>NC_133476.1:15532802-15816714 GCF_025370935.1 Choristoneura fumiferana | reverse complement strand
AGCGATAATGGATAAAGTATCTTAAGTGTTAAAGCGGTATGTGAGTCAGAATTACATTTAGTGCCCTGTAGAATATTTTACGAAGTAACGCCACCTCATATAAAAACTTAATAACAAAAAAAATATACCGTCGAAAAAAACAGAAAAGCAAAAAATAAACCGTTTTTCTCCTATTTAACTTTAATCTATTACAAAAAATAATTATCAAAATCAAACTACTCCGTGAAAGTTTATGCGTGGTCATACATAAAAAAACATACGCGTCGACTTTTGAACCTCCTCCGTTTTTTTCGTCGCGTTAAAAAGAATACTCCACACTATCATAACTTTATAAATTTTAATTAAGTAGGTATTAAAATTAAACACAACCTCGATTAACCTAAAATCGAAAGAATTGCTTAACATTATCACAAATATCTTGAAGAAAGACTTCCACAAATGGTAATTGGTAATATGTTCTGTTTTTACTTTACCAGTGAATTTTTAAGTTGTGACATCTGAGAGTTCTACAATGTTTACTATACCTACTCTAAATAGTCATTCTAGACATATTATGTAATATAACAAAAGTAGATAGAACATGATGCAGTTAGTACTTTTAAGATCTGATATGTAAATGTAGCACATACATGTACGACCATAAGCAGTCATTTCGTTAAATTTCATTAGTTGCTTGACGGTATGTTTTGGCTGAACGACGTCTATTATGTCCATTCAACACTGTATACTCGTAGATATTTTAACTAAGAATAATCATTAAAATGTCCTTAAATACCTATTCTTATGCCTTGCTCCATAACCTCGGCTTTACAGAATTCGAGATCAAAAATATCAAAGAATGACCTTTTCTGTCAAAGAAATCTTCGCCAAAGTAATCAAAATGTCCTTTCACTTTCAATTACCTTGGAAATATAAAGAAACTCCGCACAAATTGGAAACCTTGGAGGCGGATTGGTTACTTGCACATCTGATCTGAAGCGAAGAATTACCGTTACCAACACTAATGAGGCTAAAGAAATCTGTCTCGATGATGCCAAAGAAATGAGCAGCTGGGACTTTGGTTTCAGGAGTTTCAATTAAGACTTGCTTACCAAGAAATAATTAAAGTAATTAATACTCTCAGACACCTGAGGCCGTACTGATTAAAGCCACATTCACATTTATTTCTCGTGTTGTGTTGTGATGCTCTCTCTCTCTCTCTCTCTCTCTCTCTCTTCTCTCCTCTCTCTCTTTAGCTTGGATGCGACACACACTGCCGTCAGAACACACTGTGTCAGATTAAATGTAACGCAACCATCCATAGGGTACTTAATATTATAAATGCGAAAGTGTGTTGTATGTTTGTCCGTCTTTGATTTTAGCATAGACATAGTTTATGGACCAGAGAGTGATATATAGGCTACTTTTTTATTTCGGAAAAATGCACAGTTCCCGAGGGAACAGCGCGCGATAACCGAGTTCCACGCGGGCGTAGCCGCGGGAAAAAAGTAGTAATTATATAAAATGTATGATAAAATATGAATGCGGCTTAATGCGCTGACGTTCGCGATCGCATGCGCCATCTCTTTCTACCCTCGTCTTAAGGAAGTGATGAAAACCATAGTGATTCCAACTGTGTTAGGCTACGTTTCGACCAGAGATGTGCGTGGATGTGTTTTTCACGAACCAATAGAAACACTTAATTTACCTACCTCTCCTCGCTCCGTTCAGCTGTTTCCACTAGAGCTGTACTGTGCGAGGATAGGTAGATGAAACGTTTCTATTCATGAAAAATAAGCTTTTTTTTTGGTGACTGTACTTTTAGTTGACTGTACTTGTATTGTCACCCCAACTACATTTTCATACCAAATTTCAAGTCGATGCCATTAACCGTTGAAGAGTTCCGTCCTGTGGAGACGAGATCCTGACTGGACTACCAGGATGTCACTACCAGATTATTGTATTGTGACGCAATTTACATAAGTATACCAAATCTTTAAGGTCAAAGTGAACAGACACCTTCTAGGCAAACGTGTACCTACTATCTTAGGCCTCATCTTCGCCTTCCATAATTTATAAAAAAAAAATTCAAGTCAATCCAACTACTGGAAGTTTGTCGAATTTAACTTGCAAGATTTGATTACAGACAGACAATTTTCCTCGCAAAATATCCTCGCATATCTTTGATGGACACGCAAACATAGACCTTCGCAAAGTAACGCCTGAAACTATTGCAGGTAAGTATTACATTATAAATAGTAATTTTAATAAAGACCTCTTGTACCTCCGCTTAGACCTCCGCTTGCCTCTAACAAATCCCCTTAATTATAAACTTCATTCTGTAAGCATAACTAAGAGCTATAACAATGGCTTAAACATCTAGTAAACTGTACAAAGCGTATAAATCAATATTGTTTAGTGTTCCACTGAGTTAAACCACTTGAATTGAGCTGAGAACAGTAAAACAAGACGTTTATAGGCTTGCTTCTCCGCGAACATTGGCTGTGAGTGGACTGGTAATAAAACGATCAATTTGACGTTTTAATTAAATAACAAGTATTAAGTTACGACGCAAACTTGCGCAGAGTACAATGTCGGTTAGGTCTTCAGAGGTCATATTGTCTAGCTTATTTAACTATAGGTACTTAAAAAGAAATCAAACTTTTATTTCAATAAAAAAAAATACGCGTTTAATTCATAATTTAACTACTAATCCTTAAATACAGGATTGTTGCACTCAATGTTTATAATATTACTTGAATATTTACTATTGATACTATAAAATACGATTTTGCTAAAAATACTCTACCGATCGTGTGTTAAAATTTGATAGAAGACGAGTTTGAGACTAACAAACATCTGGTATATATCAACATTGGTATATCAAAATATACGCAAGAAACGGCTATATCTACTAATTAGAATGAAGCTGAGTTTAGTTGCTTAGAAAAGTATGCGCAGTAGGGTAATTATACTTCGTATCCCTTAGAAGACGATTACACTATTTACAAGCAGCAGTACGTAGTATGGTGCCGTCCTTATCACACCTTTAGAGACCTTAAATCAGATCAAAACATTCTGTCTCACTCGCTCATTGTCACCCCACTGTCGTGCCCGCGCTAGTGCTCGGCCATCATTACGTATTTTAGTGTCGTCCAAGTCACACATTTCCCGCTTCTAAGACTTACGGTCAACGGTGACCTCTGCGCACTATGGGTGGAAAAAGGAGATACAAAGGTCGAGACGACGACGGATATGAAGAAATTATGCGAAAGTTACGGAAACTAGAAAAGGAGGTGAAAAGGAAACGTTCAATTTCTATTTCCGGTTCCGACGATGGTGAAATGGATTACCAATTATACGGTTAGTCTTACAACTAATTCCCTACATTTTATAGCTAACGACTGTCGCCTAGAATGGCCAGGTTTTATTAAATTAGCCCTAGATGCACTCCCACGTAAATCGTGGGGAATACTTATATAGCTAAATGCAATGTATTCCATGTGCATATAAATGTTATTCCTGTACTTCGAGTCGGTGGCAAGATAGCATATTTTATATATAGCTATATTAAACATCTCCGCGTAAATCGCGTTGAGTTGAGCGCCGCGCCGCCGCGCTTACTACCTCCGCGTATACCGCGTTGAGCGTGCGCGTCTACCCTCGAATACTTATACTTTTTCTTTGTCCACTCAACGTAAATCGTACTTGAGTATAAAATAACGTATGTTTCAATACTCTCACGTAAATCGTAGACGAGTAATTATCCATAATGATACTTGGTATGTTTCAGTAGTCTCACGTAAATCGTAGACGAGTAATTACACATAATGATACTTGCTGTACTGACTAGTTACGGTACAATAATAATAAAAACTATAATGAGTTCTGGATTTGTAACTCATGCTTCATTTCAGACGATATTTCGATGGACGAATTCGATAACGAGATTGGCACCCAAGATGGTCCATCACCAGCAGCGTCGAGCGCCCCGGGGCCAGCCGCGCCGCTCGCGCCGGCCGCGCCTCCCGCGCCGCCGCGCCCGCCGCGCCGCCCGCGCACGCCGATGTGCTGATCAACGACGAGCCGTTGATCGACGATGCACAAAAAACAGAGCAAGACGGTTTAGAACAAGACATTCTAGACATTTTAGGTGACGACCCCAGTACAGGAAACCCCTATGGCGAAAATTTGCACAAAGATATCGCTTCCAGATGGCAAAACATCTTGGTTAACGGCCTCAATAAAGATAATAGAATCACATTGCAAAAGCTTTACCTACCGGCAGAAAACTGTCCTTACATGACAGCGCCCAAATTAAACGCAGAAATCAAAGCTGCGCTCACAGAAGTAAATAACAAAAAAGACATTTACAGCCAGTCAAGGCAAAACCAGCTTACAAGCTGTTTAGCGGCTATTGGGAAAGTTTTGAATATTGCTTTGGCGAAAAATCAAAATATACCCCAAGACATCATAAAACCCCTAAGCGACGCCGGTCGCCTCTTATGTGATTACCATCACAAAGAATCATTGTCACGCCGATACGCCACTATGAACTCTCTCAGTAAGGAAACGAAAGACGTCCTCAAGAACACAAAAATAGACGAATTCCTCTTTGGTTCCGATCTGGCCGAAAAGTTAAAAACATCCAAGGCAATTTCGAAGTCTGGGTTGGAGATGAGGACACCCGTCGCTGGGCCATCGGGCGTACGGAGGATCGCCAGCACAGTATCACAAGTCCCTGCTGCTCCCCGTAACCCGACTTTAAACGCGAGGGGGCTCCGCGTGCGCCGGCCGCCGAGCCACGAGCGAACCCCGCCTCACGCCGGCCGCCCGCGCCGCGCCCGCCGGCCTCCCGCGCCCGGCACGCGCCGCCGCGCCAGCACCAGCGCTCCCGGAGACAGTGACTTCAGACCCGCAGGTACATGTGCCTGTCGCTGGCCGACTACAATACTTTTACGATCAGTGGCAGAGCGTCACTGACGATAATACGATCCTCTCGTGGGTCGCGGGATACAAAATTCCCTTTAAAATGGAACCCATTCAATCGTCAGTCCCCAAGGAATTATGTCGCTCTGAAACTGACAGTAATATTATAGATACATGTATAGCAGATATGCTAGATTCTGAATTTATTTCACATTGTGATCCTTGTGAAGGTCAATATTTATCGCCCATATTTACAGTTCCAAAGCCGAACGGGAAACATAGATTTATTTTAAATCTTAAAAGTTTAAATAAGTATGTTCAAGTAGACCATTTTAAAATGGAGGATTACCGCACGGCTTTGAAACTGCTGAATCACAATGATTTTATGGCCACGCTCGACTTAAAGGACGCCTATTTCTTAATATCAATTGATATACATGACCGAAAGAAATTGCGTTTCCAATGGAAATCACAACTCTACGAGTTCAATGTACTTCCATTTGGCCTATGTACGGCGCCATATGTATTCACGAAATTGTTAAAACCTATTCTACTTCACCTACGAATAACTGGCCACGTCTTAGTAAATTACCTAGATGATTTTTTTTGTGTCGGATCTAATTATGAAGAATGCTTTAATAATGTCTCAATAACCCGGAAAACTCTAGAATATCTTGGATTTTTAATTAACTATGAAAAAAGTCAATTGGCCCCCAATACTTGTTGCAAATTTTTAGGATTTGTGTTTAATACCACTAATATGACTATTTCATTACCACAAGAAAAGAAAAGTCGTATTAAAGAATCAGCCAAATTATTTGTGCATATAAAAAAATGCACTATTAGGAAACTTGCCGAGTTCATTGGTCTTCTAACGTCGGCCTGCCCCGCTGTGCGATACGGCTGGGTGTATACCAAGTTATTCGAGAGAGAAAAGTTTTTGGCGTTAAATTACTCTGAAAATTACAACAAAGTAATGCACATAAGCTCGAATTTGAGAAATGACTTTACGTGGTGGGTTGATAATATCAATAATAGTTTTTCCCCTATTAAAAATGATAGTTACGAGTTAGAGATCTACAGTGATAGTTCTAGTTTCGGCTGGGGAGCGGCCTGCAACACTGACACGGCTAGTGGCAATTGGAATGCATCAGAGCTGTCCAGACACATTAACTACCTCGAGCTTAAAGCTGCTTTTTATGGACTAAAAATTTTCGCCGCTCACCTGATGAACTGTAGTATATTATTGCGAATAGACAACACCACTGCCATAGCTTACATTAATAAAATGGGCGGTGTGCAATTTACGCATCTAAATGAATTGGCACGTGACATATGGCAGTGGTGCGAAGCCAGAAATTTATATATATTTGCGTCATATATTCGATCAGCGGATAACATCGTCGCCGACCGCGCTTCACGTCAACTGTCAATAGACACGGAGTGGGCTCTAGCGGACTATGCGTATAAAAGTATTATACATACCTTTGGGGTGCCAAATTTTGATCTCTTCGCGAGTATACAGAATCACAAATGTGAGAGGTATGCGTCGTGGAAGCTCGATCCCCAGGCTGAAGTCATAGATGCTTTCACTTTTAAATGGAATAAAATTAAATTTTATGCTTTTCCTCCATTCTGCCTTATTACAAAAGTAATCCATAAAATAGTAACAGACAAAGCAGAAGGCATTATAATTGTTCCATACTGGCCCTCTCAGCCTTGGTACCCCATATACAGCAAACTTGTAGTGTCACAAGAGCTATACTTCAACCCTGACCCGAGTCTATTGCATTCACCTTTCAGAGAAGCTCACCCACTCCATGCGGAGCTTACCCTGGTGGCGGCGAGATTATCCGGCGGTCGCTGAGCCGGCGCGGTGCACCCGCCGCCTCGCTCCAGCTGATGATGGCCTCATTCTCGGAAAAGACTGTTAGTCAATACAATTCATCTTTTAAGTCATGGTGGACATTTTGTGTTAATAATAACGTTGATTATTGTAACGCTGAAGTTCCTGAGGTTATATCATACTTGACTGAACGTTTTCAGTCTGGAGCTAGCTACGCGACTCTGAATACTTCCAGATCTGCACTAGCCCTTGTCCTCGGCTCTGCTGTAACGTCACATGAATGCATTAATCGATTACTTAAAGGTATATTTCGTCTCAGACCACCTACACCTAAGTATGATATGACCTGGGACCCCAAGCAAGTACTTGACTACTTATCTAATTGTTTTCCTCATGAACGAATCTCCTTGCAGGAGTTATCATTCAAAACGATAACTCTCCTTGCTATCGCAACCGCACAAAGGATGCAAACTTTAAGTCTGATTAAGTGTAATAATATAATTAGTAATGATGATGGATTATTAGTTAAAATTGATGATTTGATAAAAACCTCCAGACCAGGAGTCTATCAACCGCTTCTACGGCTACCATATATAATTGAAAATGAAAAAATATGCCCGGCAGCTGCTTTAAATTCATATTTAGATAAAACTAGAACCCTTCGTAGTGATCAATCGGATTACCTGTTCATTAGTTTTAAAAAACCCCATAAAAAGGTGGGCTCCCAAACGTTAGCTCATTGGGTTAAATCAACATTACAAAAAAGCGGTGTTGATATCAGTGTGTTCGGGGCGCACAGCACGCGCCACGCGTCCACGTCGGCAGCGCACCGCGCGGGCGCTAGCCTGCAGGTGGTTCGTAGGGCCGCTGGCTGGAGCGAATCTTCTAATGTTTTCCTGAAATACTACAAAAGAGAACTAGCCCCGCATAATGCTGGCAACGATTATGTAAATTCATTGTTTAATTCCCAAATTGATTGAAATCACTTTGAAGTAAATACGAATCTCAAATATAAACATCTTTTATTTTTATTTTTATTTTTTGTATCTACTCTAAACATCTGCTTGTAAATAGTGTAATCGTCTTCTAAGGGATACGAAGTATAATTTAGAATTAAACGAACTTACCATGTGAAGTTCGACTTCTAATTATACGAGTATCACGAAGAAGACGATTACTAAACTCCCGCCCATCCCTTTAACACTATCCCCATTACAAAAAAAAAAAAAAAAAAAACTTTTGGACCATAGGACTTACAGATTTTTGTAAATCCCATGGTCCCAAATAGTACATAACTTTAAACGTAATGATGGCCGAGCACTAGCGCGGGCACGACAGTGGGGTGACAATGAGCGAGTGAGACAGAATATTTTGATCTGATTTAAGGTCTCTAAAGGTGTGATAAGGACGGCACCATACTACGTACTGCTGCTTGTAAATAGTGTAATCGTCTTCTTCGTGATACTCGTATAATTAGAAGTCGAACTTCACATGGTAAGTTCGTTTAATTCTAAATTTTATGTCAGTTTCAATTTTCAATTTTACTTCGCTATGTGCTGTTGTAGTGGCAATATAAAGACACTATCCCCCTTATTCATAAACGACAATCAAACCTATTTTAGTTAAAATGCCGCTAAAATTCGTTTGTCCTTATCTGTCACTTCGACATTTGTATTTGTTAGAAAGGGACAAAGCATTTGTTAGTTAACATAGGCTTGTTAAGTTTTATGAATAAGGGGGTATGTTCGTACCTTACCTATAACTTTCAGCTGTCTATCTACGGTTTTAAGTAGGTACAGCCCTACGATAGATATACAGACAGAAAGATGGAAAGAGGTTAGCAACATTAATAGGGTTACGTTAGTCATTCTTCGGGTACGGAACTCTTTAAAAATATCATCATCATCATCATCATCATCATCCCAGCCTATATACGTTCCACTGCTGGGCACAGGCCTCCTCTCAGAACAAGAGGGCTTGGGCCATAGCCCACTACATTGAGCTATGCGGTGAAGGAAAACATCGTGAGGAAACCTGCACAAACCTGCGAAGCAATTCAATGGTGTGTGTGAAGTTCCCAATCCGCACTGGGCCCGCGTGGGAAATAAAAGCTTATAAAAAACACATTAAGTAATTATTGCTTCCACTTACCGATGTTTTGTATAGGACTGCAGTTTAATTAAGGCGGCCAGAGCGGGTCAACTGTGGTCCGCTAGAGACGAACAAATAGGTCAGGTGCCAGTGCGGATTGGGAACTTCACACAAACCATTGAATTGATAGATAGATAGATAAAACGTTTATACACAATCAAAATTACATAAATTAGAAAAAAAAAGAACAGTCCTAACTTAAAAGTAAACAATTTTCAATTGTTTGTGTGCGCTGCAGTAGTGCAAAAGGGCCATGGCTCAGTGGTCAACATTGCTCATAGGAGCAAAACACTGATATTCTGCCACAACCAGAGGGCCAAGAACAAATATTATCACCTTATTAAAAAATATAAATGAACAATACAAAACGAAACAAACAGTGCCAAGCAAAATGAATACATTTTCAATATAACAGTTTTGTACCTGCCTATATCAACGGCGAGTACATCACCCATCTTCGTTTTGCCGATGATATAGTCATAATGGCGGAGTCGCTGGAGGGGCTCAATACTATGCTCAGTGACTCAGTATCGTCTCCCAAAAGGTGGGTCTTAAGATGAACATGGACAAGACTAAAATCATGTCAAATGTCCATGTCACACCCGTGCCGGTTATCGTTGGGAACGATGTACTCGAAGTTGTTGACCACTATGTTTACCTGGGACAAGTTGTCCAGTTGGGTAGGTCCAACTTCAACAAAGAGGTCGCCCGAAGAATCCAACTCGGATGGCAGCGTTCGGGAAACTTCGTGATGTCTTCTCGTCCAATATTCCGCAGTGCCTGAAGACTAGAGTCTTCGACCAGTGTGTGTTGCCAGTGATGACTTATGGCGCTGAGACGTGGTCCTTAACTGTTGGCCTCTTAGAGAGGCTCAAAGTCACGCAACGAGCTATGGAGAGAGCTATGCTTGGAGTTTCTTTGCGCGATAGAATCCGGAATACGGAAATTCGTCGAAGAACTAAAGTCACTGACATAGCTGGAAAAATATGCAAATTGAAGTGGCAATGGGCAGGCCACATCGCTCGAAGAACAGATAACCGTTGGGGAGAAAAGTCCTCGAGTGGCGACCACGAACCGGAAGACGAAGCGTTGGCAGGCCTCCCACCAGGTGGACTGACGACATCGTGAGAGTAGCGGGAAACCGGTGGATGCAAGTGGCAAATTGTCGTTCATTGTGGCGTTCTAAGGGGGAGGCCTTTGTCCAGCAGTGGACGTCTTCGGGCTGATGATGATGATGATGATGATGTACCTGCCTACCATCAACGAAAATGTATTTTAATTTAATGATGCAAATGAAAAAGAGAAAGAAAAAAAACAAATTAAGCAGCATCACAACAAACATGCAGCCACCCTTCAGTTCCTTAACCCTACCCTACATTTTAAAATTACAATTATAGTCAAGTACCGAGCAACCGCTTTGCTTCTGCAAGAGAATTAACTTAATTGCTTCGCAGTTTTGTGCAGGTGGTTCGTGGTAAATTTCAAGTGTAATTTCGCACATGAATTTTGAAAAAATCAGAGGTGCGAGCCGGGGTTTGAACCCACGATCCGCTGCTTGAGAGGCCACAGGTCAAACCACTCGGCCACCACGTCCTTTAAAAATATAACCTTGTGTTTTTTTCATCATCATCATCATCATATCAGCCGCAGGACGTCCGCTGTT
The DNA here is from genome assembly GCF_025370935.1 of Choristoneura fumiferana. Lineage (NCBI taxonomy): Eukaryota > Metazoa > Arthropoda > Insecta > Lepidoptera > Tortricidae > Choristoneura > Choristoneura fumiferana. Next base: position 15,806,146 of record NC_133476.1, on the reverse strand, counting down.
GGACATAGGCCTCCCCCATAGACCTTCAGTCGCTTCGGTTGGCAGCGGCTTGCATCCACCGTGAATCCGCGGCTTTAACCAGGTCATCCGTCTTTCTCGTTGATGGACGTCCTACGCTGCGCTTGCCGATCTGCGGTCTCAACTGGAGAACTTTTCGGTCCCAACGGCCATCTGTTCTCCGTGCTATATGGCCTGCCCATTGCCACTTCAACGAGCTAATTCGCTTGGCTATGTGTCGGGACCCTTGTTCTTCTACGTATCTCCTCATTTCTGATTGTGTTTTTTACTACTGGGAAAATCGAAATAAAACAATCATACTACTAAAAAGAAACGAATAGGGAAACACGTTATCGACTTTGTTTCTTTCATTGGACACAATTTATTTTAAGGCCAGGTTCACATTGCAATCACTTACGGTTGATTGAAAAGGTTTCCTAGTACGCGACAGGCCTCTCTATTTATTGGGAAATGATAGAAGGGACAGCTTTAAGATCAATTGTTATCTTACCTATTCTTGTCACAAGAAGAACTACTATCCAACCAAATATTTGCAAAGGGTCTATATCGACTGGTCGAAAATTGTTAGTCATAATGTAATGTTTATCATAATGTAATGTACGGTTTCAGCGGGGAAAAATATTACTAACAATAGCTATGACAAACGTTACATTATGACTTATAAAATTATGGCAGTCATAAGGATCCTATTTCCAAAGCGTATAGCATTTTGGCAATGTAGAGTATAAGCCTTATTGTCGACAACATCCTACTAGACGTGAAATTTTCCAAAGTTATTCGTCATCCTTACTAATATTGACCCAACAAAAACAAACAGGGCAAGTTAAATAAAAGCTTGTAAAAACAAATCATTTCGTAAAAAATATTTGACACCAAACTTAAGATCGGGTCTCTTTGAGGCGTTTGTTAAAAAATTATGCACGCCAAGGCGTTTATCGTGTTACTTCTCCAGTTTGTACAATGTTGTTGCACCTCACTGGCATCACCGTTTTCATTCGTGACGGAATGACTTTCGTGTGGTCATATTCATAATTGCCTATTTTGCGATAGTTTACTAACATTTTGGTGCGATTTATAGGGAACCGCCTCATTACTCTTTGGAATAAACGGTCTGAAATTTTTGTAGAATCAATCAAAAAATTATAGTAGCAAGGATTGACATGTGTTGCGCTTTCAACAATTTGGTAGGCTTCGTTATGTCTAAATAAATCAAAATCTGTACTGGCAATTCCGATATGACCCGAAGACTGACAGCATTCCCAGAGGCGTCTTTACCTATAGTGCAGGGTGTGCGTTGCACACGGGCGCAGCGGTGTTAGGGGCGCCGGCCGCGGCACTTTGTACCTATTTCATTTTGACCGCGCGCTTCCTAGATGCCGCTAAAGTAATAATTGCACACGGGCGCTACATGGGCTAAAGACGCCTCTGAGCATTCCACAGTTAGTGTTGTAGTTCTTCCTTTCGTGTACGCGCAGGTATATGACCCGCCTGTTGAAGCTTCTGCTCCCACTTCAAATACCTTCTCCAATATCGTCCATTTTGCAGAAATCTTCACCCCCCAATTGTATCCTTCGGACGCGGTGTACGATTCCGTCGTAGTCACGGATCTTGTCACTTTGCAGCCATCACTGTGACACGCCACTGATCCCATTATTCGAGGATTGTAAGAATAAAACGTACAACTATGCGCAGTGTATATTGTTATTATTAGCCACGTATATAGTAGCCACGCGAAACTGCTGACAAACACACTCGCAATAAATAATAGTATATGCATTTCTAGGTAGATAGAATTCAATTTCTTCTTTCGTGAGTGTTACCTTGTACCATCGTTACAATAACAAATATATAAATTATGATATGAACGACCAATGACCAAAAACTAATGAGCTATATCAGTGGAGCCTACGTTTATATAGCAGTAAAGGTTATCATGGGGTCACCTCAGCTCAAACAATCAAAAATTCATCATTATAATTTATAATTTAATTGTTATTGGCTGTTACCTATTTTTATCATAGAATTTTAACCCTTATTTCTCGTAGTACTACCAACTTGTTCCACCAGTGCAGTGGTACCAGAAGGAATTGTCTTTCCTCGTGGTACTACTGAATAATAATTGTTGCTCTAGTTACTAGCAATAAAATAAAAACCTAGGAGAGATATTTGATTTCGAATGCCTACATAACTAAGCAACAGTTGTATGTACGAGTATAACAGGGTAAAAAAAGCGGAGTCGTAGCGTTGAAACTGGCATGAGCTTCTATAAGTCCAACATAAGTACAACATGTTTACCATCCTTGACTTATTTAAACCAAACTTGCTGTACCTAAATACCAAGTTAAATATTATAGATTACACAGGATATGAAATAGATTACACCAATACCCAACATGAAATCTAATTAGAGTAACTATAGTTGCACAACACAGTGGCCAGAGGGCAGGCTGCACGTCTGATAATTAATCCAATTTGGACAGAAAGGGCGAGGGTCGTGCTTTGTCGTAGTTCGCTCTCTAACCATAATATTCTGAGAGTTGGTTATCATTTCAGGGGGGGGGGGGCTACTAAGAAATTCGAAAATCGAAGCTCGTAACGCATCGTCACCCTCACTTTCGTATTAGATAATATAAGCGATAGCGGGACGGCAAGATATACGAAGTTCCAATTTTGCACTTCTTAGTGTAGTGTAGGGCCGGGGTACGAATTTTATGCGCAATACAAACTTAAGTAGATATTTAAAGTTTTCTTAATTAGGTATATCTAAGTAACAAAACCACGTAGCTAGCTGTAGGGTGGGGCCATATCGACGCTTTCTCGTCCATATAAGTAACGTCCATGGAAGTAACTCTGTCCGTCTGTTACATCTTGACGTACAAACCGCCGAATAAATTCAGATGAAATTTGGTACTGGATATAGCAGTTTCAAGCTATAAAGTGGTATAGCTTTTATCCTGGAAAATCCTTGGAAAATCCCATTGTTTCTGTGGGATTGCGATAAACCAATTCTTCGCAGACGGTGCCACGGGGAAACGCTAGTTATAAATACAAAAGTAACTCGGCCGGCCTGTTACCAGCTGAACTAATTTAGAGGTATGATTTGCAATCCTGAGAAAGATATAGAGGATAGTTTTCAGCTCTTGGACCATAATTCCTAGGAATATTCCATTGCAGTCTGTGGACTTTGACAACCAGTTATTTGATTTTAGTTGTGAGTCGTGTCGTGACATAGGTATTTGCACCAACAAAGAACGTGCGCTCTCGTGGGCACAACTAACTTCATTCCACCCCCACGTATCCTCAAACAGAAAAATATAATAACAGCCCATTTTACACTAAAAGGGTTTGATGCTACTAAAAATAAACTACGAATGAATAACCAGCGATAAAAGCGTCCCACATCACACGGTGTAAGCGAGCGAGCGAACTGGAGCGGACCAATGGGCTGCTGCTATTTTCGGAAAGGGCTAATGAATATGTTTATTTATTAGTGCTTAAACAAGGCGTGCGTGTTTGTAATTTGTATGTAACGGTATTTATTAACTATAGGTACACATTTAAAAAAATATTTACGGAAAAAAGTCATTTTAGTGTTTGCTTATGGGATTATAATGGTTCTTTTTAGTGTAAATTAGACGCGCAATAAGATATGTACATAATAATCTTTTCGACGGGTATCTACGAATCTAATACCGAAATTTCATAACATCTAGACCTAGTAAAACATACTTTAGGGATTTTTAAGTTTAGTTTTTATCCGGTATTCCGCTCATAGGCGCTATAAAATTCGTTTTTTTTTTACTTTGAAATTATAATGCATACCCCATCTTGTTGGACTTAGGTATGTTAATACTCGTAATGTACATTCTTAACATCATCATCATCGATAATTTTCTGCCACAACAAATAGACACCAATATATCGCGTGTCTCTGGTAGCTGTTTCTTTCCAATCACCTAGTTAAGCCCATCTCTATGTATGCAGTATGCACTCTGCACAATTCAAATGCAACGAAGGAGTAATTTGTCCAAACTAGTGATCGAATAATCCGAGTGGCAGCCGGACTATGACCTGTGACGCGCACCGTACACTCCCGGAATTGGAGCCAAATTGGCTTTCATGTCCGGCATCGCGGCTTTGTGTCAATTGTACTGCATGTAAATGTTGTGGACCAAACTATAAATCAGTCATTTTTCATAATGTCTCATATCCACATTAATTTGATAAAAACTATTCAATTCATTAAATCGTCCGGGCATAATACCTACATAATGTCTATCCCCCTATTGGGCAGAGTAATAAAAAAACATGTTTCATTACTATTATTTTCTATATTCATTGAAATTATATATCTATCAAAATCTGTAAGTATATCTAAAATGGTAGAATTCAATTCTGGCCACAGTTGTTTTGGTCATAGTTGAACCTAACACGCTCCTCCTCGCTGCGCTCGTCGTCGCACTCACCTAAGTACACTTTCCGATTCAATTAATCATACTTCGGTTGCCTAAAAATCATTTGTAATCAAATTGCCCAGCGATCTCGTAGCAATTTTCATAATGACTAGACAATGTGATAAATAATGTTTAGGAATGATTAATCACTTGGCCCGGTATAGCTTGTCATTAATTATAATGCCTTCATTAATCACTTGGTCCGTAACATAAATACCAAAATTTTGAACATGAAACTACTTACAGTGAGACTCACTCATGTTTGGTGAAATAAACCTGGATAATTCGTGTAAATATGTATTGTTATTCAATACTTACAGCTTAAAACTTGAATCTTTGCGTGCCATTTGATCACGGAAAGGCAGAACGTCAATAATCCATATCCATACTAATATTATAAATGCGAAAGTGGTGTTTGTATGTTTGTGTGTATGTTTGTCTGTCTTTCACGTCGAAAGGGAGCGACGGATCGACGTGATTTTTGACATAGAGATAGTCTATGGGCCTGAGAGTGACATAGGCTACTTTTTATCCCGGAAAAATGCATAGTTCCCGAGGGAATAGCGCGCGATAACCAAAATCCACGCGGGCGGAGCCGCAGGCAAAAGCTAGTCTAATATAAATTCTTCCAAGAAATAAGTACTTACTTACCTAGTTACATTTGCTATCTAATTTCAAACCAAAAAACATTTTTCAATATAAACAACAATTAACAAAAATAAATAAAAATAGAACTAAATCTATCGTACTCTAATCGTAAAAATCTATATTTACAAATATCACCCAAGTCGCTGCTATTGGACAGGGTGACCATAAGGCTGGCTGCGTTTCCTCGTCGTATGATAATGCCAATACGTTGACCGAGGAAAGAGCCAGCTCTAAGGTCACCAGCTAACGGGCAAGCTTCTTTTAAAAATAAATAAATGAACAGATCAAAATTTTACTTGCACAGATGCAACTTCTACAAAGGAAAATTAGAAAAAAGCATAAAGAAAAACTAACATAAACAGAAGGAACCTTCCATTCTTTTCATACAACGACAGCCAAGCAGATACACACGGCGGCCACACCGTACAAAATACGCGTTCTTGAATCTACATAGGCACGACGATGTCTGTACACGCGTCAATGTGTGCGTAAGATACACAGGGCTGACTATCGCAAAACCTTAATAAGTGCTACCAATTACATTTAAAGGTACTTATATGTAGGTATGGCTTAGATAGTGCAAATAAATGTAATCGTTTATCTTACCTATTTATTTAAACCTACTTAAAATGTGTTTGTCTGTGTATTTAAGCATTATTATTTTAAATTACAATAGATATACGACTATAAACTTAAACGAATTATTCGGTAGGTAGTTATTTCATGTATTAATCGCGAATGTGGCCATTCTGTACTCTAATAGGTACTATCATATATTCTGTGGGAAGGTAACAAAATAGAATAATGAAAAACAAATAATTTTCCCAGTCCATTTCAACTTTTCACATTGAAGTACCTACCAACTTCCTTAATTCGACAAATTCGACATGGATTTATTGTTTTCGTCGCGGCACCAATTCCGCATATATATTTTTTTGTCAACTGTTTTGTTGTTTAATTTTGGAATAACATTGAAAACATACTTAAATTAAGAGTTTATATTATATATATATATATATATATATATATATATATCTACTATAATTTGATAAAAATTTTCAACCATTCTGATCAATTAGAATAGAGAAGAAGTTATCAATGATTACTGATTGCGACTGAGCTTCATTCGGGTGCAGACATATTTAAGACGAACCGCTCCCATTAGAAAAATCATTTTCTGTTTTGTTATTAAGAAGTTACCTAGAAACGTTCTTTTAAATATCATCATCTAAATTTAATTACATATTTTGTAAAAAATGGGTTTGATTCACTTAAAGATAAACCAATAAAATGGGCCATGATTAAGTGAAACTTAACGAACCTATTGTGCTTAAAGCCGCTAAACGTCAAACTACTTACTAAACACGCTAAACAATACATATGTTTAGGTACTTGATCAAATAGAAAAAGATGTGAATGTTTTTGAATGAAGATTACGTTGATATCAGATCACTTGGCCCTAATGTTTGTGCAGTTCGATAATTTTCCAAGTCACCTGTTGGAGCCGCCTTTCCGCACCATAGGTACCCTGAGCGGAAACAAGTTACATAAAACGTCAAAAATCAACGTAACATTTTCTCATCCAACGATATCAAATCAAATAAGACATGTCATACGCACTTGTGATACGTAATTCGGTTGAGTTGGGATTGGAAGGATCCCGAGGAACCTTTGTAAACTATCACTTGATTTTCCTCTACAAATATGTACGTAGTGCGATTGAGGACAGTAACACACGTCATTACCTTGGAGGGAGCGTAAACTAGCGCGGTGTAGCGTGAAGCGTTTTCAGATCCGTTCCGATATCGGTGTCGAATCGGTATAAATAGCAGAAAATGCGCTATACAATGTGAATCTCAATACCTAGCGTATTCTGCGGGACGTTAGTTAGTGTTTCGCAAATTATTGTAAATTACAATTAAATTTCATACCAAAGTAATAGGTACAATGCTCATATGACTTTTCTCCCCCAATGGTTGTCTGTTATTCGAGCAATCACCTCTAGTAAATAAGCAGTAGTAGATTGATAACCAAGGGTGGAAAGTGACCCATTTCAACCGAGATATTTCTGGCGCTCGAACGAAGTGAGACCGCCAATAGTTCGAGGGAAAATGGGAAATTTCACCCGAGTTGGACACTCTACTTTTCATTTCGACTGTGAGGAAAGTAAAATACTACAAAAAAATGAGAATAATAATAAATTGAATTTACTTATATCCAACCTCCAACGGCACCTTTTCGACTGGCCACTTTCCACGGCCGACTATAAAAAAAATCGAGTTGGTCACGACCAAGGCAGCTTATATACAAAACTGGAGGTTGAACGCCGAACGAAGAAGTTTGACCTTTATTACTTATTTATTTAATCCATCTCTTTCTTTTACATTTCACGAATGACTTCCATCTCTTTCTTAACCTAAATAAAAAAAAGCATTTATTTTCATTCATTTCATCAAATTTCTTGTGTACCACAGATGTTCGGCGTTCAACCTCCAGTGTTGTATATACTTAAGCTCCTTGGTCACGACGTGCATCTAGATGGCTATGCCGAAACGTGAAAAAAAAGTGTCATTAACGTGACGTAACTTAATTATCTTCGACTCCGTGGCTAATCGAAAAACTAAAAAAAAAATACTTACCCATGAAAATTAAACTTTCCGAACAGGAGAGATGAAAAATGATATCTACGTATTTAAGTATATTGTCATCATGTCAGCCGAAAGACGTCTTCTGCTGGACATAGGCCTCCCCAATGCTCTCCACTGAGACCGGTCTTGTGCTTTTCGCATCCAACGCAATCCCGCGATCTTATTCAGTTCGTCGCTCCATCTTGTTGGAGGCCTACTGACAGCTCGTCTCCCGGTCCGCGGATGCCATTCGAGAACCTTCTGACCCCATCGGTCATCAGTCTTGCGAGCAATGTGCCCGCCCACTGCCACTTCAGTTTCGCAATTCTTCGGGCTATGTCGGCAACCTTAGTTCTACTGCGGATATCATCATTTCTGATTCTATCCCGCAGAGAAACCCCGAGAATAGACCTCACCATAACCCTCTGAGTGACTTTGAGCTTCCTCATGAGGCCCATCGTTAGCGCCCACATCTCAGACCCATCGTAAGTATATTGTAATTGCATTTTACTCTAAGACTTTGCAACACGTGTATCCAAGTTTCCAATCGCTTACCTCGGACTCGGATGTTAGTTAGCGAGCCCTAGCAGCAAACACAAACATCAATCAAACTAAAGGTGCACCACACCGTGTTTGTTCTCTCATCTGCGTAGTGCCGTAACTTAATTGCTTGCGTTTCTGTTTCCATCAAACTGTTGCGTTACTGTTGTGTTCGCCTATCTTTGAGTTTTCCTTTCCAGTTTTTTTTCGTGTTTTATGTACAATAAAGTATTGACATACATATATACATTACACACACACGTTGCCCTGGATACTCGAGAAACTTAGTATCGCGATTGTTATTATTATTACGATCTACTTGAAACGCTACTACTCAATGTTGCTGCCTAGCGGTGGCATCTAGTACCTACCGTACCTATAGTGGGGTGTAGTATGTAGTGGGGTTTAAAATTTTGCTCTTGTTACAGGGCCCATCTTGTATATTTTAGTTAGCCATCTCGGAGAGTGAGCGAAACGTGAGCTAAGGTATGTACGGATGCTGCTTCTCGTAGGTAAAGTACAAGCTTTGCCATGCCTGTCGTCAGTGACATCACGTTACAATTTTAGGCAACCCCGTGGGAATTGAGTTTTTATGACGCTACGTCACTGCTCAGCTGCCCTGCAGGGCTACCTCGAAATTCGAAAATCGAAGTTCGTGTCGCTTAGTCCCTCCGACACTTATGCTGTTTAATACGAGAGCAAGAGGGACGGTACGATACGAACTTCGATTTTCGAACTTCGGAGTAGGCCCCCAGGCTACAGCCTACTAGCATACTATGCTACTAGGCTTGGTGGCTATACACTATCACATCCACATATTATTATATGTCCTCTAACAAATCACACAGACACACCCACGTGCACTCATACACGGAATTTGGTTCGCTACTTTTATTTGCCCATATTTCATCAAATATAATATACTAAGTAACAGTCACATGCATGTATAATATCGGAGATCTGTTTATTTGTGCACAAATTTTACAAATTATATTAGTTGTTAATCTATTCATCTGTCTCAAAACAGTTTTAAAGAACCATCGCTATTGTGTTTTTTGTACTCGAAGGAGCTGTTTCACCATCCATTGATTAGTGCTAACTGGCGGTTAGGTGTGATGCCGTCTCTATTTCTTTTGTTCGAATAGACGGAGACGGCATCACATTTAACCGTCGGTTAACACTAATCAATGGATGGTGAAACAACCCCAGTGTGCTATTCGTAGATCAGTTCCGTGAAAAAGATTTTTATATTTTTTCGAGAATTGTGGTTTGCCTATGCAAACCACATGTATTTTCTATCAATGAGTTTTTGTCAAAAAATGACAATATCACTTCCCACTTAGGTATATTATAAATGCTAAAGTTTGTAAATCTGTTTGTTTGTTGCTACATCACTTGTAAACGCTGAACCGATTTAGACGAAATTTGGTATACAGATAGTTTGAGTGCCGGGCACGGACATAGGATAGTTTTTATTCCGGAAAATTGTATAGTTCCCGCGGGATATCGATAAATCCGTTCTACGCAGACGGAGTCGCAGGCAACAGGCTAATCGCTAATAAGAGCTTTTTTTGAGGAAGGTAATTTGCTATTCCATTTCTATCATACATTATTTTACTAAATCAATAAATAGCTTTTATTGCACTGATTTGCTTTACCTACTTGTAAACTTACAGTGACAATTCTTGTACAATGTAATTAGTAACTAAGTACCTGTATTATTTATGTATATGTGTACATGTGTGTGTATATATATATGTCATACTAATTGTTGTTTATTAAGTGTTTTTATTTATATGTTATGTACCTATTCCTTTCTTCTCGCTGTGCATAATTTACTGTTCGTCTATCTTTAAGTTTTCCTTTCCTGTTTAGGTTAGCTTGAAAAGATCCCTTTTAGGGATAAGTTCGCCTTTATACTCTTTTGTTTTGTTGTTTTCTTTTTGTATTATTTATCTGTTTTATGTACAATAAAGTATTTACATACATACAATTAACTAAGAGTCACCTCCATCCAAACAAGCGTTCAACACCAAACCTTGAGATATGACTCCTACAATCTGTTCCGTTAGTAGCAAAATTAATATTATCTTTAATTTATCTTGTATTGTTAGAACTAAAACGTTTTCTCGACGATTTATAAACAACGAAAAAAGAATGAAGTGCTTTTGTTTTGTACACAGTTCACCGAGTAAATAAAAGCTAAAAGCTACCATTGTATTTTTAATTATCCCGAAACGTTAAATATCCTCGTCGTGCCGGGAATTCCGCATTGAAACTCATTAGATATTCCTCTTTGAAACGGAATAAAATATCATACTTTGCTAGCACAAATAGCGAATATTAAAAAACCTTTCTTGAGACGGACATCGGACATAAATGAGCAGACGATTTCGCTCAATTTTCTTTTGAAATTAATACGATCACTACGGTAAAAAAGTAAAAAAAACCGGCCAAGAGCGTGTCGGACACGCCCGAAATAGGGTTCCGTAGCCATTACGAAAGAAATAAGTAACATTACATATATTTTATACCTTAGGCTGCTATTTACTCTTACTAATAATTCTCAAGAAAACTTAACCGTTATAGTTTTCCTTGTAAGTTTGATATATTTACTACCATCCTGATTTTTTTCAAATTTTTCCACCCACCGGTTTAGAGGACGCTCGTTTTTAATGAAAATTTTCACTTTAAATTGAATATTTTGCAAACAGATCACTGAATCGAAAAATCGTTGTAGCAACCTCGTCATGGTTTTAAAAAAACCTATCCAACAATACCCCACACTATAAGATTGGATGAGGAAAAAAAAAACCACCCCTACTTTACGTCTATGGGAATAATTTTTTTTTTGATTTTTTTATTGTACCATTTTGTCGGCATAGTTTACATAGATATTGCTAAATTACAGCTTTCTATTATTGATAGTCCCTAAGCAAAGCCGCGGACGGACGAACAGACATGACGAAACTATAAGGGTATTGGGCCCATTTTGGCTACGGAACCCTAAAAGTAGTGGTATTTACTTGTGATGGTGTATTGGCAATTAATTTCAAAATAAATTAGAAAACATAATTTGATACGAGATACCTATTGTGGATCTTTCAAATGTCTCAAAGTGAACTGAGTAGTTTAAAACATTCTCGATTCTCGGTTTCTCGGTATATTGTACATTTTTTTCTTTAAATTTTGTACGTTATGATCAAGCTTTGTATTGATTTAATATTGTCGTTTGTTACTTTACTCCATGTTCCTGTTCACTGAACTGGGAAAGGCTTGAAAATTTCAGCTGCCCGTTCGGAATTTTGATTATGTCACTTCTTTGTCAATAAAGTACATCGGATGTTCGCTGCTGAAAGCCCCTTGAAAAATTAATTAATATTTAGCTTCAAAGAACTCATTAAATACTCATACAGTATCGTAATAAAACGTTTTTTTTTAATTCATCACAAATTTTAAAAGAGATTTTATTTTTGGCCGAGTTAAAAAAATATTGTTCATTTAATTCTATGTTCGAGGTTGTTCTAGGAATCTGCCTCGAGAGTCGTCCAGGTATGAAAGATAAACATTAATAAAGTCTTTGATATTTACCCAGTCCTCGTAAATAAATGTTTAATTAGACATTTTGACTGAGAATAATTTTGTAAATCCTGAAATTGAGGAATATGTACACGGGGTCATTAGCTTATAATCGCCTAGAAAGTAGGTAGTGTTTATCACTATGTGTATCTTAGAAATACCACACAAGCTACTTCAAATATTTCTTTCTTTCCATTCCAATATCCTAAGAGATAAGGATGTACGCATGTAGGACTTCAAAATCTCATTTTGAAGTTGTGTTTTTCATACAACTTGAATGAAGACCACTATGTAAATTTTGGGAAATCCTCTGTGGTTTTTGTACAATTCTGGAATTTCAATTCAATTGCCGGACCGTAAGATTTGCGCGAACAAAGTCAGGTTAGTCCTTACTACATAACTGTGAAAGTATCTGTCTGTCTGTTTTCACGCTTAAGTCGCTGAAAGGGTTTAGATGAAATTTTATATGGAGATAGTTTGAGACCCTGGAAAAGACATGGGATGCTATTTATCTCGGAACATTGCTGAGTTTCCGCGTAAATATAGTCAATCAAGTAAACTGTCCCGCGCGTCATACCAGGCGCAAAGGTGCCCAAACTTGCCTCGTCGCCCCGCTGAACCGCGGTGGACAACCTGATAGATTTAATTTTGTTATTATGCAAATTTCACGCAGATAATTACATACCAGTCAGTGTAGTAGTCTTCGACTTCGGGCTTCTAATAGACTCTCGTTCGTAATTCCTTATTTACCGCCCTTAAGACACAATGTACTATTACGTCGTAAGCATTTTTTGAATTAAGTAACATAATTACCTCTTTATCAGCGTTTTCTAACCTTACCTGACGTACTTTTTTGGCTCGCAAGCCGCGGGCGCGGTTGGCCGCCGCCTGCTCAAGTCTAGATACTAGAGCTAGAGCTTTAGCTCTATAATATTATGGCTTTGCATATTACGACTCATAAGTTTTAATCTAGAGCATTAGCTAATGTAAAGCTTATGATCATATATAGAACGTAAAAACATTATGGAAAATTAATTATATGTCAAAAGTGTTTAAGTCAAAAATGGCATGGAATTTGACTTTAGGCAAGCGATATTATGGATTACCAAGAAGACCCGACTAAGAGGTGTACTTAGTGCGGGGCAGCGCGACACAAAATAGGTCATATATTTCACTAGCTATTGGCATGCAAAATCTTATAAATAAACAATAAAAAATTTAATAATGGTCTAAGATCCGAACTTGAAAAGATCTTCACCGGTCTGATAACAGATAATAAAACCTTATTTATAATAAACTAGCGACCCGCCCCGGCTTCGCACGGGCAAAAAAAACGGCCAAGTGCGAGTCGGACTCCTGCACGAAAGTTCCATACCTATACCACATTAGACATTAGCAAAAAACGGCGTTTGCTGTATGGAAGCCCCCTTAAATATTTATTTTATTTTAATTTAATTATTTATTTTTAAAGTGAATGGATATAAAAATAAATATTCTGTGAATATTTTAAGCAACTACCTGTTGCCGTTTTTAATATCGAGCAAAAACGGCAAAAAAAATCACGTTTGCTGTATAAGAGCTTCCCTTAAATATTTATTTTATTCTGTTTTTAGTATTTGTTGTTATAGCGGCAACAGAAATACATCATCTGTGGAAACTTCAACTGTCTAACTATCACGGATCATGAGATACAGCCTATTGACAGACAGACAGACGGACAGTGGAGTCTTAGTAATAGAGTCCTGTTCTTATCACCCTTTGGGCACAAAACTCTAAAAAGGTCTCAAATCAAGGGCACTTCACACACATTTTTCAGCTCCATTTCCCAATAACTACACCCGAACCCAACCCGCGCGAAGCCGGGGCGCGTCAACGTAGAGTAAATGCATTTTTTGATTAGATTGATATTTTTTTGGTTAGAATGGAATGTCTGATTTGAATAATTTAAAAAATATTAATGGATAAGGATTAATACAAAGGTATGGATAAAATGGTCTGATTTTAGTCGGCATTTCAGTCAACTTTTAAAATGTAAAAAAGTAGTTATAGTGACATAACTATAATAGTTGGACATATGCATATGGTATCGCAAAGTTTTTTTTAGATATTAATATATTCTTCAACATCGTAGAACATTTTTTTGTTCTATCATCAATAGATTACACTTAGAGTTACATTATTGAAGTTTTAATACGGAACCCTAAATTTTTCTGGTATTAAATAAAGCCTATGGCACTTTGGAATAATTTTTCATTCTAATAGTGAAAGAATTTTTTAAATCGGTCTATTAGTTTTTGAGTTAATTCGTAACAAACATCCATAAATCCAAATCTCTCTTTATTATTTTATAATTTATAATCTGTCATTTGATTGCGGATCTGAGACGTGGGCGCTAACTATGGGCCTCATGAGAAAACTTAAAGTCACTCAGAGGGCTATGGAGAGGGCTATGCTCGGGGTTTCTCTGCGGGATAGAATTAGAAATGATGATATCCGCAGTAGAACTAACGTTACCGACATAGCCCGAAGAACTGCGAAACTAAAGTGGCAATGGGCGGGGCACATTGCTCGCAGGACTGATGGCCGATGGGGTCAAAAGGTTCTCGAATGGCGTCCGCGGACCGGGAGACGAGCTGACGGTAGGCCTCCAACAAGATGACGACGGCTTGGTTAAGATCGCGGGATCGCGGTGGATGCGGAAAGCACAAGACCGGTCTGAGTGGAGAGCCTTGGGGGAGGCCTATGTCCAGCAGTGGACGTCTTTCGGCTGACATGATGCTGATGATGATGATTTGATTACGATCGCGAGCGTCAGAAACGTTAGACAATACGGCTTCAGAATGATGCCTCACTAATGTAGACATGCGTTTCCGAGATGTGTATAAAGTGAGGAGTCATTGTAGAGTTTGGAGCGTAACTAATATGAGTTCAACGGAAAACTACGTGATACAGAGTCAGCGTCAAAGTGAATCCGCTTTTGTAGGGTACAAGTGAGAAAATTACGCTCTCGTTTCAAAGGCGATGACGGAACTATACGCTATATATAGTGTAGGGGCCGCTACTAAGTTTTAGTAGAGCGCCTTGTTGAGGTTGTTGTATCTCCAGATAAGTTAAAGTTATGACTCTTTAGTCATTTTTGGTAACAAGCTAGTATAGGGAGACCGTGTATCTTCTACGTTTGTTTTAAAAGTGTCAGAGTAAGCGTTAATATTAGTTTATATTAGTGCGGTCTTAGGTAAAAGTGCTGTTGTCGGCGCTGCGACGTATAACTAAAGTAGAGCGCGATTCTAATCTAAAAAGTGCTGTGCGGTTTTGAACCGTACATATAGTACGCTAAAGATTGTACCTACAGATTATAGAAGATTGAAAGACGTGGTAGGGGTAAGTTTATGCATGAATGTACAGTCGAGGAAACTCAATCTCGTACCAGCTAGAGGGTGAAAACTTGTCATAATCAACTTCGTTATGATATCTTTGAAAAATACGGGGTTTCCGCTAATTTATTTCAAAGCTATCATTCGAATTACTTTATACAGTAAAATAAAATAAAGGAATAAAAATACAAAAGTTTAAGCTTAATAATACTTAGTCAATCATCCTAGTAACAATTACCAGACCAGATGGCTTAGTGGTTAGAGAACCTGACTACGAAGCTTGAGGTCCCGGGTTCGATTCCCGCGTCGGGGCAGATATTTGTATGAAAATTCGGTTTGTTCTCGGGTCTTGGGTGTTTACTATGTATTTAAGTATGTATCTAAATAGAATAAATATAATTATATAAATATATAATTATATTTATCCGTTGCTTAGTACCCATAACACAAGCTTTGCTATGCTTACTTTGGGACTAGGTCAATTGGTGTGAATTGTCCCGTGATATTTATTTATTTATTTTATATTTAATTACGAAAAGTATATGTACGAGGAGACTAACATCCTCTTTCGTTTGAAAGTATGCTAGCTAGAGTCCCATACCGTCTTCAATAATTCGATACGCTTATTTTTCGTAATATACCAACCGCCTTCCACAAGCTCTAGTTTGTCCGCTTTAACCAGCATGTAATAAGAGTTAAAGTCGCGCAAATATATCAGTCGACTGCACATAAATGGAAAGCGCAGATATAGCAGTTCGTGTGTTACACGGTTTTGAGGTGGTTTTCCACCGGCGTGGCGAGTCGAGACGAGGCGAGACGAGAATTGAAATTTGTATGCCAGCGCCCGCATGAATGCTGCCCGAATGATGAGAATGCATACAAATTTCAATTCTCGTCTCGCCACGCCGGTGAAAAATCACTAATACAAAACTTTTGTTTGCTCCCTCTCATACTAAAAAAAATATACCCGTATTGAGGAAAGGAGGCTAAAATGGTCCCACTAAAATATTTATTAAAAATCGTCATAGGTACATCTGTATATTTAACCGTAAAAAAAAAACATTTTTCATTAAAATGCAAGCCTTATTTCAGTAAAATTGATCAAAGTTACGTGTAAAATAAAAACGCAATGTAACTAAACTACGTGATTGATCACTAACTTGCACGTGTTATACCATAATTAAATTAATGTTGAACGTTCATACTTTTTAAGATCTTATCACAACATGTGGCGCAATAAAGACTGAGACACACAGCACTAAAACAGATGCTTGGTTACTTTTGTGTTTAGTTAAAAAATACCCTATACAGGATGCATATCTAAAGTAAACTTCATGTTAAACCTCAACACTATTCTACTACAGTAAAAGCTTCAAAAGTAGGTAATTCAGCTGGTTTATTTAGTTAGCTCTCAAATTTGTGTAAAAAAAAACAATTGAAATTGTCAATATTGATAACAAAATTTCTGCTGACAGGAGACTCCTCGGAGACTGATTTTTAACCTCCGATGCAAAGAGGGGTTTTATAAGTTTGGCCGCTATGTATGTGTCTGTTTGTCTGTCTGCCTGTGTGTCTGTCTGTGGTACCGTAGCTCTTAAGCGGGTGGACCGATATGGATTTATTTCAAAGCAGGTTTTTTCTTCTTAAGGTCATGAAAAATTCTAATTATTAATACAGTAGTTATAGTAAGGTAAACTTTTCATTCCAATTACCAACTTCTAGATCAGGTTGAGCCGTCGCTTGAAGCTTCACGACACAATTAGGTAGTTTAAATCACAATGAACAATGTTGAATGCTCTCGTGTTGAATTCTAGTTTCATAACTAGTTTACGGGTAAAATTAATGAACTATTGTTTAATGTTATGTTGAGATGTTTTCGCTTCAAAGTACAAGGTTCCATACAAAGACTGGCAGAGTCTAATAGGAATCATAATCATCAGATGACTAAATCCTCAGTTTGAGGGCTGCTTGGTGCTTGGTATTTATTTATTTATCATGATTGTTTTTCTCCCTCGTCACGACTCAATCTATCATTTGGTGCCACCTACACAAGTACTGCCTACACAATTAAATAAAAATTACATTCTTGTTCCATGCAACTATTTTGCTTTCACACTGTTTGTTTTGTTTTGTTTATATTGTATAATTATTATTGGAGCAATAATAAAAAAAATCCCGGTCCTCTGGGTTGTGGCGTAAAATCAGTGTTTTGCTCCCCCGAGCATGTTGACCACTGAGCCATGGCCCTTTTGCCTTGCAGCGCACACAAGCAATATGAAATGTTTATTTTTAAGTCTGGACTGATGTTTTGTATCCTTGTATCTAATCTTGATTGTGTGTGTTTGCAGTACCAAATAAACGTTTTTATCTATCTATCTATCATAAATTAGATGACTACCTACTTAAGTTTGGCTAGTACTCTACTCACATGCTTCAGAGGCCGCATTGTCTAACGCTCACCATCACCATCTCTTTCTTTCCTCTTCATATACTGTATAACAGAAAGAAGCGGTAAAAATTGTGTTCACAACTTTGTTAGACCATATTATGGAGTTACCCAATATCGTAAATAGAAACAAACGAATAAAATAACTGTGCTACATAATTTTGCATAAGCTTAGTTAAAACTAAACAAATAACTTAAAGACCTTACCTCTATCTCGCTGCCGGGTCCTTCATGACGTAAGATCATGATTCATGGTCAATTTAGTTTCCATCAATTACGGAACGAATAGAACTTATTTCACACTATCTGAAGCCCAGTTATTTAAAACCTGAAAGAAAAATCGACCAAATAGCACTACATTATTGCGGTCGATTGACCACTTCAAAGTCGTTCCCTTTACGTTTACGAGCTCGCAATGTAACACAACTTGCACCACTTTGCAAACTGGGCTTTATGCAGATATATATAGGAATATGAATAAGCTGTTTCCTGCAACCTTCATCAAACGGTTTGCTTTTCCGGTATACGGTATATACTAAAATGTATATATCCTAGCCTGTATACTTTGATGTGAAAGGAAGCATCACCGAGGGTTATAAAGTGGGTAAATAACACACAGGTAGTCTTCATTCCGGGAAGTTGCACTGTTCCCAGGGGAACAGAGAAAGCGAAGGAAAAGACAAAGCGAAAAGTTAAAGATATCTGCTATGTTTTATATCGCAGAACTGCACAAAGAGTAGCAGTGGATACGACTTATTGCATCAAGAATGGCCTAGCTAGATTGAAAGTGGTATAATTACTAACTACCCATTCATTGTCGAGCGCCAGATTACGTAACGTACGTAAAAGAGGACAAGTAGGTTCACTACATTCAAAAGTACATCGCGCGGCTTAAATGTGTGTGCGCCGGTTGGCACCGGTACGCACGCACGCACCCGCCGCACGCACATACTGATAATTTAAGGAGGATTAAGTTTTCTTTAGTCAAGGCTGCGCTGCCGTCGGTGCCGTACGTTTCGATTTTATTTAGCTCGCTCGTCATGCGCTCGCTTCGCGAAATGATCACCTTTTACGTTCGCGTACTCCTACTTACGTATTTTTTGTAATTAGGTACAGTTGTAAATTGGTAGTATATAATATAAGTGTAGTGTAATAGTTTCGTGCAAGGATACATAAAAAAATAATAGATACCTATCTACCTATAAACAATATAGTTATAGTATTATAATGTAGGTAAACATATATGAGTAGTATTGTATACAGTCGCCATCACCATTCCGACGAATAATTAATTATCTTAACTCTTGATTACTATCTTTTAAACAGTAAGAGTTAGGCCACTATAGTGTCTTAGAGAAATTAACTTCATTTGAACTGTAGATTGTCCCCTTAGTTATCGGATATCAAAAATAACACGGTGTATAAATAAAAGCTCATAAAAACACAATTAAGTAATTATTGCTTCCACTTATCCGATGTTTTGTATAGGACTGCAGTTTAATTAAGGCGGCCAGAGCGGGTCAACTGTGGTCCGCTAGAGACGAACAAATAGGTCCGAGCCAGTTATTGGAAATCGATGACCGCTGGCATTTTCGATAACAACCCGCGTGTTTATTGACTAATTAGGATCAGAGGCCGTATTGACTACCGTTTCACGATCGCGATCGCAATCAAATGACAGATTTTGCATACAAAAACTGTCATTTCATTTGATTGCGATCGCGGGCGTCAGAAACGTTAGGCGATACGGCCTCAGGTGACAATAAATTGTTGTAACTAATTAGTGACGCAATTTATGTTTTCATTGTGATGATGATGAGTCATTATAATCAGAAATGCAGTGAAATTCAAACAACAGAAGTTTACGAGTACTGTAGGCAAATAGACCGTAAGCACTGAATCTAGTGTTATTAAAGGAAACTTGGAGGAGAGAAAAAACACAAACAGCCACAAGGCGAGCAGACCAATGGGAATGAACGAGTAATTTTAAGAAAGTAAAGATATAGGTAGTGAATAATGTTTTGCCAGCGTATTTTGTCGCAAAAGTTCGTATTTGTCTTCCTTTCTCTACCAGCCCATTTTAACTCTTTCTTTACTGAAGTTTACCGAAGCTACTTGAGAAAGAAAGATACCTAAATACGATCGTATCAACAAAATACGATGAAAAAAAACACTCGATCTGTTACTACCAACTTGCATTACTACACTTGGATTACGGACCGTTGTAAACCAATTTTTCAGAAATACAAGATATTACCTTTAGCGTGTATGTACATACGAAACATCTGCTTATTCGTTATCAAAGGCAATATTTCAGAGAACGTTCTAGTGCACATAATAGTAGTCAGAGAGCACAGTATAATTTCCTGTTCCATCCACGATGCCGCTGAGATATATATAAAAGGAATGCGGGCAATATATATGTGCGTTGAATTATATAATAAACTCCCAGGCGCGTTAAAATTTCTACAGGGTCCAAAATTCCAAAAAACATTGACTAAGTGGCTACTGAGTAATTGTTTTTATACTGTTAAAGAATATATAAATCATAAAATGTCTAATCAAATTTATTGACTTTTTTTAAATTTTATATTAACATTGTTTCAATTCAAAAGCTTTATATATTTTATTTATTTTGATATTTTAATTCAACGATTACATGGATATTTTATACTCATTTAATATAATTATTGAAGCACGATTGTTAATAGAAAATTTGCATGTCGAGCTGTCGGCTGAATACTGTGACTGTAATTTAATTACTTAAGATTTTGTAATCGCTTTGTAAACGTATTCTAGCAAATAAAGATTTACTTACTTACTTACAACACAATAATATTTGTATAGTTAGTTTTGCCAACAAGTACCATTGGCTGAAATTTCGTGCATGTATATGTATAAATATTTTTGTTATTCTATCACGCTACAACGGCTAGTAATTTAACATGGAGACAGATGAATCATTAGGATAACACATAGGACACCTTTAAAAACGATGTTCCCACGGTATCGAGATTAATACATGTAAATCTTTAAAATCTTTACTGCTATTGAAGAGATACGAAATTCTGTTCGCGTTTTCTTCGTGCAATTTAACCACGATTAAAGGGGATTCCCATAGAAATTAAATAAAAACAGAAATTAAATTTACTACAGCTATGCCGGTGCGACACTATAAACATGCAGAACCTGATGTTATCCTCTTTCAAAGAAAGGCAAGAAAGAAACAAAATACCTACATTTATTTAACGCCATAAAAACAAACCCCAGTCCCCACTCAGCATAAGCAAGCCAAGCCTAGCCAAGCATTCACATAAACAATACGTATTATATCAAACATATTCTAAAAATAATAATATACGATACAATCTAAGACGTATTTAGTGAAGGACAAAATGACGATTGGGTAGTTCTACGAGCGTTTGAACCGCTATCAGTTTCCTGTCGTTTATACCTACTGAAGAAATGAAAGGATTTTATAAAACGATAACACAATTATAATTGTCGACAGGAAATTGATAACGGTTTGAAAAGCTCGTAAAACCACAGAATAACTAATAGTACTACCGTAAAACAACCCAATTATAGATTCAAAAAAATTTTACTCCGTTATTTCACATCGCTTTGCTGAATATTCAAGTTAAAGAAAGGGATGCATACTCTTGCTATTCACGCGAACGACAGAGATGCAGTAACAAGACGGCCCAAAGTACCCACATTCTATTTAAAGGGAGGATAAGCTTAAGCACATACTCGTACATTTGGATCTCAGGGCCGGAGAAGAGTAAATCTTTTACATTGTACCAAAGATCCTTTCGGAAGCCTTGACGGTTCCATTGTGACTGGTAATACCATGGCGTTACACTTTTGGTCAGCTCTTACGTTTTTAGAGTTTCGTACCCGTAGGGTGACATATGGAATCATCTTATTACTAAGCCCGTCCGTTGCATCAGCCGTATTTGTCACAGTCACAGGGTTTTATACTCAAGAGCCGTAATAGATAGCTGAAATATTTTACATATATTTTTCCCGCAACTTCGTTTGAGTAGGTACCTAGTATTTTAAGTAAATTTACGACTAAACTGACGTGATTCATGCCATTTCGACTAATAATCCAAGATAAAACTCTAATAAAAAACCAACAACTTACGTGTTAAACTAAAATTATGCATCCCGCTTGTGACCTAATTTCGCAAAATTTGTTCTTAGTGCACCCTTCTAATCATCAAATAATATGACAGCTAGCTAATCAGTTATATTAAAAAAAAAAACTCTTTCGTTATCTATCCTGCTAGGACTTGTTAAATTCAATTAAAACAAAAATATATGTAAATCTCTTTTATTTCTAAAAATCTCTTCTTAATGCACCTCTATGACCTTCAAGGAAGAAGGTATATCTGGCAAAGTTTAGGTATTTAGTTCATGAGATAGGCAGTGCGTTGTCTAAATAAGTCTGTGTAAGAAAAATTATCTTTATTCCCGTGGGAATTTTTTAACTACATAAACGCCACAAGCCTCTTTTACCTAATAATAGTCACGGAGATAGAGCGACACTGAATCAAGAATACAAATCCCTTTTAATCCCATTTAAGTGGAAATTTGTCACACCTCTGTGAAACTCAAGAAATAAGTCTGCGAAAGTATCTCTAGGGCTCTATAGTAGTTTAAGATTTGTCATTAATTTATTTTCCTTGCAAAAGTTAGACTTTCGTATAAAAAAGTAGTTGGACAGCTGCGTAATTTAACACGATAGAAAAACGTTCTACTCCACTTTTTGATCACTCCGGAAAAATAGCGTTTACACTATAAAATTGGATTTTAGAGAGCGTTTGATTAAAACCTGAAATCGAAGTTTACAAACAGAATGGAAGGGTTAGCAAGTATTGCGTTCGTCAGAAAAACAAATTTCCTGTGAAGGATTTGCGTTAATAGATTATTGAATGTACTATTAGGGTGAATTGCAAAAAAATTGTACATAGACTTTATTTAGGCTTGCTAAGTTAGTCGTACAAACTTTTGTAACACAAAGGAATCAATTAAGTTTTCCTTCTTAACTAAAGCCCTTAACTATTATGTACAATTGTTTCGCAATTCACCCATTGATGACTTCTGAACTAAAACTCGATAAAAAGCGTTTTCCCAGAGATAAGACCAAGCTAGATCGATTTTTCACCCCGAAAACTCGTTTAAAGGTATTTATTAGATATCCTACTAACTAATATTATTATTTATAAACATGAAAGTGTGTTGGGATAGATGGGTGTAAGGATGGATTGATGTTTGTTACTCTTTCACGATAAAATGGACCTTATAGGCCAAAGGTAATAATGACTTATCATCTTGATCTATCAATTTAAGCACTGATGCAACCCAAACGTGGTTATTGAGTTACATTTTATACTCGATGCCATTTTCCGCGCCCTTTTCAATCAAAGCGTTCGATGAGTTCGAGATTTATGACTATCAGTATTATTCAGTCTCAGCTGCGGATTGAATTCTTTCATGCAATTTAAGGATATCGAGATTTTCAATTTGTTACCGATTGGCAAAGTTAATTTTCCTAAAACTGATAAAACTTCTAATAAACCCAATGGCTTAGCCATGTTCGAATATACGGAGGCCAGTTCACTTAGAGCGATTAATCAAGATGCCCATGAAAATATTATCTACTTATATTTATTCAAAAGCAGTAACAATCCACGTTTTTGAAAGACGAGTGACACGTTAGAAAAACACATCAACATTTATCCAGCCTTTCAAAGTTAAAATATCTTTTCTCAAACATGACATGAAAATATTGACGTTGTGTTACAAATAATAGGCTGAGAAGTATCGCGCTGCAGGCGCTGTGACTCGCCTGCCTGCGCGCGGTCACTAGCGGCCTGCAAAGAGATTTCATACAACTTTGACGAGCAGCTGATAATAAACTATTGTATCTTAGATTATTTACACTAAAAAGCGTGAAAAAAAAATATAACAAAAAAATTAAACCGGCTACAAAAAACATTAAAATATTTTTCTGCCAGTCTGAAGTCGGTCGGTGCCACAGCACGAGCCAGCAGGAGTGATTGAAGCCCAATATAAAGTGCGTAGGTGAGGTAGATGACTATAGGTCCACTCCTGCTGGCTCGTGCTAAGGCACCGAACGACTCATACTGGTAGAAAATTATTTTCATGGTTTTTTGTAGTCGCTTAAATTTTCTGTATAATTTTTTTATATACTTATAGCTCTTTCGTAAAGACCATCATTGCCAAGAAGAATGCGAAGCAAGAAACTCGGCAGAAAGTTTTTTTTTCAAAACAAACTACTTATTAGGTACAATTCTCTTAACTATAATATTTTTTAAAACGCTCTAACGTTATTTAACGGCACAAGTTTAGTTACTCCATTCTGAAGCATTTTAAATAGTTAAGAGTGAGAACCTAAAAATGTTAATTTTTCCGTGCAGTAGGTACACATGTATTGAGCTCTGACCGTTCATTCGTCTGTTTGAGTTGTACCGCCCATGGGAAATTTACAAAAAATGTATTAAAAAGAAAAATCTTATCCTATTAATATTATAAAGGTGAAAGTTTGTGAGTGAGTGAGTGAGTAAGTGAGTATATTTGTTACTTCTTCACGCTGAAACTAAAATAATAAATAAATAAATAAATTAAATATTTGGTCTTTAGTTTCTCTTCATAAATTTGCGAGAAGTTATACAGGTTACGTTTCGTGAAATATTGCTGTGTTGTTGTAAATGTTTATTGTACAAATGGCTAGTTTTTGTATTTTTGTTGTTACTCTCTTTTGCTATTAATAAAAAGTATCCTAGACGTCAAGCTATCTGCATACCAAATCCAGATCTGCGCAGTCGTTTTAGCGTGCAAGAGTAACAAACATACAGACAGACATACTCTCGAAATTTCACATTTACTCCCCACAGATTTTAGCCCCGCATCTTAGAAGCCAACTTTTTCAAAACTGAAAACATTTATAATAATTTACATCCACACTTTAAGTAGCCCCAAATTAGCTGTTGATTAAATCGTCACCTAATTAACTCGGAAGATTGCGGCGAAACAAATTCCAGTTTAGCGGGAGTTAGCGAAAACAATCAAACTTTAGCAGCGGAACCACCCGTCTGACCACTGGGTGACGGAATTCTTCGTTTTTGCAATACGAGTAATTTTTTTTAAATGTTATTATTCGCCATTTTCAGAAACATGATCTATATATTCGATGTTGTTTTAAAATGTTTTCCTTCACAATGAAAATTACCCTGTGTGTAAATCTTATCATGTCTTAAATGCAATGTATAGGTAAATAAATAAAAAATCTTTGTCTCTATATCCTACTTATGATATATGTATACCGGGGGGCGGGGCTGTAACAGGGGCAAAAAAATTAAAGCACATGTTCTGCTACTCAAATGGAACTACTTTAGTTCTGCAACTCTCAAAAATTAAGTAATTTTATCATTATATGTTTATTCCAAACAAATTAAATGGTATTTCAATGTACGGCATCCAATAGCCTAAATGACATCGTCTGTCACGTAACAAAATGCCGGATTTCGCAATACATTGCTTGTCCAAACATTAAACTTTAAACTGTAATAAAAATCAAAATACAAGTTATTTTCAAAAGTTCTAGAACTAAATTAGCTCAAGATTAGCCCACCTTGTATAATAGGTATACCAAAGTTCAACTCAATCTTGCAAGACTTGACCCATACACACATACATACAGTGCAAGTTAAAAATAAGCTTGTAAAAAGCACAACGCGCACTTTTTGCAAGAAAACTAATCGCGGAAGTTCTACTAACTGTGTACACGGCTCTCATAATTAAAAAGGTGGTGTAGCTCTTTGCCCGATGCTTTATACGGATAACGCTGGAAACTTTTAATTTTCTGCAGAGTAACTTGTTGTTAACAACGAGCAGATAATTATGCTGCCTTATTATTTTATAATTAGAAAGCCCGTTAGTTTTTGGCATAAAAGTATAAAGCTTTTTAAAAAGCCGAAAAATTGTAAAACTGAAGTGGCAGATGATGGCCGATGGGGTCAGAAGGTTCTCAAATGGTGTCCACGGACCGGGAGACAAGCTGTCGGAAGATGGAGCGACGACCTGGTTAGATCTGGTAAGATCGCGGGATCGCGGTGGACGTGGAAAGGGATGTCTTTCGGCTGACATGATGTTGATGATGATGAAAGCTTTTTAGTATATTTTTAGATATAGGATAGACGCGCCAAAAAACAAGTAGGAACCTTTATTTGTGTGGTCTTGTATCTTTCTGTCTGCTTATCAAGACTTTTTTACGTAGGATAGGAACGCGTAGGTATCTTACTTGTTGATTTTAGGTATGTAGGTATCAACAAGTAGTTAGGTGGCATAGTGTGGTAAACAATAGGTTTGTATTGTCCGTATTGAAAAGATAGTAATTAGTACGTGTAAAACCTTCAAGAATAATGCAAAACCGTGAAGCTATATAGATAGTATTTTGTTGCACAAGTGTTTACACCAAGAAATCTACAATGGCGTCTATAAAAATGGGTGCCAAAATGTGCTTTCCTCCCTAGTTATGCGAGCCATCTACTAATTTCTTTAATCAAAAGAAATAGTAAGGTATAGCGCAGTTCATCATAAAATTCAAATTTCAAAAACCTTTTCCACGCAAGCGGAGAAAAAGCGCTTTTCCAAGCTGATTTCGAAGGAGAAAAACAGCTTTTTCGAGAGGTGAAAAGGTTTTTGACAGAAATATCATTTAGCTGGCTGGAATGATTAAACCACGACTTTTATTTGTTTGGTAATAAACGTTAGAAAATACTTTTTTCGTCTTACGTATACTTTCACTTGGTGACCTTTCCCTTACTGTACTACCTAGACGTGAATGACGAGTCGCAGACGCAATAAATGTGTCATAAATAACATAAGAAAAGCGATCAAGACGCGTCGTGACCGTGACGTCATCGGGTCATAAAATATGAACTAAATGTTGGGAATCTGTAATGGATTACTCAGTTTGTGTATTAATGGAGTCGCTTAATGCGAAGAGAGCAGTTTCGTTGAAAATAATAAATACAAAAAAATATAATGAAAAGCCTTCCTTTCCTTGAGGATGGTCTTGTTTCTTCAGTTTAAATACAAACAAGACCAAATGGATGCCCTTCAAAACAAAACAAAAAACACTTTAATTTGTATTCAATACAGCCGAATTATTTTAATAACTGGGGTAAAAAATAGGTGCAGAAAAATATAAAATTATAAAATGTGAACGAAAATTCATTTCATAGTGGGTACTTTTTTAGAGAATTCAATGATTTATCCAGAAGAAGTTCCTTGACTCTGCGTCCAAACACATTTGATCGAACACTTATTTTTAAGTCCGCGTGTAGACGTTCAAAAAGCTTAAGCGTAAGTGTGAACGAGTCTTAAGACGTCAATACTATGCCTACAGCCTTTACTAGGTATTCGAGCGGACATCCCTCCTCTAATGGCTGTCACAGAAGCCACAGTGCTACTGTTATCCGATTTACATATCGAGTGCTACGCTTTGTGAGACACAAGAGCCATTCGCAGACTGATTAGAGGTACATGATGGCCGTAATGGAAAGAAATCGAAGTGAGAGGATGCCTCGGTCGGCATCTTCTTGAGGTTACATAAAAAGGATGGCATTATTTTCCATCATACTTGCTTAGCAATGTCGTAGCATGCCAGCTAACGATTGCAATCCCATAAATAAAAGCCAAAGGCCTTTTTATGCTTAAAAATTTCAAAATTATTTGATACTTATTTTGTGAGTAAACCCGTTCGAACGTACCTTCCCCAAAACACGATTTACCTAAAAAAACAGCATAAGAAAAAGCAGCCCAGGCATTATAATATATTTTTCATCTCTCCTGTTCGGAAAGTTTAATTTTCATGGATATAATAGCCGGGTGGAAAATTGCGTTTTCATCTCTAGGGTGGAAAGTATTTTTTTTATATATTTACGATTAGCCGTGGAGTAGAAGATAATTGAGTTACGTAAATGACGCTTTTTTTTCACGTTTCGGCCTGGCCATCTAGATGCACGTGGTGACCAAGGACCTTATATACCTACAACACTGGAGGTTGAACGCCGAACATCCGTTTAAAGCAAGAAATTTGACTTTTATTATGTCACGAATATATTCCATCTCTTTCTTTAGTTAGGTTAAGAAAGAGATGGAAGTCATTCTTGAAATGTGAAAGAAAGAGATGAAATATATAAATAAGTAACCAAGGTCAAACTTCTTCGTTTTCGTTCGGCGTTCAACCTCCAGTTTTGTATTATAAGCTCCTTGGTCGTGTCGTGACCAACTTGATTTTTTTATAGTCGGACGTGGCAAGTGGCCAGTGCGAAATGGTTGGAGGTAGGTAGTATTTTAATTTCCTCACAGTCGAAATGAAAAATAGAGTGTCTAACTTGGGTGAAATTACCCATTTCCCCTCGAACTATTGGCGCTCGAACGAAATCTCGGGTGAAATGGGTCACTTTCCACCCTTGGTTATCAATCTATTATATAACTAGTTAGTTAACATCTAACTACCGGATTTTAAAGTAAAATAACAAATATTTCAAATATGTAACGTTAAATATTATATTGTGACACCCTTCCCGTACATGAGGACCATGCGCATACGCATACGGGCGCATTTTTTAGGCGAAGATGACGTGCGTTTCGTGAAAGTGCAAAACGCTGGAACTTCTCAAAAAAGTAGTATCTAAATATAAAGTAGCTAGTAAAAGTGACTGATTTACGCGCGTAAACTCGCGTTTACTGCGCATTGTCTGCGCCAAATTATACTCCGTGTGTATAGGCCTTAAATACATTGGGTATAAAATATTTGTAAATAAATATTAAAATTAGAATACGTTATCCTCATAGCCGTACTATTATTTATTCTGTGGCCGGGCTAACAACCTTGTTATAAAATAAATCAATATTTGCATAAGACTTCCTTCAGTGGGTACAGGCGTACCCACTAAAATAATGTTTGCCCCTTTAATTACATACATTGAAAACTAGCTCGTGCCCGCGATACCGTCTGTGTAGAATTTATTTATCGCCATCTCGCGGAAACTAATTTTCAAGATAAAACTGTCCCTATGTCCATTCAAGGGCAAATAGCAATCCGTTTCCATCCGTCCCGTTCCGTAGAACAAGGTTACCGACATAGCCCGAAGAATTGCGAATCTGAGGTCGCAGTGGGCGGGGCACGTTGCTCGCAGGACAGATGGCCGATGGGGTCTGAGGGTTCTCGAATGGCGTCCGCGGACCGGGAGACGAGCTGCCGGTAGGCCTCCAACAAGATGGAGCGACGACCTGGTTAAGATCGCGCGATCGCGGTAAATGCGGAAAGCATAGGACCGGTTTGAGTGGAGCGCCTTGGGGGAAGCAGTGGATGTCTTTCGGCTGACATGATGATGATGAATCCGTTTCTGCGTGGGGTCGCAGTTCTAACCTATCCTAACCTAACTACTTTGCTGGTAGCTCTTCGACTTTATTAGGCCACTCACGCTAACCTTACCTAACTTACTTTACTTTCAGCAATTCGTTTATATGTGGGGTCGCAGTTCTAAGCTAACCTATTTCAATCGTTATATATATCGATAAGAAGTTTATCGACAAAACGACACCGTTAAAGTTTGTGCTAAATTGAGCGATTAAAATTAAATTCGTATAAAGGTGCGGATGGATATAGGCCAATTATAAATTTAATCGCTTTTCTTGAGAAAGGTAAAGAAGTACTTATTGTTATTTAAATTAATTAAAACGTTCTGCATTTGAAAGCGGGGAATATGCTTTGCTGTTTGGGGCTGTACCTATGTTTGTTTTGTTTTTAATTAAATCATTTGTACTAATGGAATGGAAAGGATAATTGGTTACAGTATATTTTAAAGATGATCTAATGTGATGGCTAACATTGTGTGTAACATAATAAAAATGATTTTAATAAAAAAAACCATATTTTTGTAAGCATATTTTTTCAAGACTATCTACATTATTATATTACAGTACTTTTCACGTCAATTTAAGTACTGGAAGAGGGTTAAATTCATTTGCAAGATTAGAAGCAACCAACAAAAATCAGTTAGTAATACTTTATTAACGTCCCAATCATCGACACCTACCCAATATTTGACTATTTCGCCTACTTATTAGAAAAATAAGAAAACAAACAACGATATAATCATGTTTTGTAAACTATATTAATGGTATCTATGATTCCTACGTTAGAGTGTTAATTGATCAACCAATTACTTTTATGAAAACGGTGACAGCTTTTGACTCGGAAGAAACACGCGTCAGTTTTCTGAAGTGATTCGCTAAGGATTTTGTGTAGTTAACTTAAATTTGTGTGCTGTAAACCTCCTTTACTTGGTATGGTTTAGTTATAACTAGTAGCCAAATGTACTAAGTATATATTCTGTATACTTACCTATAGTGATAAAAACTCGTTTAGTTTACCATTTCATAGGCGGCATGTCAAGCACTGAGAAGTACAAAATTTCTTCGATATCTAGTTGTTGACATTTACGTTGGCGGTTACTCTATGAAAAGCATTTTGAAACATATTTTATAGTAAGATGAAAACATTGATTGAGCCTAACTAACTAGTTAATAAATTTC
The DNA here is from genome assembly GCF_025370935.1 of Choristoneura fumiferana. Lineage (NCBI taxonomy): Eukaryota > Metazoa > Arthropoda > Insecta > Lepidoptera > Tortricidae > Choristoneura > Choristoneura fumiferana. The sequence continues at coordinate 15,775,818 of NC_133476.1, read as the reverse complement.
TATCAGTCGTTTCAGTAACCTTCGATAAGGGTGTCGCAATGACTGTTTCACTATGGAGCCTATTGGAGACCCAAGAGCGTTTTTAGATTAACCGAACCGATATCGGATCATATTTCATACATTTTACTTGCCCCGATATCGGTAACGGCGTCCGATAGGGATATCGGATCCGATAATCTGGCTCACTATTACAAAATGTGTCAAATACTAGAACACTAAATAAAAAAAATCGAATTCAACCACTATGAAATTTATGACATGATATTATTCAATGTTATAACGACAAAATGTTCAACGTGTTGAAATACCTACCTGTGTAGTGGATAGGACTGCCAATTTTGCGAAGTTATTCGACCAAACGCTTGATTTTCCGTTTAAACCTGTTAACCATTCGGACATTTACCTTGAAACAATTGTAAAACCTTTGTTTTAATTAAATTAATTAATTGTTAAACAGGCGACAAAAAATTATCGTTATTTCTACAGTAATAAAAAAGAGCAATAAATCGCGTCCTAAAAAAATTTGTTATTGAACATATGGTATAAAAATATTGAAATAATAAGTAACTGAAAATATTATTGATTTCATTCTTCAGTGTTGCCTTTCAGGACTAGGTACATGAATTCCGTGGATTAATTTTGCAAATGCTTTGGGTTGGCAAAAAGGTTCCTGGAAAACCACAGGATATAATCCCCTAATAAAAAAAACTTAAGCTCTGTTGTGCCTTCAAAAATCAGGTAAAATGTACCTACAACCGTAGTTCATTTATTAAGAAAAAAACTAGCCACTGATTAAAAAAAAAACAAATCGCGATAGTGCAGGCTCAAACCATCATACATAACTATCTGGCCGGTAACAATTCAGCGACGAATTCAAAAAAACAATCGCACACCACTTCGTTCGAAATTTTAATCCGTGGCGCGAGAATCCCGGGGTGCGCGCGGCGGCTCGTCCTGCCGCGAACTGAACTGAGTCCTGATTCCCGGAGCGATCCCGCCCTCGACACGGTTAATGTGTCAATGTCAATTTATTGTGTATCAATTTGTTGCAATTTTGGTACAAGGTTTTGTGATTGAAATCAGTTTTCGAGGCAGTGCAGTATCGTATATCATTATCGCAACAGTACCTATTTTTGAAACCACATCACTTGTACGGGAAAATTCTATTAAATAAATGTACGGAATTTGAAATACGATTATATCTAATATAGAAAATAACAGTTTTTTTTAAACTAGTCCAATTAAATGTGTCGTATAATATGTGTATTTTTGATTTCTGTTAACTTCATGGAAACAATCAACAGGTCAAATATGGAAGTTGATTTCTCCAGGACACTAGTTACACTACTAGTTACTCAAAATCATCAAGAACATAAATATTCGTCTGATCTGAATAAATTGCCGATAGCAACTCATTTGAAAGCCAAAACACAAATATTGTTGGATATTGATACTTACTATATAGCTTTTATTTCTTATAGTCTTTGTCCTGTCCCTTTGTTACTTAAAGGTCTGTTTTTGACGCATTTAAAGAAATGGAGTATGTATATATAAGACAGTATACTCAGCTCACTCAAAATTACCTATTCCTGCATACATTTGAGGGCCAGATTTATGCCGCTCAGTATATTTATTCCTGCAGACAGAAAGGCAGATTAGACAGCAAATGTTAAGTGAGCACTTTTTCATCTACTTATTTCTTTTGAAACCCGAAAAGGTCTTCGGGAACATTTTAACGTTTTTTATTTTATTTGCTTTTATGGTATATTTAAGTAGTGATATATTATATATAATGTAGTATTGCTGTAGTATCTAGACAATTGGCGGATACAGGTCTTAAATTTATTATGTTTTAACAATAATAATCTATCATAACCAATTCTTCCGAGAAATAATATTAATGGATTCTTAAATATAGCTCTTTAAATACAATATTTGACAACTTCTGAATTTTCTATATCTAATACTCGTTTATTATTATGAAAATATAGATATACATACAATGTTTAGCAGAGGAAAAATAATTTTGTTAAAAATTGGATTTATAGTGATTTTTTGAAAAAAAATATGTATTTGTCTCTTTCTAAAACGATTTTCTCTGAACAGTAGATACGATATGGCGCTACTTGCTAGTGACGTCACCTGCAAGTATACTTTTCTATGATTAAGCTTGAATTTTAAAACTTTATAACTCTGTTACATGTAAAGGTAGCTTATAAATTGTTTTTCTGTTAGATAACATGCATTGTCTAGCTTTATGTTATAAAGTAAATAAATATAATTATAACTAAGGATTGCCCTCTTGTTCTGAGAGGAGGCCTGTGCCCAGCAGTGGGACGCATATAGGCTGGGATGATAACTAAGGATATAGATTAAGAACAGAGTTAGAGAGCTAATTTTTTCTGCCAGTGCCAACAAAATGTTATGCAGTTTGACAGATAATTTATTCAAAAAAGTGTAAGTATTCTGTGTATTTGAGAAAAAAATAGTAAAGCGCCATACCTATAAAAAAAAATCGTTAGGGTAACGTTAAATATTATACGTTAAAACCTTCTCTAATTACACTACAGCGTAAAAACAAGACTGAAATTTTATTACTTATAACGAATAATTACATCAACATTATCTCATTAGAACTTGGTAGGTAACTTCGCCGTTTTTCGCTACTTGGAGCGGAAACTTTTTAATATTCTTAAATTCCGCCGTCGATTTGTTGAGGCTACAAAGGCTTCGTAATTATCTGATATTTCAAACTGAATTATTTGAGGTTTCTCTTTAGCTTTAAGATTATGGATTTATGGATATTGATGGACAATTTTAACAATAAATTACCTAGAGATTCGGTAATTCGGAGATGGGGAGTTTTTTTTTATACGTTGCCATACCAATTCACGAGTTTCGTTGCTTAAATTAAAAATAAAATTCAATATTTACTAGCCTTCTTCTTTCCTACCCTTTCAGAACTGGTCAATGCAACTATGCGGCTCCCAAGATTCACTTTTCTCCGCACTATCCTATCCATACTATGTGGAAGGGCCAATTTGAATTTTAAGAACCACACAACTATATTGACCAGTTCTAAAAGGGTTAATACCTGAACAAGAGCACATTGACAAAGACCAGAAACGATAAACTGACTCTGGGATTCTTCATCATTCTGTGACAATGCGCTTCACTATTACGGCAAACCGAGCGCTGTCATACACGGCGACAATACGTTTTTTTACCCGACTGCCCAAAGGAGGGTTATGTTTTTCGAACGTATTTAAGATAGTTATTAACCCCCGACGAAAAAAGAGGGGTGTTATAAGTTTGACCGCTATGTGTGTCTGTGTATCTGTATGTCTGTATGTCTGTGTGTGTGTGTGTGTGTGTGTGTATGTGTGTGTGTGTGTGTGTGTGTGTGTGTCTGTCTGTCTGTGGCACTGTAGCTCTTAAACGGGTGGACCGATTTGAATACCTTTTTATTTGATAGCAGATTATCTAGCGATGGTTCTTAGCCATGTTTTATCAAAATCGGTTCAGCCGTTAGCCGTTAGCCGTGTTAGGTTATTTCGAAACTTTTACGGGTATCCCGTGAAACCATATCGAATTATTAATTTGGATATATTAATGACACATTAATTGGACATATTAATTTACGTTTTGATATCGGTTCATAGCACTTAAGCTTTCGTCTGGTTACAGTTTGAGGTAGTATCAAAAATAGACGCTGTATAACGATGCAAAGGCTAGCGAAGAAACGCTAGTAATTCATAATAAATATGTTTGCTCTGATTCAACATGGTTCGCAGCTTAGACTGCATGTAATAACGACGGGCAGTCTAATAAGTCTTTTCATTTCGCAAAGCTATAATACGAAAATGAAATCCTTAGCAATCAGCTTCTAGACACAATCAGACTTTAATATGTCTTGAATCATAATAAACTATGCTTGCAGGTTTTACGGTAAAAATATGCGGTGAAGAAAATATGCCTTTGTTTACTTTTTTCATATTGTAGTGTAGTAGTTAGTATGATAGCAAAAAGCGTTTTAGAAATAGCGTTATTTTTTATTTAGCTCTAGAGCCCGATATAAATAAATGTATTTTAAATTAATTTTATTAAATAATTTGAAATACATTACTTAGGTACCTATTTAAAATGTCTCTAACTCTGGTCAAAAATCCCGAGTAAGGTTACTTTTCATAAAGATGAATTTAAATTGTTTTATCCTGGAGTTTTAAATCGTAAATCAGTAATTTTTCCGTTCGTATTCTGACGTTTGCTATGAGGTTTTGAGCATAGGTTAGAAATACCCTAATCAAAGTAATCAATCAATAAGTTGTATTCATCCTTGTCCAGAGTGTAGAGGCACGTTGTAGGTAAGTATCAAGAACTCACCGTGAAACCAATGCCGACTGTGGCCGAAAAGTTCCCGGCCTGAAACTTGCCTGTCTCGAACTGAACGAGCAATGAAGTCTTGCCGACACCACTGTCACCAAGTAGAATGGTCTGGAAAAATAATAAAAAAATTAAACCGCCGAGAAAGTGAAAAGCAAAAAGCTGTTTGGTAAAATGTTTTTATTTTATACTTTTTTCCCACTCTTGTGGTATTTTTTTCCAAATTTATATAATACCACAGAATATATAATAGTACTAATGTACAGAATGGCCACGCTCCGCCCCGCACCGGTTCTAGTTACCCCACCCCTCAAGCGCAGATTGCAGGAAAACCACAGGAAAGCAGTCGGGTGCGCGACGCGATGTATTGCGGCCGCACGGCACTAAGTTTGAGAAATCGTAACGGTACCCTACCTACTTCCTTTTTCTAAATAAATAGTGATTTCTGAAATTAACGCGATTAATACATGAAATAACTACCTACCGAATGATTCTTTTAAGTTTGAAGACGTTTGTATATCTATTGTAATTGAAAATAATAATGCTTAAAATACGCAGACAGACACATTTTAAGTAGGTTTAAATAGGTTTAAATAAATCGAGGATATTCTGGCAGAACCGGATAAGTGCACAATATTTATTTTTTATACGGTTTTGCTAGATAAATAAAGCAGAAAACATTGAGGATGCCTATGTATGTAGCTTAAAAAAAATGTACTTAATTTGTTTTGCCAGAATACCCTCGAAATAGGTAAGATTAACGATTAAATTTATTTGCACATATCTAAGCCATACCTATATATGAGTACCTTTAAATGTCATTGGTAGCACTTATAGTACCTACTATACGGTTTTGCAATAGTCAGCCCTGTGCAGCTTACGCACACATTGACGCGTGTACAGACGTCGTCGTGCCTATGTAGATTCAAGAACGCGTATTTTTTACGGCGTGGCCGCCCTGTGATAATACCCTATCCAATAAAAAAATAATTATGAAAATCGGACTACTCTGTAAAAAGTTATGCCTTGGTCATACATTACAATCAGTGACTGAACAATCAATCATCCCCTGTTTTCCTACCCTTAGGGTAGGAATATTTTTCCAAATTTAAATGAGACCACCCTTGTGGTATACGCTTTCCAATAATTTCACAATATGCCTAGGAATTTCGTGATTTGGCGGATTTTACGATCGGCCGACGACATATATTATTAAGAAAATATAGATGTAGGTACAAACAATGTCTGGCGAAGAGAAAACTTAATTTTTTGAAAAATCTATATACCTGTCTCTTTCTCAAACGCTTTTCTCTATGCAGCAAGTATGGCGCTACTTGCGTGTGACGTCACACGCAAGTATGTTTGTCTCTGTCTAATCTTGAATTTCAAAACTTCATAACTTTGTTATTTGTAAAGGTAGCTTAAAAATTGTTTCTCAATTCAATAACAGGCATTGTGAAGTTATAATTTACAAAATTATATTAAAAATAGTCAAATACTGTATTGAGAGGATTTGCACCCATCTATCTAATGATTAAAAATATTTTATACCAAGTATATAAAAAAAATGCGATTCAGCCGCAAAATTCGTAGCCAAACTTTATTTACGAGTACGTATTTTAGGTACATCAGGTAGGTATGCCAGGCATCGGTATGGTCGACACGACGTGAATTACATCATAATCCGTCGAGCCAACTCCGATCAATTAGGGTTCGCCGTATCGCTCCAACGAACGATTTGTTTCACCGTGCAGTATGCAAGCTGAGTTTTATGCAACAGCAAGCTAGCTGGTGCTGTAGGTTTTTTCGAATCGGTGGTAGATTTTATGATATGCATACCTTCAAATAACAGGCTTATGAAGCACTTGCTAAAAAATTGAATGAAAATATTTTGTCTTTGACTTTTTTTTTCTTTAGTTAGAGTTTAGGATGTCAGAGTAAATTACACTTTTTTTTAAATATTCTGTGAAATACAAGCTCCCATGGTTAGTTCAACAACCTGCGTTCCACTGCAGGGAACAAACGGGCTCAGTGTGGATTGGGAACTTCTCACAAACCTTTTAATTGATTTACAGGCATGTGCAGGTATCCTCACGACAAAATAAAAATAAATAAAAGATTATTTCACAAAGCCAAAAATATATCATAACAAAATACAATGAAAGAAACAGATAAAACATAATTTGTGAAGAGGTAAAGGACTCAGCAGAGCTGCTGGTTTTCAATCTTCACCTTGAAGAAGGAAATAGTGTGGCTGACAATAAGCTAAACACTACCTAAATCAAACGAACGATTGTTTCATTCACCGTAAAGGTCGTGGTGAATTTTAAAGCGCTCGGTTGCTTTATGCGATAAATGCTAAACGCAATGCGTTCGACGCACATCTAGTCTAACCAATCACAATCCACTCAATCCAATTACCATACATGCGTTTGCCGCTGCGCTCACCGCGTAAGACAATGTTTGGTAATTAAATTATCAGATGCGAACTGATGTGCGTCAAACGTATTGCGTTTAACGCTGCGTTTATCGCATAAAACAACCTAGCGCTTAAACGCAATTTCGAACCCGGACTATCAGCTTGTAAGGCTAGTTTAAACCGCTACCACATATATATTTCCAAAATCAATCACGATGTAAAATATCAATGAATGATGGACAAAACAATTTTCCATGTCGGCTCGGCGCATATTGGATTTCAAAATGACGAAAAGATGTAAAATCAATTTTTTATCGACTTTTACCACAACCTTTGGGCTTCGAAAAAGGTATTCCAACAAGCATTTTGCAGGCCGTCAAAAAAACATGCTCCCTGTTCGACCAAATAAAGCAAGGATAAAAAAAGCCCTTCGATCGACAAACGAGGGTAAACAGTGTTTTGCATTTTGTTTGAATTTTGTGTTATAAAATAACGGTGACTTTATTTACATTTAATAAATCTCTAGTAAAGACTACGAATACATCTGTATTAATTTGGCTATTTTTTAACGTAAATTATTTGATTAAATGAATATAAAAAATGTACAGTCGAGTTCATAAACATGTGAGCAAACATTTTATCAATAATATTTGAACACGACTCTATTGTTAAGAGCGTAGAAGCGTGTTCAGATATTATTGATCCAATTTTTGCTCACAAGTAAATGAACTCGACTGTACATGCAGGCTATTCCGAGGTATTAAAACGTAAATCTAAACGTATATCTTCCGTTTATTATTAATGTTTATGTTGCTCTAAGTGTGTTAATAAAGGCTTATTCTGTTCTATTCTATTCTATTCTAAATCAGTCATTTCTCCGTTAATACTGTGGCCTTTGGTATGAGGCTTAGTACATTGGTAAGAAATACCCCAAATAAACAGGCAGAAATACGAAGTATTTTATTGAATTTGTAGTTGCTTTCAGTCAACGGACTTCCACTTTGACTCTTTACCCAAATACATATCCTTACTTAGTATTTAATTAAAAAGGTTGGCAAAGCAACCCGACGCGTATATCTGCCAAGTAGTCATACACATATTTATTTTTCTGAGAAATTCGCTCGATTGAAGCAATTTGATACTAAGTTCTGATACTCACTTAATAAAACCAATTTAAGTAAGGCATATTTATAACGACTGGCCTTTACGAAATGCCTAAATTTTCCTTAGATTAGATTAATAAAGTTCAACGATACGAAATTGGAATATTTGAAATAGGGAAAGTTATTAGGGATCACAGATTGGGCTAAGATGGTGCTCTAAAATATTTTGTTGTAAATATCGTATAAATAAAATATAGGTTCCCACTTGCTACGTATAGATGTCGGCGGCCGATCGTAAAATCCGCCAGATCACGAAATTCCTAGGCATATCATGAAATGGCGCCATTCCATGATATATATGCCTAAAATGTTTGAGGTCAATTTGTGGGGCTCCACAATCAGTTTCATGTAGACCATTATTTAAAAAATTTAATATATTACCGCTACCCTCTCTTTACATATACGAGGTATGTCTCTTTGTTAAGAGCAACATACATATGTTCACTGTAAAGGCATCTAGCTCAAGACTTTACGCTCGATATGGACCGGTACTGCTGCACCCTGGCACAACGTCCCCTCTAGTAAATAGAAATTGCATAAATATGTCTGTCAAGGTCTATAACCATCTACCAAAGAAATTGAAAGAATTAGATTTACCACTGTTTAAAAAAGAATTATTCAAATGGTGCATGGACAAGCTTTATTATTGTTGCTCTGAATATTTTGTCAAGCCAGAATGAATTGTTTGGGACACTGATTTAATGAAATTTATTTTATATGATTATGATGTAATTCAATATTTATTTGTTGAATCACCTTATTTTATTTTATTCTATGTGGACATACCTACTCGATTCTTACTTGCTAACTGACATTTTATTTTTATTTTTTATTATTATTTGCATGAGATGTTATGTTAAAGATTTTATTTTAAGAAATTTAAATTTGTACGCCTATCTTTAGGTAGAAAGTGGAGATTCAAAATAGTTTTAAGATCATTTATGTACACCTGCTTTCAACAAATAAATTATTATTATTAACCAACTGTACCGTCATTCGAAGCCTAAATAAATGAGAGTGGCAACACAGTTTACCTAATCTATGACGGTTAAAGTGCCTTTTTTCAGCTCTGGTCACACCAATTTCCCGCCTTTTCTCCCTCCAAAACCCCCACCAGCAGTGACAGAGGTGGCTGTCATGGATTTCAGCTTCATTGGCTTTTAGTTTTCCGAACTATACGGTTGAGTTCCAGAACACACGTCTGCGACGGCATTCTGGTAACAAAAGTGTCATAAGTATTTCAAACGGTGTAACCGTTCGCATATAATTAATTGAATTTGTATATTTTCAGTGCAATATGGAGGAACAAAATAACAGTGATTCCTCTTCTTCGGATACGGATAGTAGCAGCTCGGAGTCACCCGCTCCCGCTAAGCAAGCGGAACCCGGAGCAGGACCGTCACGCAAAAGAAAAATGTCCCGTAAAACCACGAAGGCTAAACGTAAGCGACAGGATGATACAGTAAGCAATCTCGCTAAGGAAGTAAGTGAACTAAAACAGTTTTTATCCTCGATGTACCCACAGCCGATGCCTATGCACCCTACGCCGCCTTTTACTTGTCCTAGTGATGGTGACGATAGTGTTAGTCTTAACGTAAGCGGCGAATTATTTCCGGGCGGCGAAACAAATACAAATAACGAAGATAAGGGGACCGCCGTAGTAGATTTAAGTATCAATCTACCTTTTAACACTACAGTTAAAGAGCCTGCAATACCAAAATCGTCACAAACTCACATTGATTTTTTAAATTCGATTCAGCATTTTGGTTCTTCTGATTGGGCTGATATCCGCTATTCAGAGGTTCAAAAAGGATATTGCTCTACCCCAGGTTTCGTAGATTCAGAATGTAATGATGAACTAAAACCATATGATAAATTTACCTCATTGAGCATCACTGAAAAAGGCTTTGCAGCTATTACGCAAGCTTTGATCAAGCAAAAAGAATCGATGCAATCTGGGTTAGAGTCTCTGCTTTCTTGGGTTTCATCCTGTGATAACCTCACTGTATCAGCTTTAAAAACTAAGCTAAACGAAATTTATATTGAAGGGTCTTACAACAAAATATCGGTTGATCTTCTTCAAATGGTATGCGGCCATAGGGCTGATTTAATTCAACAAAGGCGTGACAATATATTAAAATACGTTAAGGACAAGTACATACGGGGTGCTTTACGTAAAATCCCTCCGACATGCGACTTACTTTTTAATAAAGAAATGTTATCTTCCGAGTTGGAGAAAAATGGCGGGGTTTCTAAGACGTTTTGGCCGTTACGTAACGCAACGTCGGTTAAATCCAATTGGCCGGCTGCGCAAGCCGGACCGTCTCATACTAAGCCGCCCACGCAGGGCGTGCGCGAATATTCTGCAAAGAATTCGTTTGGCAGGTACGTGACGAGCCAGCCTGCGCAGGGCGCTCCGTTTTACCCTTATCCTGCGCAAGGATATTACATGAACCAGCTGCCGGCTGTACAGGGGCCTTATTACATGCCAAAACGATTTGCGCAAAATCGAGACTACAAGCATAGTAATAAAAACAATGCATCTAAAACTCGTCAAAAATCTAGATTCGATGACTATTCGAATAGGAATAGTTCAAAAAATAATCGGGACGGCAAACACTTTCACGGCAAGCGAAAATTTTGACTCGAGGTCGCAGGCTTTCAAAGCGGGTCGCCTAATAAACCATATTCATGTTTGGGCTCAAATGCAGGCACCAGAGTCAGTGTTAAAAATGATAAGAGGGTATCGATTGCCTCTTGTACAAAAAGTACCCCTTTGTTGGCCAAGTATCAATCACAAATATCAGACAAATTCATCTCCTCAAATGAGGGTAGCTATAAAAGAATTAATAAAGATCGGTGTGCTCGAACCGGTGTTGCCATCCCGGAGTTTCATTTCGCCGATGTTTTTGGTTCCGAAATCCGACGGAACAATGCGGCCAATTTTCAACCTGCGCAATTTAAACAATTACCTGATTACGTCAAAATTCCGATTAATAAATGTTCAAAAAGTACCAGACTTTCTACAACCTTACGATTGGTTGATAAAAATCGACCTGTCGAATGCATACTTTCACCTTCGCGTAGCGGAGTCTCACAGAAGATATTTGAGAATAATGTACGGCGAAAAATTGTACCAAATAACGTGTCTACCCTTTGGTCTAGCAACGGCGCCGAAAGTATTCGCTACCCTGTCAAACTGGGTATCCCAAAAACTAAGGGAAAAAGGTATAAGGGTAATAGTTTACTTGGACGACTATCTTATAGTCCACCAGAACAGACAAGTTCTGTCAAAACAGGCAGTCGAAGCTGTAACACTTCTACAGAATCTGGGTTGGCAAATAAATTACAAAAAATCTGTCCTAGAACCACAACGAAGTCTGGATTTTTTAGGAATAACGTGGCATCCCTGGTTGGGGATAAAAAGCTTACCACAGATAAAATGTGTGAATCTAAAAGACAAGATTCTTTCTGTGCTCTCGCGGGAAACAGTGCGGTTAAAAGAAATTCAAAGTCTTATAGGTCTCATAAACTTCGCAAGTTTTGTGGTGCCACGAGGTCGTTTAAACCATCGCGATCTGATCAAGTTTTCATTGAGCCTCCCAGAAAACGATTTCTTTCGCCGCTACCCTGTCCCCGAGAAGGGACTAAAAGAATTAAGGTGGTGGTTGAAGAATTACAATCGTCCATCTGTCATTCACCACCCACCAGTCCAACACTTTCTGGCGACAGACGCTTCCGATCTAGCCTGGGGAGCCTGTCTAGACAAGCTAAGGTTGACAGGCAGTTGGACTCAACACGAGAAACACCTACATTCAAACCAAAAGGAAATGTTAGCTGTGCTTCACGTATTAGAAGAACAAGGTCCTTACCTGATGGACTCTGCAGTTATGTTGCAGTGCGACAACAAGACAACGATCGCATACATAAGAAAGGAAGGCGGCTCGAAGTCTACCGGTTTAATGAAAATTACCAGACAAGTTTTCAGTTTGCTCGACAGATACAACATCCACCTGGCTGCTCACCACATCCCAGGGAAGTTCAACGGAGAGGCGGATCATCTGTCTCGTGCCAGGATCAATCCGGAGTGGCATTTACTTCACGAGGTGACAGAAATCATTTTCCAGAAGTGGGGAGTGCCATATGTCGATTTGATGGCGTCGAGAACAGCCCATGTGGTACCCCGATATGTGAGTCTGGACCTGTTAGACCAGAAGGCGCTGTTTCACGATGCCTTCAGCCGAATATGGGACTTCCCACTGGGGTGGATCTTTCCCCCACCATTTCTGATTCCCAAGGTATTAACCCACTTGAATTCTGCGAAGGGAGTTTATCTCATTGTAGTCCCCAAATGGGAGAAAGTATTTTGGAAGCCAGACATCAGGAATCGTGCGTTATGTCCACCTTTCACAATACATCGCCTGCACAGAGTCCTAATCGACACAGTAACAGGTTTGCCCCCACAGAAGGTCAACGAAATGACTCTTCAGGTTTGGAAATGTGGGGGTGGGCCTCAAAGATAACTGATTGGTCCCTAGAACAAAAACTTCTTTTACAGTCTGGCTGGCGTGAATCATCCCTTAAAACTTATAAACATGCATGGTCACGATGGCTTAAATGGTGCCAAACTAATAACGTAGCATCCCCTCAAGACCCCAATGGGTCTCAACTGGCTAGATTTTTATCTGATTTATTTCAAAAAGATGGTCTATCATATCGCACGATTTTAGTCTATAAATCTGCAATTGCTACAATGTGTAACCCTGATTTGTCGGATAGATTGAGTTCGAATATTTTAGTTAAGAAAATACTTAAATCTATTGCTATAAAAAATCCTCGCGAATCGATGAAGTCGCTCACATGGGACACTGATATTTTATCAAATTATCTTTTGAATAATACATGTGATGAGAATAATCTATTTCAGTGTTCCAAACGTACGGCAACAATCTTGTTGCTGTGTTCAGGTCGTCGCGTCCACGATCTGACATTGTTGTCAGTTAACGATAATATGTGCGTGATAGAGGATAATCAAATTGTATTTTGGCCTAAATTTGGTTCGAAAACAGATAATGTGTCTTCTAGGCAGTCAGGTTGGCGGTTACTAAGTAATATGGATCATAGTTCCATTGACCCAGTGTATTGGGTTAAACGTGTTATTGCTTTGTCTGCTGATAGACGAGAGGTATGTAAAAGTGACAGTTTATTTTTAACTGCCTGTGGAACGCCAAAGGCTGCTTCACGGACCGTAATTGGTGGCTGGGTAAAGCGTGTTTTGGAAGAAGCAGGTATCAAAGCTAGCCCAGGTAGTATTCGCCCCGCCGTTGCCTCCAAAAATTGGTTTTTAAATTTACCCCTAGATGATATATTAGCTCGTGGTAACTGGCGTTGTCAGGAGACATTTACTAAATATTATTGCCGTGAAATACAGCCCACAGATCCTCAAACATCCGGGGTTCTTTCAACTTTTGCCCCTATGTGAATTATACCTAAGACTGTATGTTCATACAAATAGGTTAAGATGATTCATACACAAGTTTAACAGTGTTCATTTGCCTTATTTAATTACATTTATATGAACAAAAGGCAATTTTTATTTATTTAATGTCGTGCAAATGTTGATTTTAGGTTCTTAATCCTAGCAAACTCGAATTAAGCGCTAATACACTTGATGCTTAAATTTCTTTCATAATGGTCCTGAAACTCCTAAGTACCTCTCAGAGGCCGCTGACGCGTAGATACGTGTCATTTCTTGATCCAGATGGATGATCAAATGGTTTGTGATAAATAAGTATAATTTATCAAGACTAAAAGTTGTAACTTGCATAATGTTAGATGCTTAATTTAGATTTATGTTGTACACATTTAAGGAATAATTTAATAGTTAGGATTATCTCTTATAGATAACATTTAAGTCTGACTGTAATGTTATTTAGAACAAATTTTATTGACTGCTAATTTAAAGTGATTGATTTTTCCTGATAATAACTATAACTAACTAATTACTACCTAACTACTTACTGAACAATTTGTATACTATAAGTACATGTACTAGTTATAACAAGATAACTTTGTTTTTGTTTTTCCATTAAAATTTGTAATGATTGCAATGATGTTGAAGTGCTTACTGGACTTATTTTTGTATGATACTTAGTAATCATAACACTAATACAATCTTATATACATAAAAGTTTCTTATACCCATTTGTAATTGATGTGTTTTCTAAGAAATAAAAATACTTAAATTATTTTGATTGGTTGTTTAATTGCTTAGTAAGAATATTTTAAATTAATTGTTGGAATTGAGATTTCCAGTATGTCTTTTGGTTCAATTTGCAGCTTCTCTGCCAGTAAATTCAATTTCATGAAGGAACTAGCTAGAACTACCTACCTATACCTAAGTTTCTGTTTTTGGCAGTGAATGTGTTCAAAGAATATTTACATTCAATGCTACCTTTTTTAATAACTCACATTGGCTATCATACTCATAACATTAATTTAACCCCACCAGGCGATAACAAACACGTCTCATTTATTTAGGCTTCGAATGACGGTACAGTTGGTTAATACCAGCGTTTTACCCTCCAATAAAACGCTTATTAATCAACTTACCTCATTCGAAGCCTATTTTAATTTCTGCCTGGTGTAAATGAGCCGCAATGAAGCTGAAATCCACGACAGCCACCTCTGTCACTGCTGGTGGGGGTTTTGGAGGGAGAAAAGGCGGGAAATTGGTGTGACCAGAGCTGAAAAAAGGCACTTTAACCGTCATAGATTAGGTAAACTGTGTTGCCACTCTCATTTATTTAGGCTTCGAATGAGGTAAGTTGATTAATAAGCGTTTTATTGGAGGGTAAAACGCTGGTATTATTATTATTATTATTAAAAGTAGGCCAGGCATATCACGATGTGCCTGAGAAACGAGACGGCAGATCGATTAGAGCTACGCATTCGTCGATATTGCAAGTGCAAGTTGAAGTGGCAATGGGCGGGCCACATCGCTCGAAGAACAGATAACCGTTGGGGGAGAAAAGTCCTCGAGTGGCGACCACGAATCGGAAGACGAAGCGTTGGCAGGCCTCCCACCAGGTGGACTGACGACATCGTGAGAGTTGCGGGAAACCGGTGGATGCAAGTGGCGAGTTGTCGTTCTGTTGTGGCGTTCTAAGGGGGAGGCCTTTGTTCAGCAATGGGCGTTTTCCGGCTGATGATGATGATGATGATTCGTCGATATTCCTAGCTTTATGCCGGGCACATCGTGATATGCCGTAAAAAAGAAAAATTTAGGTATGACGAGCGAAGCGAGGAGTGATTAGCATGAATTGTGACCACAACGCACGAGCCGAGCGAGCGAAGCGAGCGTGCGACGGCAGCGGCCGGCGATGTGCCAGAACCGATATGGCGGCGTTTCATGATATGCCTAGGAATTTCATGATCTGCCAAAACTCACTAGGCAAATCGTTAAACGGTGAGTTTTTAACGATATGGCGGATGTCCCTTAGCCAATTCATGAAATCGCGCCATTTCACGAAATGCCTAGGAATTTTGTGTTCTTGTGGATTTTACGATCGGCCGCCGACATATACATACCTAAATACATATATGAAAAAAAAAACAATTTAAATACCTAGTTATATTAAATTAAATTAAATCCATAAATTATTAGTGACATTGGTTACACTTATGAACTATGTTAGGATATAGATATAATATAATTATTATTTATGTCATTGAAATTAATTGGTCCTGTGAAAATAAAAATAATTAGGATCATTATTTTATAATTTAATTTATTACTTCAATGTCAGGCAAACAATTTTATAAATTTAATAAATTACAATAATTTCGAATACAATAATCAAAAAAAGTATATTCCAATTAAATAATTTACATTCCTAACAAATAATAATCAACAATTTTTTTAATCGACTGGATGGCAAACGAGCAAGTGGGTCTCCTGATGGTAAGAGATCACCACCGCCCATAAACATCTGCAACACCAGGGGTACTCTACTCTACTATTACTCTATTCTACTACATGCAATGCAGCCCTTCCCATAATAACTAAGAGGTGTTAAAATAGAGGACAAATTTTAATTATTGTAGCTGTTTCATATTATTGAACATTTTCAATAAACTTTCTTACCAAGTCTTGTATTTAGCCTACAAGAGTCCAAAATTCCCTACCATGCTCTATCTAATCATTAGATTTGTCACTGTTTAAGCCCTATGTTTAACCCCCAACCCAAAAAGGGGTGTTATCCTACTGCCAGGCACGATTTTCTCTCTCTAACATCAATACACCTATCGTTTGATTTTAAAAAAATTAAATTCAAGTTCTATTTTCTTCTCTAACGCCAGAGGACAAATTAACTTCCTTCTCTAAGTGTTTTGCATTTAAATATCCTAGACGCTATATTCTTTGTTTGGTTTACTCTCGCTAAACATTGATCCAGGGATTTTAGGATTTATAACCTAATAATGTTTGTGTTCAATAGACGGTTTATACGTATCACGTGTTATTTATTATACAGGATGTCTCTCGGCATGCAGGTTAGTTGGCCTTGTGGACCGACGACCTGGTCAAAGTGGCGGGAAGGTGCTGGATGAGGAGAGCGCTGGACCGAGATGAGTGGCGAGCAATGCAGGATGCCTACACTCAGCATTGGGTGGCTATGGGCTGAAGAAGAGAAGAGAGAAGAGATGTCTCTCGGCTATGCCACATGGAGAGAAATTATCTTAAATATTGTAGATAGACAATTTTACTGATAGGAGACTTCATTTTAATTAAAAAAAAAATTAAACTGCATTCAACGTTTTTTGAAAACTACCTTGTCTGGACTGGGAATTGAACCAACTAAATAGTAAAAAATACATCCTTATTCATTTTTTTGAAATTATAAGGGTCAAATTACATAGTATTTCATTTATTTTAGATGCTATGTTATCGGAAAAAAAAATATGATTGAGCGTTTTTTTTAACATTATCATTATCATATCAACAACATATCATTATTTATTATTATCGTTTTTGTAAAATTGCAGTGTTTTTTTAACATTAGGCGGGTTCGAGTCCCACTTCACACAAGGAATTATTTCAAAATGTTTGAATTCTGTTTATATATTTTTTTATGAGGATTTTATGAGGCATAGCCGTGGGACAGCCTTTATAGGTAACTGACTTTATTTACAAAAACAAGCTTTAGAAATCTAAATAATAATTTAATTAGTCAGGTGTTTATTCAGGCATTGGATAATTGACAAAGGGATTGCTTGTATTCTTTACTGGCTTTTATTTTTAAACTCTCATATATTTATTTGTTTGCTTCAAATTTTGTAAGGTCATTTTAATCCACTTCCAGTGGTAGGATCGACTTGACATTTAGTATACCTATGTAGGTTGGATGACAATGCAAGTACAGCCAAGAAAAAGTACCTAAAATCAGCAAAAAACTTTTATTAAGAATGAAATTTTAAACAGAAACCTATTTTTAACATAAATAGAAATAAACCTGGTTCATCAAAATTTTCCAATCTGTCTTTTCTTAGCCAATATCTTAGCGATTGAGGCAGAAACCATGTGTAGTCTCTATTTGGTCTGGATACGTATTTAACTAATGCAAACAAACTTCAGCGGCCAGATTTGGTACATTCAAGGATTTTAAACATTTTACTTATCTATCTATGCGCCGTGGTGGCCGAGCGGTTTGACCTATGGCCTCTCAAGCAGAGGATCGTGGGTTCAAATCCAGGCTCGCACCTCTAAGTTTTTCAGAATGTATGTGCGTAATTACATTTGAAATTTACCACGAGCTTTACGGTGAAGGAAAACATCGTGAGGAAACCTGCACAAACCTGCGAAGCAATTCAATGGTGTGTGTGAAGTTCCCAATCCGCACTGGGCCCGCGTGGGAACTACGGCCTAAGCCCTCTCATTCCGAGAGGAGGCCTGTGCCCAACAGTGGGACGTATATAGGCTGGGATGATGATGATGATGACTTATCTATCATTGTAATACAATATAGACTAGTGTAAATGTTTAGGTAGTTTAATGGGGGATTTTCAATATTAAGACACGAATTAACGTTGTCTTGTTTACATTTAGTTAAATACCTATCCAAACCAAGTAGAGACACCATAGTTTTTTGAAAATCAATAATAAAAAGGGAAATAAGGGATGTTTCGAAATAAAACTTAATCTAAGTTTTTATTTTATATTTATGTTTATGTTTATTTATTCATTCAATATAAGATTACATTATTAATATACATAAATGTCAGTTACGTATAAGAATTTATATTGAAATCGTCAAATGTATAAATAAGATTAATAATAATATAAAATCGCTATTACGAGTAGATCAACAATTATTATTCAGTGGTACAGTCACCAGCACCAATATCTGACGCAACAAGCGTGCATAAATATCTGATACAACTCTATTTCTAAGGCCGGAAGGACGTGTCAGATATTTTTGCACGCTCCGTTGTGGTAGATATTAATGCTGGAGACTGTACCACGAGGAAAGACAATTCCTTCTCGACCCACTGGTGGAACAAGTTGGTGGTAGGACCACGAGGAATAAGGAGATGCTCGGGCAACCTACATACCTAACTTCACGCTTTTTTGACAGTTTGAACGACATATTTTGTTTCTTACTCTATGTACGGTCACTAGCGTCTATTTGAGACCCATTTCGTCAAAAATCTTTTGAATTGTCATACAAAATGACAGATATTCGATCTTAAGTGGGTCCCAAATTAATGATCGTGACCGTACGGTCAAGGACTTTAATTCATGAGGCAACATGGAACCTTTTCAAAGGAAAAGTCATTACGATTTGCCTTGTTAATTAATGCCATGTCAATGACGATTACTGTGAAATGGTTCCATCGTGGTTCATGAATTAAAGTCATTGACCGTACACCCAAGAACATGGTGAAAGTCCTAAAGGAGAAGAGAGGAAGGCAAAAATAAATAAATAAAATAAATAAATATCATGGGACACTTGACACCAATTGATCTTTAGTCCCAAACTAAGCAACACACACTGACATTTTAGTAATTTATGTTATGATGAATACATAAATATATTGAATGAATAAACTAAACTAAGCAAAGCCTGTACTACGGATACTAGGCAACGGATAAACATAGTTATATAGTTAAATCTAATACTTTTAAACGAGCAATTCTTGTATATA
This sequence comes from Choristoneura fumiferana, assembly GCF_025370935.1. NCBI lineage: Eukaryota > Metazoa > Arthropoda > Insecta > Lepidoptera > Tortricidae > Choristoneura > Choristoneura fumiferana. The sequence goes on along the minus strand of NC_133476.1, from coordinate 15,756,648 downwards.
TTTCGGGGATCTCGAAAACGGCTCCAACGATTTTGATGAAATTAGGTATGTAGGGGTTTTCGGGGATGACAAATTGATCTAGCTTGTTCTTATCTCTGGGAAAACGCTTGTTAACGAGTTTTAGCCCGAGCGAAGCTCGGTCGCCCAAATACCACATTTTAAACACCCAAGACCCGAGAACAAACATTCGTATTATTCATAAAAATATCTACCCCGGCCGGGAATCGAACCCGGGACCTCAAGCTTCGTACTCAGGTTCTCTAACCACTTGGCTATCCGGTCGTCAAATAGTTTTTTTTACCCAAGTAACCACCCAGTTTAAACCCTCCTCTCTGTCAAAACATCGGGAGCTCTTTTATAGAAATCACGTTGTACATCCCGTAACAGATTGGACGGCAAACGAGCAAGTGGGTCTCCTGATGGTAAGAGATCACCACCGCCCATAGACACCTGCAATACCAGGGGGATTGCAGATGCGTAGCCAACCTAGAGCCTAAGATGGGATACCTCAAGTGCCAGTAATTTCACCGGCTGTCTTGCTCTCCACGCCGAAACATAACAGATTGCACTGCTGCTTCACGGCAGGATTAGCGAGCAAGATGGTGGTAGCAATCCGGGCGGACCTTGCACAAGGTCCTACCACCTGCAAAAAAGAATATCTATAAGGCTTTACCTTATGTATAGGCACATCATCTTCTACGACGGTCCGCAGCGGGGCTTCAGCGGGGGGGTGGTAATCCCGGTAGCCGGTGGGGGAGGGAGTCCCGCGCTGCGCTGGCGCCCGCAGCGTCGGCTCCTCGAACACGTCGTCGCTCATGCTGTCGTCTGTGGCCGTTTGCTGTAAAAATGACAAGTCTTCTAATATACTGAGCAAATGTGGCCCTCAAATGTATGCAATAATAAGTAATTTTGTATGGAGAGTGGGCCAAAATTTGTGCCACTGAGTTTATTTATATTAGCGACCCGCCCCGGCTGCGCATGAGCGCAATTTCGAAAAAAGAAGCGAAGAAAAAAGTTAAACCGAAAAAATTTAATCGATTAAAAAAAACAATGTCGCAAATATGTGAACTTGGCGGACAGCTATAAACTATTGGACCGTAGGACCCAAGCTCAAAAACTTCTTGAATTAAAATATAAATTGACATTAGACTCAACATCTGGTAGCATGGTGAAGGGTTGTATTGCTCAGAAGATGAACTCTGTTTGAGTTCGAAACGCATCAGTGTAGTGAGATGGTGGTGATAGTTGGGTTTGTGTGATTTGTGTGTGTTCTTACAGTGTGGAGGTGGAGGAACTGCATGAACACACATTTCTTGCATAATGGTAGCTATCATAAAAGGTCGCGGGTGAGCAAAGTAATTGTTTCAGTTCACTAATAACACAACTTTACTGTCTGTAATATCTACTTAATAATAGTTCTGCGTACTAAATTTAGTACCTACATACGTTTTGTGTCAAAAAGTGTGTACTAAATTTAGTACAATGGGTAAAATGTCAACTGTTCGACAGCAAAGCTCATATTATTATGATAGTAAAAATTAAGACGGGCTTTGCGAGGTTTGAAGGTTAATCGATCCAAAGAAACTTAAAATTGAGAAAAACTTTAACAAAAATGACAACAACGACAAGCATGTAAATAATGTTCATTTTCTATCAGCCCAAGGGAGTAGAGACAAATCTCGTGTTACTTTCATATGTCTACAATATACTTACAATGCTATTAAGTTTTTAATATAATCGAAAAAATAGTTTATTTTAGTGAATTAATTAATTTGAAACGAGGTAAATCAATGTCAATTGTCCCATGATTAAAATGACTAAAGTTGCTTCGTTGGTTGGGTTTATTTGTTGTTCTCCGAAGTAACGCGGCGATTGGCTTGTAATCTTCTTGACGTAGGTAGAAGAAAGAAAGAAAGCAGACATTTATTCACTAACACAGAAGACACACATGTACAGCAAAATTTACACAAATAAAAAATAAATAAAAAAAATACAGAAAAACACATGAAAATAGTAAAAACATATACACAATTTTGTGTGTCCCCGCGAAAGTGAAACGGCCGCTGACTCAGCATTATGCTGAAGCGTTAGACGCCTGCAGCGCTGATTTTCTGCCAGAACCGTCTGTGACTCACGGAACGATACACAAATATAATAAATAAACAGGTACTTGTCATGTCCTAATAAACTTATCCGTAAACTTGTTCGATATGTGAATATTATAATATTTAAAGAAAATCCATTTAGGGGCTGTTTCACCATCCACTGATTAGTGTTAACTGGCGGTTAGGTGTGATGCTGTCTCTATTGGTTTTGTAACACTAATCAATGGATGGTGAAACAGCCCCTTAGTCTGTCAAATAGATCATCAGAAAATATTGGACATGTATTTTTTCTTTTTATCAATCAAACAAAAACTGACGAAGACGAAGCGCCTCAAAGTTCGAGAGTCGCACCCCGTGACGTCACTTCTTACTAAAAAGCGTATGTAGGTGTGACGTCACATGGAAGTTTAACCGGGTTAATTATGACCATATTTTTTACACGACTGACCGAAGGAGATTTATGTTTTAAAAAAATAATGTCACATATCCTGCTAGTTCGTCTTCAACTTGTATACCACAAGTTGCAAAACGAAAAATTGAAAAAAATATCCGGCTTATTTAATCAAACCCTCATTACAAAGAAACGTCTCTATAACGACTTGGGGGCTACTACGAAATTCGATAATCGAAGTTCTCATCGTACCTACCGTCGCCCTCTCACTCTCGTATTAAATAATATTAGCATCAGCGGGACGGTAAGATACGAAGTTCTAATTTTGGACTTCGTAGTATAGGACCTGTTTCGAGGGAATACCTTTCTCTTATTGACAATAAACAGCGTGTAATGTATACATCTTTATTTCGATGAACGAAAAAACGGTGATTATCCAAAGATGTACATAAATTGGAAGGAATAGCATAAATCTTGCTTTTAATAAAGATATCATGCAAACTTTTATTATGCTAACAACTATTGTACACGTCCCACTTCAGTGCAAGGGCCTCCTCTCATAATGAGAGGGATTGGGCCGTATATTTCCCCGAATTTCTTGCAGGCGTGTGCAGGTAAAGCTCATGGTAAGTTTCAAATGTAATTACGCACGTAAATACTGAAAGTCTCAGAGGTGTGAGCCCGGGCTTGAACCCGAGACCCTTATTTATGACATATAAGTACCTACATAATATTATTATACATTAAAATGCCGGTTCTGGTTATTATTTCCACAAATTATTATGAAATAACACATCACACTCGTACATTATGTTCTCTGAAGATGGAAGTTGTATCCATGAGAGCGTTCAAATCTGATGCAAAAAAGAAACAAAAAAAAATTGTCATTTAACGGAGGTTCACCGTCCATTGATTAAATTTATCTGGCGGATAAATGTGATGCTGTCTTTGTTTGTTTTGTTCGAATAGACTGAGACGGCATCACATTGATCCGTCAAATAAAATTAATCAATGGGTGGTGAAGCAGCCCCTTAAGGTTTTTACCAAAAAGAGAATGCTGCAGAATGTCTTAAGTTATAAAGTGGTATAAATAAATAGTTTGAGCCCCGGAAAAGGACATATGATAGTTTTTAACCCGGAAAATTGCATAGTTCCCGCGGTAAAGCGATAAACGAACTATGCGAATAGTTAGTATTTCTTCCTAGTACTTTATTCCGTCCTAGTTAATCTCTTCAATGGGCATATCCTGTAATATACGTAGATCGTTGGGCAGATCGCTCGAACGGCCTGCCTAATGATCCGAACCATGTTGAGAGGAAATGTAAAACACTCCAGGGAATAGGTTGTGGAAAGAACTCCGGACTGTGATCTTGAAAGTATGTTTACATGCTTTTAAATACGTATTTCGGTAACGTATTTGTTGGGTTTTAATGCATAATATCTGGGCGATGGCGACAGAGTTTACGTTTGAGCTAAAACTTGAAAATGCTAGTTTTCCCAAAGATAAAACCAAGCAAGAGTGTATTTGTATCGTATTTTATGTAATATTGATGAGTAACGTAAGTTATTTACCTGCTAAAAACCTACTTATGAAGCACAAAGAAACGTGTGCATTAATCCATACTAATATTATAAATGCGAAAGTAACTCTGTCTGTCAGTCTGTCTGTCTGTTACGCTTTCACGCCTAAAGCGCTGAACCGATTTTGATGAAATTTGGTACAGAGATAGAATAGACCTTGGGAAAGAACATAGGCTATTTTTTATTGCGAAAAAGAGGCTTTAAGGGGTTGAAATAGGGGATGAAAGTTTATATGGTGGAAGTTCGTCGCTGTCGAAGATAAAACCATGAAACTTGGCATTTATGTACTTAATAAGAACTAAGTCGATATGTATGTTTTACCAAAGAATGGAAGAACAAAAAAATAGTTTATTTTTATAGTAATGTATTAAAATAGGTTATTTTCAGTAAACCGCAGCAGTTTCTTTGTACTATTATTGGCAGAATAGGTATCCTAAATAAATTAAATACTTCCCAAAGTTACTATTCCACGCGGACGAAGTCGCGGGCAAAAGCTAGTACCTATATAATATTGGGTAGTATTTAAACGCATATCAAAAAAAGTCCTTTTTTTATCAAGAAAAAAATCCGAATTCACATCAAAATTACTGATTGTATAGCAAAATACTCCACTCCACTATTACGTAATAAACCGCAACTTGTATTCGTGGTGTACCGCTATTTATCTTAAGGTAAAGCATTTTTATTATTGCACAGCTAATAATGAATAACGCACATCATACCTTGTAACTCTTTTTTATTTAAATCTAGCTTCTATCTAGTAGGGGCCAAATTATTTTTAAATAAATTAGGTTCTGGCGCTTCGCCGGTCGCTACCGCGGCGCGCTCGCTTCGCTCGCTCGGCACGCGCGTTGTGGTCGCAATTGTACCTAACGCTCCTCCTCGCTCCGCTCGTCGTCGTACCTAATTTTCCGGTGTCAAATTGGCAATAAAAGTTAATTTGCTGTGCAGTCAGTATTTTTGATGTGATTGTAGACATTGTAGTATTTTTGTATATTGTAGATATATGTATACTTTCGAATTATCTGCAGTACTAGTTTTGCTAAATAATTAGTTTATTTTTAATGAAATAATTTAATTGATGTACAAAAGTATATAAATGATGAGAGTAAATTGATATATAGGCAATTATTTATTTGATGTGCAATTAATAATTTCCCTATACCTAATATTGATATGATATGATAAAATTTCTGTTCCTCTTATGACTAATTTTATAACTCAATTGTTTACATGGAAGGCTGCTGAAGGCTGCTTGCTTGGGATACGGGATACTTTTTATCGTCCCCCCAGTTTAGCCGTTTTGCCTCGCCTTATACCTGCTGAAAAAATGCTATCCTATACTAATATGATAATTGTGAAGCTATCCCGATATTTCCACAGGTTCGGAATAAAATCTCAAAATATCAACTGCTGCGTAAAGAGTTATGAAATTAGGCGCGGTTGCTTAGAATTTAATTGTCGAATCCACGTAATGCACGCGTACGAAGCGACTTGTCTAGTGTATAAAATAACTTTAATTAACACGTTCGCGTGACCACCGTCAATATCCGACAAATAGGGTACTATGCGTTGTGACACATAGTCTAATCACGTCAGACTTTATAAAAACGTTAAAGGAACTACGTGGTCGGACGTTCGGTGTTCATAATAAATTGCAGTAGTTCCATCCTTGCGCCGTATCATATTAAATTACCAAAAATCTTGCGCCACATAGTATAACATTTTTTGACTCCAAAAGAGGCGACGCACACGCTTTTAAATGTGACTACTCACAGACGCACAACGTCGGTGGACGCTGTATTTTGTTCCCGCGCCTATACATTCAGTCATCCTGTTCACGTGACGGAGGACGCGCTCGCGCTGGTCGCGGCAGGTGGATTCAGCAACGAATTTGTCCACGCAGCTTTAGTATTATTTCAATATTTTTGTATGAATAATAGTGTATTTTTGTTATATGTTACATTCTTAGTGATGTAAACTTTAACTCGGATGGGTTTTTTATTGTGTTTAGTGAGTTTTTAGGGAATTTTGATGCTATGGTTCTAACTCAATTACCGACTTATTTCTCACATCTAAACGAGTAATTTCGTAAAGTATATGTGTGTAGTTCTTGCTGTGATAGTATTATGAATAATACTGCTAGATATTATTATCCTCAATTGATTTGAGAGCTTTTTTTCTTTTAGATTAATAAAAAACTACGAGCATATAAAAATGCTTCTGTGCAAGTCTTCGAGGAAGTTCAATCATCTCGAGAAACATCACCTGACCCTTATAGTGATGACGGGTAGTTTTAGCTTAGATGCAGACTACAACCCAGGAGGAGACGAAGGTTCCAGCGCGAGCAGCATTGGTAATATTGCTGTAGGTGCACCAATAAGAGCAACGTCTTTCCAGCAAGTCAACCACAAACTACCAAAGCAGCAAAGACTCTGACTCGGCTAGAATGTTATAGATGAGACTGTATACGCATCCTCCAGTTCAGACAGTATTTTTGACAGTTTTGGCGCTGAAGCCGAACTAAATATCAAAATAAACAACAACCCAAGAAACCAAGGCATGAAGTACTCGGTAAGTATATGAGGATTACCTAACATATCGGTATCATCTAATATTATATAGAGTCTTAGGAAATGACTTTACTTTGGAGTCTATATCACTACCACAAGACCCGGCTGAACTGCAACCAGACATAGATTTAGAAAAAACTGTTACAGAATAACTTTGCTACCTGAACAGGAATCAAACTCTAAAAATACCCTGACAGCTTCATTTTTACTCCCTGAATAGGAACCAAGTTCTGAAATTATTGATTGGTAGTGAAGTTTCACATCAAACACCACCCACCATATTCTGGAAATAAAGAAGGTAACCAGCTCTCTATTTTTATCATCGGGAGATCATCCTAGCCATCTTCATTTACTAGATACTGTAGCATCATGCTCTTAGCAACCGGTAACGACAGTTCTCCAGTATCAACACCGTACCATGAAATGATGGAAACAGATCAAGGATCTCCACAGGCACAGGCACCGGGGAAGGACCGAGCTCAATTTCTCTTTATATTTCATTAATTAAATACAAGATAAATTGGCAAAGCTACAACTACATTATACATCTCGTAGTATCAGTTCATTACCATTCATTACCGGTTGCTGAGAGCATGATGCTGCAGTATTTAGTAAAAGAAGATGTCTAGGATGATCTCCCGATGATAAAAATTAGAGAGTTAGTTACTTACCCTCTTTATTTCCAGGATATGGCGGTGTTGGATGTGAAACCTCACTATCATCAATAATTTCCGAGCTTGGTTCTTGTTCAAGGAGTAAAAATGACGCTGTTAGGGTATTTTCAGTTTGATTCCTGTTCAGGTAGCAAAGGTACTTATTGTGTAAGAGCTTTTTCCAAATCTACTTATGTCTGGTTGCAGTTCAGCCGGGTCTTGAGGTAGTGAGATAATCTCTGAGGTAAAGTCAATTCCTATATAAGACTATCTAAAATCTCAGATGATACCGATATAGTTAGTGTATCATCATCACACTTCCCGAGTACGTCATGTCTTGGCCTTGGCTTCTTGGGCTATTGTTTATTTTGATACTTGTTAGTCTTCAGTGCCAAACGATTGTCAAAAATACTGTCCGAACTGGAAGATGCATATACAGATTTATCTATAACACTAGCTGAGTCAGAGACTTCGCTGCTTTGGTATATAGTATGTGGCCGACTTGCTGGAAATACATTGCTGTGATTGGTGTACCTACGGAGACGTTACTTACGCTGCTTGCGCTGGAACCTTTTTCTCGTCCTGGGCTGTAGTCTGCATCTGATCCAAACTACCCGTCATCAATATATAGGGTCATGTAATGTTTCTAGAGATGATTGAACTTCCTCGAAGACTTGCATAGAAGCATTTATTACGTGCTTGCAGTTTTTTATCCATTTAAAACAAGAAAAAGCCATTTGCCAGTATGATATGGCTGCCGTAATGTGACGTTGATATATTCTTATTTTATAATGTAGCATGATTTTGTGACACAACGTCATTTAACGGTTCGATCTTGCTGCCGTAATATGACGTTGCTTTATTCTTTTAGTATAACTTTACATCGCATTGTGACACTACGTCAATTGACGTTTCGATCATGTTGCCGTAATATGACGTTGCTACGTTATTGTAGTATTATGTTACGTCACTATGTGACACAACGTCATTTGACGATTCGATAATATTGTCGTGATATGACGTTGTTAAGAATATGTATAATTACAATATCAGTTGTACGGTAGAACGTCTATAAACGGTGACGATTAATCCCGCATGCGCCGTAACGCTAACTATTTCTGTATACAGTCAAAGCTCAACTTGTAATGACGTGACGTCTCATTGTATGGAAAAAGTTGTGCGATATCGCATTGACCGAAAATTTTGGGCGTACGCGCGAACGTGTTAAAACAGAGGATCATTTACCCACGTTAAACCCACAAACACCTAACTCCATAGCCGAAGGACGAAAATTAATGGCGCAGGTATAAACTAGTTAGGGGAGCCTCTATACGCCCTGCAACTGACATCAAAGGCGTATCTCCTCGGTACATATTGATCAATTATCGCTGTCGGCTTTGTACTACTAATAATGTATGAATATTACAATAACATCATGATGTAAATTTGAGTGAAGAAATGTTGTAAGCGCCATTTTGTACCAAAGACGGAACAGAGAACGGTGTTAGCGTTAGATTAGATGTAAGACACTGTGTTTGTTTGCTGTAAAAGCAGCATAGAAATGGAATTGGGGAGCCACTTTCTATGTAAATGTAATTAAATCCTATATTGTGCAATAATAATAATAAGGCTGTAGCGCGATTTAGATTTAAGTAGGCGATAAAGTAACATAGATTAAGAATTACTAACACTATTAAATATGGATGTAATAACGTCTGAAATAAAGTTTATTATTATTATAATAATACAGTAAGTTTAATCTCACTAATATTATTTTTAAATGCGAAGGTTGAGATTTTTGAATGCTTGTTATCCATCACGCAAAAACAGTTCTATAAATTCGGGACATAGATAGTTTACAATAATAATTTTTAAATAATTCGCTCCCACCCATATTTTCGGAAAAATAAAACCTAGGACTCTTCAAGGCTAGAGTGAATAGGCTGTTACTGAACCAGTGAGATACCACTTTGGCCTTATCTGCACTTTTCATCAGGTGAGATAGGGGTCAATCACGGGTCAAGTTTAAGTAAAAAAAAAAACTGAAGTTCTGACGGGTTTGCAATAAACGAATTACCTATCTGTAGACAAAGTTGCTGACAGCAGTTTACAATGTATTGATTAAAACAGTAGACAGTATAGTTACAGTAAGAAAAGTTTCCATCCTTGTTGTCCTTATGACATTGACCATAGATTGATTTTTACTTGGCCTGTGTAAAAACTTTTTTCACTAGTACATCTATAACACCGCGATTGACTTATTGACTTAATATACACTAATGTGTAGTTACTTGACATTATAACGAGATAATTATATTAGTGCATAGCTAGTTATTCATCCACGTATTAAGTAAACCATTACGAAAGGAACTAAAATCCTCAACATCCGTCATATCCCATATCAGAGAACTATCTCATTAGTTCAACACGTCTAGTTCAAACACCAACCAACGCAAACACCCAAGAGCGGCGCCACTGGCAAACAAATTCTTCAATCACTAACTAATCTGAGTAGTTCCAGTGTTTGCCGCGCGCATATATAAAGTTGTGGCATACATTGTGTACAATATGTACACAATTTAGGTTGTGAACGGGACACAAACTGTCCGGGACTTCCGATAAGCTTTATGTGCAATAAAAGCTGTATAGTGGGAGGGTGCCCACCTGTTTCAGAATATTTGATGCTTTGTGTTTGCTGTGGTTTGATGTATAAAATAGAGTGGAAATTTCGAATGATTTAATTTTGTTTGAATATTCTACGATAAATCACATTGAGGTTGCTTGATTTTAGATAGTCTCAATGCCGAGAAGAATATTAAAATCGGGAAATATGTATAGCAATGGCCATACTACGAAAACCAAAACACACCTTAGTTGTTATGCCAGAAATAACAAGTCAAGTTGTAAGTCTATACCTACTTAGTTAAGATTTTGGGAGATATGACATTTTGTACCGGTATTTGTCATACGACATACTTGTAAATGATGATTTCGATTTAATTTCTCTTATTGAAATTTAGGAATTCCTATGAAAGTTCGCCTTTGTACATCTTATTGTCCTGTGTTCTGTTATTTTCATGTGTTTTTATACACAATAAAGAGTTTTCCAATACAATACAATACAAAATTAAGTAAAATCCAGAAATTTCAATTTGGCTGCCAGATTGGTGCTGATTTACACGCGAACGAAGCCGCGGGTAAAAGTTAGTACAAGGTACTTAATTTGTACACGTACCTACCTACACTAAATTTCAAGTAAATCCGACCACTGTAAATTAAATTAATTTGGATTCAACAGACGATGGCATTGTATGTTAAAACAAAATCTTTTAAATACGTGTAGTTATTTTCTTCGACTAGCAGTGCTTGCACTGTTGTGTTTCGGCGTGGAGAGTAAGACAGCCGGTAAAATAACTGGCACTTGAGGTATTCCATCTTAGGCCTCTAGGTTGGCAACGCATCTGCAATACCCTGGTGTTGCAGTTGTCTATGGGCGGTGGTGACCTCTTACCATCAGGAGACCCACTTGCTCGTTTGCCATCCAGTCGAATAAAAAAAAATAACAGAGGTCTCACAGCACCACAGATAAAGAACCATTAGTAAATCAAGTCACCCGCCCGCCCCCTACACCTGTTGCTTGTAAACAAAACCTCGCTGCTTGCCGACTTGGCCTTCATCCAACTTTTGTTGGCACTTCAATAATGGAGTGTTATTTATTAGGTACGAGTACTTCCAATTAGATCCAGAGTAAAGAAGATTATGCAGAAAAGAAAACAGGACTAGGTTGAGGTAAACGGATGAAAGGGAAGTAAGTATTTACGACAAAAATGTGGCATTTGCATAAAAAGTGGCGCCCTCATTCATGTTCTACTATTTTATATCTCAAAGTGAATTACAACAATCACATGTCGAGTATTAAATTTATTAAGTAAGTCTTATAGTACGCTTAGATCAAATAAAAAGTACAAACAGAATTGTCTCATTTATGGCCCAAAATGCTTAAAAGTGGCGCAAAAATTCTAAATCATATTTTGCCCGTTTTTTTCGCATTATTTTAGAACTAGTTTCCCGGTATGGTATAGGGTGATATATAGGTAATTGGTGTTAACAATAAAAAATATTAACTTTGCAAACGTTGGCAATTACGTTTCAACTGGGAGTATCAACGAATAAGACTTTTAAAGTTCTTTGTTTTTAAATCGAAATTTAGGTTCGATTCCAAAGTTTTTTTTTTACAATTTCTTACTTAATGACGTACCAATTAAGTAGATGGAATGTGTAGGATGAGCATGCACTAATTTAATTTCGTTTAACTTTTTGTATCCATGGAATAGTTAGTCCTAAATTAAGTTATTACAAAAAGACAGACATAATTCAGGCACTTAAATTGATTCTTCTAGATAAGAAGAAAACTTAGGTTTACAGACATAAAGTTTGGCACGGTCTTTTTGGGAAATCTCAATTAAAATAAAAGGCTATAGGTATTATTTATTTATTTGTTTGCCAATCAAAAATACAGCATTACAGCAAAACCAATGCGCTGTAAAATTCAAATTATACTTACAAAAAAACACAAAAAAGACATTAAAAACAAAAAAAAAGTTATTTAGGGATTTTTATCCTTGCTTCCCTAAAGCGACGGAAGACCACGCCCTCCGGCCAGAAATCGGAGCATATGTAATGGTTACCACGAGCGAAACCGCGGATGAAAGCTAGTGGAAATATAAATTCACCCGAATCTTGTTGGCATAGTGCGCCATCTATTGAGCTTTCGCGGAACATCGACAGCCTCCGAGCGCCAGACGGGATGAGTATCCACACTGAATTTCAGAGAGTAGATGTTGCAGAGCTTCCCTTGTAATTCAGATTTCAGTCTCAAGATGTCACGTCGAAGAGAATTGTAGAAGGTTTTCATATTGGTTCAGGTAGTAGGATTAAAGGCTTTGCTCCTGGTTAGCTCATGATCAATATCCCGTTAGATGGCGCTGTTATCAATATTGCCTTTTTTCAGGTTTTTTCTTAAATTATTTCACTAAAAACTAATGGCTGGAGTATCTAAGCGTAACCAATTTTTTGACCCCACACTCGAAATGAAATATTCCGCCAAAGCCGCAAACGAGTTCGTCAATTACGGCCGTATACGGACGGACGGACACTAGGAGCTCACGCACACATGTAAATAGACAGCGCCAGCTAGCCAAAGTCTACTGCAACAGTTAGCTGCTCAATCGGGGTACTCCTTCGAGTAATATTCTCATTTTTTTGTCGAGTCACGTAATTTTGTACCAACTGCAGGGCTACTCCGAAAAACTCGAAACTCGAAGTTCGTGTCGTGCGGTCCCTCTTGCTCTCGTATCAAACAGTGTAAGTGTCAGAGAGACCGCACGACACGAACTTCGAGTTTCGAGTTTCGGAGTAGCCCAGCTGCACTTTAGTCGAAAATTTTTGTGCGACCTATAAAATTTATAAGTATTTTATTGATAATTAGAAGCAGAGCTCATGTTAGGCTTTTAAGTGTTGTAAGAGTACTACATATTGAGACATGACTAAGATTTTGACAACGAAGCTCAGGGTTGATGGTCTTGCTAATTGTTCACAGGTAACTACGTATACTAAATGCTTCAGAATTTTAGTCTTAGCGTTAATTCAACAAGTCTGAATCCTGCGATTTAACAAGTTTTCGGCCTTAGGTTTCGTTGTAACATTAACAGTTCACAAATAAAATATAGAAATCCCCCTCTAAAATCTAAACCGGTGGAAGGAAAAATTTGACAAAATTCAGGATGGTAGTACCTAAGCATATCAAACGTACAAGGAAAACTATAACGGTTAAGTTTTCTTAAGAATTATTAGTAGTTTAAGAGTAAATAGCAGCCTAAGGTATAAAATATACCTTAACTTGGAATATTCCGTACAAAATACGAAATCCTTAGAAAAATATTACTTAATTTTCGTAATGGCTACGGAACACTATTTCGGGCGTGTCCAACACGCTCTTGGCCGGTTTTTATATACTTAAAGGCCAAGATGAAAATAATCCAGGGCATTTATTTTACCAACGTTTCTAAAATGACAAATGGAAAAAAAAATTGGTTTAGCCTTAATAAGCGTTAAGCTCAATTTAACAGTCCTAAAAATGTATGGAACTGTCTAGTTTAAATTAGGTTTAATCACTTGCATGTGTTCATACTGTCTAACCCTCAGGGGCCTCAGGTCTAACTGGCCTCGTTCACACTACAGCGGCTTTATACTTGTACATCTACTTTGTATGCGGCCCGAACCTCCTTAATTGTGTAGTAAACTTGTAAGTATCTTTCCCTTTTTATCTTGATCCATTGTTAGCTTAGTAAATGGGCGGCCGACAAAGCCTCGGGCTTTTAAGAAAGTATAGCTTGTATTCGCATTAATCCGGAATATTTCAGCAAATCATTGGGTTGTTTTGATTGAACTCCCTGTAAATATTCAATTTTTTTTAATAGACAAGGTTTTTTCATTTTAATGGTCGTTGTTTAAAAAGTAGGTTGGTACGACGTTAAAGCTGTGACTACTACATTTTAAAACGAATATTTCGATGAAAAACCTTTGCAGACGGGACATTATTCTCGCTTTTCAACCGCCTCACGTGATTAGATTTTGTACACGTGGTTAGGCTGTAGAATGTAATAGCTGTAGAAAATACAATACCTACAACCATTTTCAGTAAAATATTTATTAAAGCCCTCTTAACGGTGAGTACAGAAACAACTAAATTTTATATCAGTGGATACATAGAAAGTAATAATAATTATATAAAGTCGTCATCATCATCATCATGCCAGCTGAAAGATGTCCACTGCTGGACATAGGCCTTCACCAAGGCTCTCCACTCAGACCGGTCCGGAATATAAAAAATATTGTAATTAATTAAGTACCTACAGAATCTTCTTGAACTTTTATACACAGCTGTTAAGTTCATGTATAACTTGAGTTACCTACATGTCGAATTCCTCTCTCCAGAAGTTTTTCCAAACCAGTTATAGATTTTTTGGCATACTTATATGTCGGCGGCCGATCGTGAAATCCGCCAGATCACGGAAATTCCTAGGCATATCGTGAAATGGCGCCATTTCATGAATTAGCTAAAGAACATCCGCCATATCGTTCAAAAACTCACAGTTCAACGATTTGCCTTTGACGTTTAGGCAGATCATGAGATTCCTAGGCATATCATGAAACGCCGCCATTTCATGATATGGCCAGTTTAGGCAGATCATGAAATTCCTAGGCATATCGTGAAACGCTGCCATATCGGTTCTGGCACTTCGCCGTTGTGGTCACAATTCATACTAACCACTCCTCGCTTCGCTCGTCGTACCTAATTTTTGTATTTTTCGGCATATCACGATGTGCCCGGTATAAAGCTAGAAATATCGACGAATGCGTTGCTCTAATCGATCTGCCGTATTGTTTCTCAGGCACATCGTGATGCCTGGCCAACTTTTAGTGGAATTTCGTGATCTGGAGGATATTACGATCGGCCGCCGACATATATACTCAGGGCACAAAATTTGGCCCACTCTACATGCAAAATTACCTATTAGCTCAGCATATAAGCGCTTTTTGACTTTATAGACCTTTTTCAATTTATGGTCAGTAAGTATTTTTCGCACCTATTCTCTCATTGCTACTCGAAACAAATCTTTAGGCTACTTCGCTACCTTCCTACATTTGCCTACCAACATTACAAAACATCAAACAACAAACCACGTGAAGCATCTGCGAAAATTCCTATTTCAGTATTTAATTACTTTCTTATTGCATTTATAATAAGTAAGCGACAGCTCTTGAGAAGTTTTCCATTTGACGATAATTAAACATAAAACTCGTTACATACTCGTAACTTCGTGTCAACCGAGGAGAGGGGCACTTACAACCTAAAAGGGACTTGACTTATAAGGGGGAAGGGTAGGTACTGTTTTCACTCCTAAAAGGGATTTAACTGCCTTCAAATAAGTAGTTGTTCACTGAACTTTGAATCTATTTTGTCGTATACGCCAACGCGTCTTTAAGTTACGTCACGAAGTTTACCTCGTAGGTAGAAGGTTGTGATAGCAGGTACAGTCGCTAGCACCAATATCTGACACAACTGGGCACAAAAAAGCGATAAATAATTTCTAGGGCCGGTAGGACGTGTCTGATATTTTTGCACGCTCCACCTGCGGCAGGTTACAACTTATTTTTTTAATAACAAAACTAGCTGTAACATATTAATTCAACTGTATTTTTTTTGTATATCTGTCCACTGATAAAATTCAAAAATTCAAATGATTTATTCAGTAAATAGGCCGCAATGGGCACTTTTACACGTCATTTTTTTAAACTACCAGCGCTTTCGGAAAGACCATCATTGTCAAGAAGAATGCGCCGCAAGAAACTTGGCAGAAAGTCATTTTTTCATAATAATATAATTACAAATAAAATACTTAAAAACTATATTATACAATTAAAGAAAAAAAAATTCAAAAAATAATAATAATATATCTATCTTCTAATATATATATCTTCGTTGACTGTGGACCGGTTTCAATGATTCTTTTATTTTTATTCGATGCATGTCGATGTCCCAATGTTTGTGGCAGAAATTGTAGCAAAATCAATTGTTAACAATTATAATTATATTTATGTTTAACAATACAAATTTTATAGATACTTATATGTTAATTTTATCATCATCATCAGCTGGAAGATGTTCATTACTAAACAGAGCCCGCACCCTTAGAACACCACAATGAAAGACAACTTGCCACTTGCGTCCACCGGCTGCCTACAACTCTGACGATGTCATCCGTCCTTCTAGTATCTACTGCGAGGCCTGCCAACGCTTCGTCTTCCACTTCGTGGTCGCCCCTCAGAGGCGTTTCTCCCCTAAGGGTTATCTGTTCTTCGAGCGATGTGGCCCCCCGAATGCCACTTCAACTTGCGTAAGTATTTTTCGAATCAGATACAAATACAAATACAAAGACTCTTTATCATACACCAGAAATAGTAAGAATAGATATGTGTGTAATAAAAAAAATACAAGCAGGCGAACGTAGAACCTTCCCCTTCTTTGAAGTCGGTTAAAAAGGTAGGCTATACTTTGAGAAACTTTGGTTGGCCATAGTTTGAAAAGGTGTAATTTATCAATTACAGACTATGGATATTTTTCGCAGAATATAGGGTAAGTCCGGGGTAAATGCGCATGAGGTAATGACCAATCGAAATAATTCATAGAACCGTTGACTTTATGACGCCAGTTACCTTTTAGTTCAGTTTTGTATCGTGGCTGGGAGCTACGATGTAACCAACGTTTTGGTAAAAGCACTGCGGAAGAGATGGCCAACTATGATATTTTTTCAGCTTTTTTTTATAGTTATTTTATTAGAAATTGTGGCTCACTGATTTGACACCCCAAAGTATTAAACGATACAAAGTATAATTAAAAATAACGATTTCCATTGCAGCGCATATTTATTTAAGTAACACATTTTAAGAAGAACTATGGCCAACCACCCGGATTTACCCTAAAATATTAAACAATAATTCGATCTGTGAATACTTATTTCACTTTCTTTATTTTTGTAGTACCTAGGCGACCGAGCTTTGCACGGATTATAAACATGCGTTTTCATTGAAATATTTTTATTTTTATAGCGAATACCGTGTTAAGGTGTAATTTAATTCGAATGAGAGTTTGTCGACAGGTGAAATATCGCTAGATGGTGTTAATATCTAGAGGTCCACTTGACGTTACAGTTTTACTTGCGATTCGCCCGTTTAGTTATTTAACCAATCACGAACGTGCCACAAATGTCAAAATTGACAAATAGACCTCATGATAAACTCACAGTAATCCTTATTCAGCAATATTTAATATACACGCTAAGGAACCCTAAAAACTGAAATATGGCGTTAACAGCGTTAGCGTCAAATTTATTTCGAACGGGGCTTAATAGAAATCCTCGGAGGGCAAAGGGGGAAATTGGGTCAATGTCGGCATTCAACTGGTAACACCTACCCGCGTCCCCCTTGTCAGACGCACGTGATTCCGACTTGTCGACCCTCGGTTAGTCATGTTGGGTGGTTCTTATTTTGGGTATTTCGTGGGCTAGGTTAAGAGTTCCATGAGTCTCAGAAACACTGATTAACTTTAGTGAGCGCCCAGTTTCTTTTAAACTACCTACCTACTTCATGGAAAAAACTAACTTACAAATAGACTTGTATTGACATTTAATTTAGACCTGTTTATTTCGAACAAGCAAATAAATAGTTATTTACTTATTTCCTATTGCAGTTTGCCTTTTTAACCCCCGACGCAAAAAGAGGGTTATAAGTTTGACCACTATGTGCGTGCGTGCGTGTGTGTGTCTGTCTATGGCACCGTAGCTCTTAAACGGGTGGTCCGATTTGAATGCGATTTTTTGTTATTTGAAATCAGGTTTTCTAGCGATGGTTCTAAGACATGTTTTATCCAAATCGATTTAGCCGTTTTTGAGGTATTGCACTTTGAAAAACCTCATTTAATGTAGTAAACTAGGTACAGTCAAGTGTAAAAATATGAACTTATTCAGAGTTTCAAAAATAAGTACTACAGACTCTTATTCCGACACTACAAGGCCGTAGTTACATATTTTTGAGTGGTTCGAATAGATACTTATTTTGGCACTTAACTCTTTAGGTACCTATCTTTAGGTACTAATATTTTAAACACGAAAATAACTGCTTCAAGCGGTAACAGGCCTGAGTATCATTTAATGTATTCCTGTGAAATAGGGTCTTGACAGACGAACAGACAGACAGACGGAGAACAAAGTATACCTACCTATAAGGTTTCGTTAAAGGACACCACTTTTAATAATAATTAATTATGAAAATTAATGTTCTAGTTGTTTTTTTTTTTCAAGATACGTTGTCAGTCTCGTTCTAAAAAGTGTTTTATATTAGAAAGGCTAGTTCTCTCTCTTATCATTACTCTTTAAAACTTACTTACGCACGGCACGTACAGTCACCAGCACCAATATCTGGCACAACAAGCGTGCATAAATATCTGATACGGCTCTATTTCTAGGGCCGGAAGGATGTGTCAGATATTTTCGCACGCTCCGCTGTGGCAGATATTAATGCTGGTGACTGTACGTAAACCTATGTGGTGTCTCGTGCTTAGATCGTTTTTATTTGCTTTGGGGAAGAGTTCAATATTCGAATATCTCAATATATCGTACCTACTAGCTCATGCCCGCGAATTCGTCTGCGCGGATCTAGGTTATCGCGCGGTGGCGCCCTCTACCGGAATAAAAGGTATCCTATGTTGATCCTTGGGGCTCAAACTACCTATACCAAATTTCATAAAAATCGGTTTAGTGGTTTCGACGCGAGAGAGTTACTTTCGCATTTATAATATTAAGTAGGGATTATTGAAAATAATTTTACAAAATAAGCTACAGCAAACGACAATTAAATAACAACGGGATATGTCATTCTATACAATACCCTCGTGCCCTTTTTCTACCTACAGAAAAAGGATTTTCCGCGATGACTTCTTCCCAAAAAGGTCATGAAGGTCATTAATTTTCCCATTCAAGAATAAACCTTGAGTTTTCCGCCACGCTTTTGAAATAAAGGTAAAAGAGATGTTGCCAGTGTTGTGAAGATTTTGCTGTAATAAATGAGATAGTCGAAAGCTTATTCTGAAAGAAGAGGAAGACAAATTTGTTGTAGTTTCTGCAAGACTTTCTTTCTTTCATTAACTCAATCAAGTCTAAAGAAACCTATCTATTATTAAAGCTAGAAACACAATGTCACCGGAGGCGGAGCGGTGCGGCGCGGCGCGCGGAGGCGGTACCGGTTGTAATATTCGAGCTAACGTGAAAGATGCAACACAGATAACTGCGTCATGCTTATCGGTGCAACGCGACGGAGATATGATACGACAAAATTATACAAAATAGCTATGTGGACCCAGCTTTAAGCTGCGCGTCCACTGCATCGGAATTGGAGCAACAAATCCGTCCGCTCCATATACTCCGGTTCCGATGCAGTGGACGCGCAGCTTAAAGCTGGGTCCACATAGCTATTTTGTATAATTTTGTCGTATCATATCTTCGTCGCATTGCACCGACGCGTATCAAAATCGCTAGTGTGGACGCAAAAATAGCGCGGGGTTGATGTTGACACGCGTTTTTATATACCCCGCACACTCGCGATCGGATACGCGTATCAAACTCGGTAAGTATGGACGTGTTTTGATACTGTATCACGATAAAAAGTTATGATTTGATACGCGATAAGCCGTGATCGCTCTCGAGGCGGTTTTTCCTCGATCATCAAATCGGATACGGATAGCGTCCACGCTTAATGATACGGCGTTATGATACGATACGCTGCTACGCTACGGTTAGTATGGACGCATTTTTTCACGCGACGATGCTAAAGATATAGGAATTATTTGCTGTCCTGATCTCGTTAACAGCCAACCTTTCGAACAAAGTCAAGTGCATAATCCACAGTTTAAAATGAAATGAAATATAAGATAAAATAGCTCATTGAAATAACGACTTTATTATGCGGTTGAGGGCACAATAAAATACAATGGCCTTGTTCGAAAGGTTGGCTATTAACGAGATCGGGACACCTCAAATAATTCCTACTATACCCAAAGTGAGCGTCCATACTTATGATACGCGAGCTTGATACGATACGCGTGATCGTGTTCGGCAAATGTGGATCCAGCTTAAGGGATCTAATGCGAGAGTGGGCAACAGCGCTTACGCATATTATATATTAGTTAATACAAATTAAGTATTATTCACCTAAAAACATTTATTTATTATCACTTCAAAAACCTATATTTATCTTCAGTACAGTTAAAACTCATCAATCAATGTAAGCTATCAAACTAGGCAATAGCCGTCTAACAAATACCAACCGACAATCAGTCATCTCGGATTACAAATCGATTCTATAAGGACGTCTCTTGTTCCAGCATTCGTCATATTCGTATCTCATAAATCGATTTGCGAAGTACCTTCTGCTACGTGCATTTTTATTATTGTGTAAGAAACTGCTTTACCTAACACCGGTATCGGCACCTAAATTCTAATATAAATTTGGAGAGTGCTGGTAATCATGTAAGCCTTCTCAAAATCGACCGAAGACATATGACATTATTTTCAATATTTGTATACTCGTACGTACATAAGTAGTATACTTTTTACGGGCCCAAAATCCAGTACACCTCACTCTCGGATTTCTTCAAAGATTTTAGAATCGAATTTACTTACTATAGCGTCCTGAATCCCGCTTTTTTTAATAAAATTGGTGTAGTGCTTATACAACGTGTATTTTTGATACTACCTTAAACTGTAACCAGACGAAGATTTAAGTGCAGTGAACCAATATCAAAACAAATTGCTAATTTAAAATGAACTACCAGAACGTAATTAATTTTTGAAATATTTTCGAGCAGCAATGTAATGCGTACAATCATTTTATATGAGATAGAATCGTTCTGTGACAGCTGTCATTTCAACAAGTGCGACGTTTTGAATAAAAACAAAGCAGTATCACGTAGTGATACATTACGTGCCAATTAATTTTGTAAGGAAAATAGTAAGTCTACATTTTTTACTAAAAAATAATAAAATGTGATTATTAGGGCCTTCACAAACTACCCTTAAAGTTTGAGGTAGTATCAAAAGTACACGCTGTATAAGTTATAGGTAACACTAGGATGAGTGTCATACGTTAAATAATTTTGGCAATTGTTTAAACACGTTAAAAGTTCTTTGTTCATTGAATAATTTGTACTTTATATAGTACATCTAGTACGTTAAAAATTACGACGATAAGAAAACTGGGAAAATTCACATCTTCGTCTAATATTGTTTGTGTTGCTTAATGTCTTCAAAACGAATAAAGTTGACCCGGAATGTTGTACAGATATTTAACGCTGTTATCATTACATTTGTCATAAAACCGATATACGACACTGGTTTATCGCTCATATCCGCCCTTATTGTGCAAACGTGCCTAAATAAATAAAAAGGTCCTTAGCAACACAAATACCGTTAAATGAACTTCGGGTATTAATAAATACAGTATGTTGGCTTTGTGAGTTTTGTTTAAGGAATTTTACAACACAATACTTACAATGAAACTTAATTGAATATCAAGTAATATTTTTTAAGGATTTCGTATTGTGTAGATACTTACGGAATCTTCTAAGTTTAGGTATATTTTATACCTTAGGCTGTTATTTACGTACCTACTCTTTAACTACTAATAGTCCTTAGGCAATCTTAGCCTTATAATTTTTCTTATAAATTTGATGTAGGTACTTACTACCATCCTGAATCCATCCAAATTTTATTTTATTCGATTTTAATGAAACTTTGCACTTTAATTTCGCAAATAGATCACTTAATCAAAAAATCGTCTTGGCAACTCCCCAACGGTGTTAAAAGACCTATCCAACAATACCCCACACCATAGTTAGTTGCAAAAAAAAAAAACATCCCCACTTTACGTCTATGGGAGGCATGGGAGGCCCTAAATTTTTATTTTATTTTACCACTATGTCGGCGTGACTAATATGTATATGCATGCCAAATTACAGCTTTCTAGTACTAACGGTCTCTGAGCTTAGCCGCGGACGGACAGACAGACAGACAGACGGACAGACATGGCGAAACTATTAGGGGTCCTAGGTTGATTACGGCACCCTAAAAATGGCTTTTAAGTGCAAATAGTAACATTACAAAATGTTTTATGCAATTACAAACTCCGAAAAAAAGTTACCGGTCTAAAAAATATCTTCGAGTTTCGTTTACAAAGTTACTTACGCTCATTTCAGCTAAGTCTCCTTTCCCATTAACACATCGATACACCAGCACATTAACACTTGACACTCGAAAAAATCCGCCGCCACATCCTCCATCCGTCACTGTCTGCCACCAAAAAACTAATAATCCACCAAACCTTACCACCTAATCTTAATATCACCAAAAACGACCTCTAATAACTGCTTAGTAACAATCAAAATCGTCAGCGTTCTGTATTAAATAACATCATCTTTCGGAGACGGATTCACGAATTTTGAGGTTATCTTACTGATCGGTAAATGTAGGACACATTGCACAGCCAACGAATGTTTAAGGTTTGGAATTGCGTGCATTTGGTGTTTCTGTGTACGCTTGAATCATGGGTCTGTGTGCTGTAGAGATAGCATAGGTCAATGTGTAAGGGGTGATGGCTTGGGTGTGTGCGTGCGGCCGAGGTGTGCAGGGGGTGGCGAGCTTTTGACATGTCTAAAGATATTGGTGTAGGTCATGTTTATATCATTCCGGGACTGAGTCGTCAATGTGACAAAATGTCCAATGGACGTATTGTTTAATGGTCATAAAGTGCGTGTGTCGAAATGAATAGGGGTCAAAATGTACAGACGCTTAAATACCAATAATGTAAATATAACCAAGTGAAAAAATGCAAAAGCGACGGCACGGGTAAGTACCTACACGTTACAACGTACAAGTTTCAAAATACATAGGTGTCAAAATGTACAGACGTTTCAATACGTCAGTTTAAAAATAACCAAGTAAAATGAAAAAGAGGCAGCATGTGTAAATGTTGAAATGTACAAGTTTCATAAAATAGGATGTAATAAAATAATCTGTTAAAAAAAAATTAGCAAAAAAGTAAAACCGATTCCAAAAAAATAAAACAAGACTACAGAACTCTGGAAAATATTTTTCTAGCCACACTCGTGTTTAAGGGACCCCTATTACGATACAGTTGCATAAATAACTATTATCGCAAACAAATCAGTTCAAAATTACATCTGATCACAAAAAATAAAGAATATATAAATATCTATGCAGACAACCATTTGGGCACAGGAACTTACAGTTATGTTAAAAATAGGTGGCGTTACGTTTGGGAAACATACTAATCATATTGTCATTTGCTCGTTAAGTAATATATATATTTTGGTACTTATTCAAATTCTTACTGAATAATTATGGCGTTTGGACATTTTGACATCTTTACTTTTGACCCTGAGACAACTAACGATTTGGACATTTTGTCATATATACACTCTGACTTACATACATTTTAACAATAACATTATTTGTCACCAAAACATTTTGGCAATTTCGTTTTATACGTTTTGACATTTGTACGTTTTGACACTCGTACTTTATGACCATTAAACAATACGTCCATTGGACATTTTGTCACGTTGACGACTCAGTCCCGGAATACTAAAGCTTAAAAAGTCATAAAGTTTTTTCTTGAATACATTTCTTGATGAGAAAGTAAGGAATACAACGTTGTAAAAGTTCATTGGTTATTCGGCTAATGCAAAATAAAATTTAAATAAGCCAATGCTTTCAAAATGAATAATCATTTTTAAAAATATACTTCATCAAAAATCAAAAATTATACTCATTTAAAAATAAACACATAAAACAACACACACACACTGTGACAACAGGAATGCCTGCGAAAAGTCGTTTTCTATTGTATTTTGCGGATAAGTTTCTAATTTTAGTCTTATTTTTTTTATAGTTCTAAAGTTATCTCCAGATATATCCATGAAAACGCTATCTCACGTGTACCCGACCGGGAGTACCAGATCGATCCGAGACTCTTTACCAGCTAGGGTGTGACAGTACAACCAAAATCTCTACAACGCTCTCTCTCCCTCTCTAACTTTAACCAACCAACAAGGACGGAATGCATCGAGTTTATATTAAATTAAGAAGCATAATACCTCTGTTGTCACTTTACTCAGCTGGATCAATTAAACACCCACACAGGTGTAATAGTAGTTGTGTTCTTGTAGATACTTAAACCGATTTTTTCTAGTGAACCCACAGTGCAAATTGAACCTTGACTTGAATATTTTAGGATTCAAAATTGCTTGTTGGACCGCGTCAATATATTTAAGTATGGAAACAGTTTTATAGGAGTAAAGAGGAGGGATGTATGTACGGTTGTGTGCGTGGGGTTTGTTAGTGTGCGTTTATGTGACCTATCTCTAGTTGTAGGCATATAGGGTTGCCACAACCAAGTTTAATTATGGCAGTCATACAAAAATAAAACGATCAATGAAGAGAATGGCCAAAGTTAGTTTTATAATCGAAGGTATTGGGAAAAATTAGAATCAAGTTTGAAGTTTATTTTAGTTAGCTATTCGAAAGTTGTGATTGGTTAGAATCAGTTATCAAAATTGAGTAGATACGCAGGTCACTTGTGTTTTTTTAATCGAGGCATGGCCGACATGTTTCGGGCCAAGACGTGGGTGTTTGATAAGGTGTGCTTGAACAGGCTTCGAGTGTCACGCTTGTTTTATATCAAAAGTACTTTTAATTGCTATTTTTGAGTTCGGAACTTTGAGTGCTATTAATATGGTTCTTTGTAAAAATAAAGAATTGAAATCCTGTACATTTTGACGGTATATCTTCAAAGGACAATGCCCAAAAATAAAATGAACTAAAACCCAGAATCAATTAAAATCACTCATATAGACATAGCTAAAAGTATACTTAAACATTAAATTACCTAAATGTATGTTACCTACGAAGTTGGTGTATATTACCCAAAGATAGTTGCCGAATAAACATTTTATTTTTGTCTTTCTTTCTTTTTTTCTAAAACACATCCATGCAACAGGTGACTAATAAATATGTCTGTTGTCAAGAAACCAATCCCCCAATTATATACGATTTGACGTAGACAAGTGTTACGATCCAATGGTGTTTGTGAAGTTACCAATCCGCATTGGGCCCGCGTGGGAACTCGGCCCAAGCCCTCTCATTCTGAGAGAAGGCCTGTGCCCAGCAGTGGGAACTCGGCCCAAGCCCTCTCATTCTGAGAGAAGGCGTGCCCAGCAGTGGGAACTCGGCCCAAGCCCTCTCATTCTGAGAGAAGGCGTGCCCAGCAGTGGGAACTCGGCCCAAGCCCTCTCATTCTGAGAGAAGGCCTGTGCCCAGCAGTTGGAACTCGGCCCAAGCTCTCTCATTCTGAGAGAAGGCCCGTGCCCAGCAGTGGGAACTCGGCCCAAGCCCTCTCATTCTGAGAGAAGGCCTGTGCCCAGCAGTGGGACGTATATAGGCAGAGATGATGATGATGATGATGATACCTAAATTAATACTGTACTACCTTCACATTGCTCGATCGGCGTAGGCTTAGCACTCGTAGCATCAGCAGGGCTACTACGAAACTCGAAACTCGAAGTTCGTGTCGTGTGGTTTCTCTGACACTTACACTATTAAATACGAGAGCGAGAGGGACCGCACGACACGAACTTCTAGTTTCGAGTTTCGTAGTAGCACTGCTGCGAGCTACGACCGCTTCCGCCTACGTAGTAGAGGTGAGACGTACTAGGCAAAACGCGGACTGTACCCTTAGTGTAAATTTTCGGTTACAAAATACGTCTCGATCGCGTTCGCGTTAAAATCTCAATTTGTATGGAAGCACGAACAGCGCCTCTAGCGGAACGTTTGCGATGTTCGTGTTTCCATACAAATTGAGATTTTAACGCGAACGGGATCGAGACGTATTTTGTAACCGAAAACTTACGCTAAGGGCACTGAGTCTTGCGAGTACGCGTCCACAAAAAGACTAGATCCAAGGACTAGGTCCACGAGTATCTACGAGTACTTAACTCATTCACTCATTGCGTAAACAAAATGATTCCCGTAAATGCGCTCCCGTGATTGCGTATAAACCATACTAGTTTTAGTAGTTTTACGAATATCGAACTACCGAATTCCGCGTCATAGTTCAGTCTTCACACTTCATATTTTTTAATTTTAACTATATTAAATACCGACTAAAAACTTCCCTACATACTTTATACAGGCTTAGGACTGTCAGCAATTTTTATAAATTTTTCAATAAAAAAGTGTACATAAATGCTTGTTTTTAAGTTGGCGGAACGTTGTCAGCCGCCGTACTCCTAAATACTCGTACGCTAATAGAATCGCGGGCGGGAACGCGTACTCACGCATCCAAGCCAAAACCTATTCCAAAAACCTATTCCAGTAAATACGTCTCACCTCTACTACGTAGCTACGAAACCCACGGGAAACTGGGAAAACCTTAAGAACTCATAAAAAAAGAAATAAAATGGACTTACCTTTTCTAAAAATAAAATCTGAGACTGTAATGGTACAGATTTCACGAATAGTCGGGCAGTCAAGTGGAAAGTTCCCCAAAATTTCGTCGGTTGACCGAATGTAAGAAATCTATTTATAATCCGGGCAACAGATTGCGGATGGAATTGTTGAAAGCTGAATGGAACTTTGATAAGAACTTTGTTTGGCTTATTAAAATTTCGACGCTTGACAAGTTACCGGGACAGATTGCCAATAAATATTGTTGAAAGTTGGAATCTGTTCGAATTCATATAACATCTTGTAGTTTTCGAGTAAATGCCTGTGACATACGGACGGAGGACAGACAGACAGACATACGGAAACTGTAAGGTTCCGTATCCCAAAACTACGGAACCATAAAAACGGAACCCTTATAGGATCACTTTGTTGTCCTTCTGTTGAGACCATTTTTCTCAGGAATTCGTGGATATTAAGCTAAATTTTATTTAATACAAATACTTACTCAGATCTGCTTCCACTTGAAGAAGTAAAAAAAAAAACTTCTAAAGCAACGAAACCAGTCCGATTCGATAACCGTTGGGAGAGAAAAGCCCTCAAGTGGCGACCTCGAACCGGAAGGCGAAGCGTTGGCAGACCTCCCACCAGGTGGACTGACGACATCTTGAGAGTTGCGGGAAACCGGTGGATGCAAGTGGCGAGTTGTCGTTCATTGTGGCGTTCTGAGGGGGAGGCCTTTGTTCAGCAGAGGAAGTCTTCCGGCTGATGATGATGAAGATGAAAGCAACGTAGGTAATCAAAAGACAAGGTCTCTGTACAAATTCACGAAAAATAAAAAAGTAAAGGATGTCGGGCTACATGTTAAAATTTTAACTTTGTCTTTATTTATAATAAAAAAAAAAAATCATTTTTCGAGTCATTTAATTACTTATTCCTAATACCTATACCTATACTAGGTTGACTCAGGTTTTTTTATCGTTTCCAGTCGTTTAGAACCACAAAAAATACCTAAAACTATTGATTTTTATTCCGTATCCGTAAACCGACATTTTTTCTGCCTAATCTTACCTATTATTCTTAATACAAATCATAGATGATTACTTCAGTACCCAGCTAATTTTCTATTCAACCTTTGCCAATGTCTTACTCACTAATGCATTCATACCATACATACGAGTAGCTACGTAGTCATAAATATTCATAATTCGTTAGTCTCGACTCAAAAGGCTTGTAGCCCTAATTGAGAGTGACATCCTCCGCTCACAAATTAAGAGTCACAATAAATGCCTCCCTGTCAATGTTATCTCTACCCACGCGCAAGCCTGACCTCCGAATCGATGGACTGCGTTTGTTATTGTTTTGTCACCCTCTCACCCACACGTTACCCCCTAACGCTGTCTCACACTACGACGTGACGACACGTCGCGTCAGCCAATGAGCAACGTTCCACGTGTACGAATTAGTTCACAACCATCTCAATAGATGGCGCTAAGATGCACGTTGCAACAGCGTAGTCGGATAATCATAAATTAATTTAGTTATAGCCTTGTTTTACGACTTCCTATTTCTGGTTCATGTATGGATTTTATTACCTTTGGAAATAATGTATTTCAAATTATTGCTGTTGAATGGGATTATTTCTTGCAAGATGCGTAGTGTTTTATATATAACATGGTGTATGATAATTATAATGTTGGCCATTAGCACGTTTTCCCGGACATAACGACTATTTTGATAATTAGAAAGAAAGTTATTTTGCTAAAACTAAGACTAGAACTAGCACTAAAACTACGTTACTAGGTGACACGGCAGGGATTTCGAAACACTGCTAGGTGTATACCTAGTGCCATCCACGAAGACGCGTGATATTGTCAAAATTAGACATTAATGACATTGTATTGTAATATGAACCACGGAGCGCGTCATCGTGAATGACTCTACCTATAACTCTGCCTAGCTGCTTAATTACAGATATCTTCGTATTTTAATGTCCCCTTTGTGGTCATATGAGCCCATAGCCCACTTAGCCCGCAGGTTCAGTTGCCCACTTTTACCTTATTCTGATTAGCCATGCTACTCACTATCATCTCAATTTTCAATTTCCTTAACCATTGCATCCAAACATTACTTGTCAATTTCAGTTCTTTGAACCTACCTCACCGTAATCAAAGAAATTTGACACAATAACAGGATATACGGGCCAAATCCAGACGATGTCGACAAAAAGTCCCGAAGGACGAAAAAAACCGGTGTGTTCAAGCGCCCGCCTACCGCAGCCAGAAATAGAGCAAAACAAACACCTTTACCAATTCAACACACATCCGAAACAATTCAAACCAATACAGTCTCTATCAGACGTAAGAAAAGATTTCGTTTACATTTTGGGGCGAAAGGACATAGGATGTATTGACAGGTAAATGTTAATGCATCAGTGTTTGCATGTTGGTAGAAGGAATTATTCCCGGAGAATTTTTGTTGCAGCTTTTAAATGACGTCGTTGTTTAATGCAATGTAATTACAGGTTTGCAATTCAGTGTCCATGATTTTAATGTTGATGATTTTGTTATTATTTACGGTTCGTTGTTTTACGTAGTAATCATTTGTAGGTATTTAAGTTGTTATTGAAGTTAAATATTCCGCCATAACTGATGATGGCCACAGCTACCTACTTGCCCTAATTCAAATCGACAAAATTGTTTTACTTTTTACAAGCTTTTATTTAGTTTCACCTGTCCCGTTGGCGGTCGTCTGTCTGTAATCAAATCTTGCAAGTTAAATTCGACCAACTTCCAGTAGTTGGATTGACTTGAAATTTGGTATGCTTATGTAAATTGCGTGACAATACAATAATCTGGTATTAACATCCTGTTAGTCTAGCCAGGATCATCTCCACAGGACGGAATTCTTCAACAAATGTGTGCAAATGTAGTTTGGGTGACAATACAAGTACAGTCAACAAAAAGTACAGTCAGCAGAAAAATCTTGTATTAAAAAAAAGGTTTTTTGCCAAAAACTTATTACGAAACAACTGAATCTTACCAACCTACCTTTGTAGGTCTCTTACCTGAGTTTAATCCTTTTACAAGCTAGCAACGGGCATTGTCATTCACGTTATTTGATCCTTGACTATGTCCATAATAAAACTTATAAATATAAATAATTAAAACAACCTAAACGTTATTGTTTATTGCTAATTGCTCAACAGCCTTTGTTTTATTCGTTTACTCATGCGTTTGTTGGCAGGATAGCAATGACCTAAAACTTCGCAAACCAATGCAATTAATTATAAACTTATTACATTATAAACATAAAAAGGATGTCTGAATAAATTCACATAATTGTTTTCGAAATAGGATCTCGAAGCCTACTCAAAAAAAGCTAGAGAAACTACCGGATTTTTTAATACAGGTACGGAATCTAACGAAGCAGGAAACTAGTGTGCGAAACAGCATAATTGGTATGAGAAACTGCAACTCCGCTTGTTTCTATATATGTCTCCATTAAGCTTAAACGATGGGACTAATATGAACAGCACAGTAACACTAACACGGGTAACGAATACCACCGTATTAATAGAATGATGAAGTGTCCTCTTACGGTTAATAGGGCATAAACAAAACGTTGCCCGCCGTTGGTATCCGCGAGTTTTAGAATCAGAACGTTTATTTTTTTTAATGTTATCCATTTTCACTGCAAATCTTAGGCTGTATACAAAATTCATGCAGTCGTCCAAAATTGGCAACACTGGAGGTTCCAAATTTCTCACGGCCTATTATGATCCGTCATAACTCATTACGGGATTTTCCCCATCGAATGAATGATGAATGAATGAGAACAAGCTATGAGTACGCGTTTATTTCAACCCGTATACCTACTCAAGATTCACGAAAAAGTGAAAGAAAAATGTATTCTATTGTCGCTTTAGCTTATAGGATCTATCTAGGCCATCTAGGGCAAGCTAAGCCATTGCTAACTAGAAGACGTTGAAGCTTGAAGAACCTAGTGGTTTGTGCGATATTACAACCACGAGCTTTACGGAGAAAACCTGCACAAAAATGCGAAGCAATTCAATTTATACGAAGCTCTCAATCTGCACTGTGCCCGCGTGTGAACGGCCCAATCATTCTAAGAGGAGGCCTGTGCCCAGCAGTATAATTGACTTCTGTAATGACGATAAAGAAGTTCAACCATCGCGGAAACCGTGTCCATACCATGTTTAGTCTGTTTTTGCCAACCCCTAAAGTAATCATAAAACGTAGTATAATTGACCAACAGCCTTATGAGAGCGTTATCAAATTATCCGATCCGATATCGGTATCGGACGACGATACGATATCAGAATCGGAGCTAGTTAAATGTATGAAATATGTACCCGTCTTTCATATTGTCCGGCCCGATATCGGATATCGGAGCCGACACCGATATGTTATACAAGGAGCCCAGCTAGAGCTGTCCATCATCCCGCTCGAGTCCCAAAGGGCTAACAATTTCAGTTCATTTAGACTCCAAGTGCCTGCCAAGCACCAGCAGATGTTCCTGCGCTCCGACTTCTGGCCGGAGGGTGGGGTGTTCCGTCGTTTTAGGGTAGCGACGAAGACGACGTTCAAAAATCCCTAACTATTCATAGTTTTTTTTATTGTATTTTATGTCTTTTTATTTGTATAATTTGAATTTTACAGCGCATTGGTGTTTACTGTAATGCTGTGATTTTTTGTTGGAATAAATAAATAAAATTGTCGGACAATAATGCTTGTATGTGTGCTATACGCGTATCTAAATTGTCTCTGTGTGTGTGCAGTGCACTAAGCTATCGAGCAAATGGCCGTATTCAATTTCCGACAAAATCGTTCAAAAAAATATGTGAAAACAGCACATGGTGTCGGCTATCGGGTGTCGACCATCGTCGTCCGATACTGATATCGGATCGGATAATCTGAAAACGCTCTTACAGTGCTTTCGTTAATTTTAATGAATCGTACGACTTGTTCGGTAAACTACCTACTCCATTACCAATTAAATACACAAACAGGTAAAGAGTCGAGCGTTTGATTTTGACATCGCATCTCAAATTCTAATATCAACTTTGTGAACGAATGTGTAATAAATAATAAAAGAAACGAAACATTTAGAGAATAATTCGGCTTAAGTTAATATTATTACCTAGATACGATTATAACTGTGAATAAATATCCACGAAAGATGTTACTAACGCAAAGAATGATCGTAAAAAAAATTCAAAGCCAAGTCTTCTAGTCTAGATGTCTCATTAAATTTCTCTAACGCACTGGGTATTACAATCGTTTTCATCCCTTCTTTCTCTCACACGGCATAGGATGAGGGTAGAAAAAGATGGTATGTGATCCCGAGCACCCGCGTGTCAAACAATACGGCCTAAATTATTGTATGTAATGTATGGCATCGTATCTTTTATCTCAGAGTACAGCCTTCTAAATATACCAATAAAAAGCATCTAAACTTTAAACATCTAGTATTGTAGAGTTCAAGTTAATTCCCGATCTTTTAAATTAAAAATTACAATTAAAAACCGGCCAAGCGTGTCGGACACGCCCAAAATAGGGTTCCGTAGCCATTACGAAAACATTAAGTAATATTTTTCTAAGGATTTCGTATTTTAAACGGAATCTTCCAAGTTTAGGTATATTTTATACCTTAGGCTGCTATTGAAGAGTAAAACTACTAATAATTCTCAAGCAAACTTAACCGTTATAGTTTTCCTTGAAAGTTTGATGTACTTACTACCACCCTGAATTTTTTCAAATTTTTCCACCCAACGGTTTAGATTTTAGAGGGGGGGGGGACGCTCGATTTTAATGAAAATTTGCACTTTAAAGTTGAATATTTCGCAAAAAAAACAATGAATCGTAAAATCGTCTTAGCAACCCCTAATGGTTTTAAAAGACCTATCCAACGATAACCCACACTATAGGGTTGGATGAGAAAAAAAAATCACCCCCACTTTACGTCTATGGGACGTACCCTAAAAAAAAATATTTTTATTTTTTAATAGTATTATTTTGTCGGCATAGCTTACATATATATCCGTGCAAAATACAGCTTTCTAGCATTGATAGTCCCTGAGCAAAGCCGCGGACGGACAGACAGACAGACAGACATGGCGAAACTATAAGGGTTCCGTTTTTGCCATTTTGGCTCCGGAACCCTAAAAATTATTTATTGCAGACCAGGATCCATAGTTTGTTAGTAATAATAATACATAAGTCTTATTATTTAAGGGTTAGTTATTGCATTATCTTTAACATATCAGATCAAAATCAACACAAAATAATCAATAAATATACTATTTTAATAGTTTCAAAATGACGTAGCCGTCTTCAATATTTGTTGTAATACATTCTGGGTATTTCAAACATTTCGCTCTGCTATTATAATAGGTATATGACATGACTAAATCGTGCCGTCA
The DNA here is from genome assembly GCF_025370935.1 of Choristoneura fumiferana. Taxonomy (NCBI): domain Eukaryota; kingdom Metazoa; phylum Arthropoda; class Insecta; order Lepidoptera; family Tortricidae; genus Choristoneura; species Choristoneura fumiferana. The sequence continues at coordinate 15,723,767 of NC_133476.1, read as the reverse complement.
CTATAAATATTGAGACCTTAAAATAGTGGTGTACGAGTATTATTAACATCAAAACGTACTGACAACGAATGTCTACGTACTAATTAATTCATCATCATCATCCCAGCCTATAAACGTCCCAAGCCCTCTAATTCTGAGAGGAGGCATGTGCCCAGCATCCCACGCGGGCCCAGTGCGGATTGGGAACTTCACACACACCATTGAATTGCTTTTCAGGTGTGTGCAGGTATCCTCGCGATGTTTTCGTTCACCGTACAGCTCGTGGTAAATTTCAAATGTAATTTCGCACATGAATTTCGAAAAACTGAATTTCGAACCCACGGTCCTCTGCTTGAGAGGCCATAGGTCAAACCACTCGGCCACCACGGCTTTTTTACTCGGCCACCACGGCACTTAATTGTTGTATGAATATAAAATAATACCTAAATAGACTTGATAGAGTCAGATAGGTAGAGCCAGATTTTAGAACTAGTTGTGTCGAGTAGCGAAAGAAAAACGAGAATCCCATCGATAATACAAATTTCCACAATAGCAAAGCAAAGCAGAGCTGTTTGAAAATGCAAGTTTAAACTGGGAAGTTTCATTATTCCTTTCCCGGTTGCATTTTTAAGGGTTCCGTGTACAAAAGGTGCCAACGAGGTTTTTCGTCTTTACTGTCTGCGCGTCTATATGTATGTTTGTCTTTTGTCACAGGTTTACGTTATCACCAACCAGAAGACGTCTACTGTTCAAACAAAGGTCTCTCACATAGAACGCCACAATGAACGATAACTCGCAACTAGGATCTACCTGTCGCCCGCAACTTTCTTGATGTCAGTCCACCTATAGTGGGAGGCCAGCCAACGCTTCGCCTTTCTACCCCGGCGACGGTTATCTGCACTTCCAATGGTTTTAATGGTTGTTTAGCGTAGTCGCGGATGAAGCCTAGTGTATAACGATAAGAAGAAATCGACGAAACGAGAATCCGAAAAATCCGGAACTAATCCTTAAAAAGCAATGACAGTTCTGCTATAATTACTCGACGTAATTAGGTAGGTAAAACAGGAATATAACATGAAAATAGGTACATCATTAACACAACGCAGCTGTTGATGATGATTTATTCATTTTGATAATTATAGTTTAAATACAGACTTCTTAATCAGTTTTCCAATTATTACATTTGTGTTGTTTAAAATCTGTCACTATTCAATTAAATTTTTGGAATGATAATGGCCCCCTCGATCATTTCACCAATGTTGAGGTTAGATAACGAATAGTTGACTTTTGTTGAAGTATAGTAGAGATAGATAGATAGATAGAGCTGTCCTTGTTCTGTTTAAAATACAAGCCTCAATTATTTAATCTAAAATCTGTCACTTTATAATATTATCCGTTATGTTTCCCTTGAGCTCTAATAAAAAGAACTTTATTTGCGTATATCACAAACCTGTTCTAATTTGTCATTTAAATTGGCTGTTGAGTATAGTGTAATTAATTGTGACTCTATAACTTTTTCTACATTCCGCAATCATTACCACTATTAAGTTTAATTACCACTAATTACAAGACCATTTACCCTCGCCTGCCGAGATAAAAACAATCTGCAGTAAATTCTACTATTATCAGTCTTGAAACTTGAAGCAACGTAACCACTAGAGCACGTCGACAAGGTCACATCGCGACGCATAAGCCAGCTGGCAACGCCGCGTAGCCGACAGAGATCACTAGTCCCGCTTCCCTGCGTGAAAGAAAGAGACGACGCGATTCCTATTGTGCATTCAGAAGAGAACGGATGTGTGTGCAGCTCGTGACCCGCGAGAAAGCGGGCTGTGAAAGACGGATTTAATTTGAAAAGAGAATGAATTAGAAAGGAAGCGAATGCTGGCTGTATTTTAATTTGTGGCGTATTGATGAGTAGGTTTTTTTCTCATATTTTATGGCTAGACCTTTTCAAGTTAACTGCCAGTAGAACTTTACCACCATACATTTATTTTCGATCGGATTAGCAGAATATTTAAAAGAGTACCTACCTACTTCATCGATTTTTTAAAATATTTAAATTTATGAGGTAAATGTACCTTGACCTACCCAGATCATATTAGTATTAATAATTCTACCTTGATTCACAATGTCGTTGATTACACTGAGTTAAGTCTAGCGCGATATTTATTCTAATACCTATGGTACTTACTCCTTAGAGCTGGGAAGGAGAGCCATACTTAGCGCTATACCTACTTATCTGAAAAATAAAACTATGTAAATCACGGGTTGTCTTCATTGTACGTATTTATCATAGTAAAAAGCATAGCAAAAATCTTTAGGTTAGTTAAATTTTCTTCATTAAAAATAATGCAGAGGTACACAGGTAAATAATACAGTTAAATAACTTACGCTACCAATTTCACGTTGTTAATTCGGCTACAAACAAGATCATAAGTATATTTTTATCACTACAGTTTTAGATTCAGATAGCAATGAATATTAGCGATAAAAGGTACTATAGCGATAAAATTAACAGCATTAAAAGTCGACCAAAAACAGTAACGTCAAACACAGTGCAAACTGAATGAATCAAACAATTTATCCGGGTGTCTTCTTAATTACTTTACGTTTATTTGTTGCCATGAAAACGGGCACGAAATCGTAGAAAATCTGAGCGTTTTGTACCAGGCTCGCAGCAATCGGCCGTAGTATAGCGACAATTTAGGCCTAGCGGCAAACACGCGCGGCGGCCCCGCCGAATTTCACAAGACATTTTGCAACATAAAAACTAATAAATAAACAGCTTTCGCATTAAAATTACGATTTAATACTAAACTGTTATTAATGATGCATTGGTATGTCAAATTTTATGACAATCGGAAAAGGGGAAGTGGGTAAAAATTGTGTCTTATTTCTTCATGTCGGATGGCGAAATGGTTCTAAAAACGAAGGATCACTTAATTGCATATAACGTAAATTTAAGCTCATTTTATCATTGCATTGAAGTAATTTAATAAACGTCACTGAAATAAGTATCTTTTTTGGAGATTATTTCCTTTCTTTGACTTCAAAATGTAAATTTAATTACCCTCCGTTCCCACTTGTCGGGTGTTGGATCCGTTTCGTGTCTGATGTCAGTCATTTCTATAGAAAACCATGTCTGGCAAGTGTGAATAGCTTCATATAAAATGTTATGCCACTGGAACATCCGATTAAATTCCAGGCCCGGCATCCGACAAGTGGGAACTAGTCTTAGTGGATTGTACCATTTCCATGTTTGGTCGCGAAAAAGCCTGTAAAGTACCTATATACCTATACCTATTTAGATATTTCCACAGCACCAATAAAAAAACACAAACCAAATCCTTGCTTCCCTGTCCTTGCTAAAATTATGTGTACGCGAAAGTAGCTCTGTTCGTCTGTCTGTCTGCTGCCTTTTCACACTTAAACCGCTCAACCGATTTAAATAAAATTTGGTATGGAGACAGTTTGAAACCCCAGGAAGGACATAGGATAGTTAATATCCTGGAAAATTTCAGTTCCTAATTATGGATAAACGAATTCATGGTACACGAAGCCGTGGTTTAAAGCTAGTACCCATAATATAAAAATTCAAGTCAATCCGGTGGTTTAACTTGGAGATTTAACCCGAATATTGTATACTAAAACAAACATTGTATTTACAAAATCAAGTGACTTTTTTGTTTGCATACTTACCTAAGTCGAATTTGGCGCACTGTGTATAGGTAATTTATATTATACTATCTTGTATGTACCCATTATCTGTAATAAACCTTATTCTAGGTATATTACTTATTACAAGTAAAAAAAACCGACAGTGTTTTTCTTTTTTAATAAAATATTAAAGATATTAAAGATAACGAAAAAAAAAACTAGAGTCTAGAATCCTGTTAAAACAATCGGGACCCATTCAAAATAGTGACCAGCTCAAAAATTCACAGAAATGGGTCACGCACAGTGTGGATGTTTATGTTAGGTACCTAATTACGAAGTTCTAGCCTATTAGATTTGTTTTCTTCCTTTTTAGTTATTATTTAAAGTGTTTTAAGGCACTCGAGTTTCTTGATTTTTTTTATTTTATTTTTTATTTAGGGTTCCATACATTTTTCATGTTCCTGTGAAAATAGTAGCTTAAAAGTGTCATAAGACATTTTTTTGGAATGGGCTCATTATGTATTAGATTTCATTTTACACCCATATCGTCCCTGTAGAGCGAAAAGTCACCAAGTCCCAAATTCTCGAAATTGACTTTTTAATGCCATTGATCATGATTTTTTTTTCTGAAAATTTCAGTCTTATTGCTATGCCCATATAAGCCATAGATCCAATTTTAAAAAGTTAGTAAAATCATTACTTTGTTGTTTTTGCTCATGAATTGAAGTGAGAACTAACTAAAATACTTAATTAATTTATACCTACTGAAAAATGTCGGCCAAGGTGGTTAGTTAAGTCATTTTAGTTATTGTTGCCATATCCACAATATCCAGTTATGTCTGTGACCAAGCACTATTTTATTCCCAATAGTTCACTAAAACAACTTAGTTACCTAACAATTGTAGAATTTCATTCTACTCGTCACCACCACGACCACGGCCACTGTAATGTTGCCGAAACGTCGAGGTAAATATTACTCGTGTGTATTAGCGTGATAAGTCCTGTGCTTGGTATTTTGACTGTGAGTGAAAATCACGAAAGTTTAAGACAATTGTAGAATTTGTTAATAAATGCGAAAATTAACTAAGTTTTTTTTTGAGTTTTCGATCATCAAATTATGGTAAATGAGCTTTAAATGTCATGCGAATAGTCACTAACTCTAGTCGAAAAATCACTAACTGACATTTAGGTTCCTAATATAACAGATAAAAGTAATTATCGCTAATAACTTGGAAAAATTTAGCTTTTTGTTTTGATTTGGCAGTTGGAGCTATACCGTGACATTATATTATTGCAATGAGACCACAATTAGGTAGTATGATAAATATCTCACGCCGTAAAACATTAGGTTTTTTTTTTTAATTTTCACAGCATTAAACCTCCGTATCTCAAAACAGCAAAATACGACTTAGTGACTTTTTGCTCTACGGGGACGATGCGATGAAAATTAGTAGTACCTAGTAGCAACTACCCTATGTCACTCCGACAGTTTTGGTAAATCTACTCATACCTACCTCATAATGTTAACCTCCAGTCGTTTAGGCTACAGAGAGGAGGATTAAATAAATAGACCTACGTACACATAAGTAGGTAGGTACGTTCGAAAACATAACCGTCCTCCGCGGGTTAAAAAGCACGGATAGCTTGTAAACCTCTTAATCTGATTTGACGAAAGTAATTGCAATACCTAGCCCGTTTTTAGGGTTCCGTAGCTAAAAAGGCATAAACGGAACCCTTATAGTTTAGCCATAATCTGTCTGTCTGTTTAAGTCGAGCGGCGGTTACAATACAATACAATACAAAGACTGTGTATTGTACACCACAAAATCAACAAATAGTAAACGATACAGAAAACAGATACACAGATAGAAAATTACAAGGTAAGCAATTAATTACAGACTGAGCACCGACTTTAGCCATACGGACGTTACGCGCTTTTAATTGACGTGACGGTATTCCCTTTCTAATCGAGAGAGCGCGGAAACGCTGTTTTCTTTATTGACAGGTGTGTTCAAATACAAAGACAGTAACTAAATGTATAGGCCCTATTTGTTAAGCAATGATGTAAGAACCTACCTAATCTAATTAACACCGTACATGTCATGCGACCATTGCAAGTTCCCATAACTTGGGTAGTAAAGTCCGAACGTTTACCTTTGAGGTAGGTTAGGTTAGGTTAGGCGTCAAAAAATCCTTTTGCATCACACTTGCTCGTAAACAGTGTCGTAAGATGCAGGCTACCTTGGTTGAAACCTTGCAACCCCCCAAATAAAACCCTCGACCTTAATGTGCTTGTCATGAAACCCGTGGTCGGTAAATGAGTCATTGCCCGTACTGATGCTGCTGCGCGCGCTGCTGCAGGCCCACACGCACACGCACGTTGCGGCGCGCTGCGGGAGGGGAAGGGGGAGGGCGGCGCTGCCAAGAGCGCAGCCTAAGGTATCGCCAATATTTGGAACAACTATATTTTTTCTTTTAGAAATATAAAATTTTACTCGCAAATGTGATGAAAAACATTGTATGTCGCACGGGCGGTACTAGAATTACCTACGAACATCGACTCATTAAAGCCCTCAGTCTTCGACTTCGGGCTTCTAACAGACTCTCGTTCGTAATTCCTTATTTACCGCCCTTCAGACACAATGTACTATTGAATTGTCATACAAAATGAGAGATATTCGATCTTAAGTGGGTTCCATATTAACGATCGTGACCGTACGCGCGCGTTCGAGATGTGGTGCTGGCGTCTTCTGAAGATCGAATGGACACTAAGATCTCAATTACTTTTTTTTATACAAGAGGAGGCAAACGACCATGCGAGTCACCTGATGGAATGCTATCACTGTCGCCCGTGGACACACGGGTATCACAGGCGTTGATGGCCCTTTGAGAGACTGGTAAGCTCGTTTTTAAAAGATCCCTTAAAGTTCCGCTTAAAGGGTGCGAGCGATGCTGGATTGCCAACCATCAAGGTGGTGAGGATGCAGGACGGATGGTTGACGGATGTGACCGACTCTCCATCATTTGCCTAAGACGAGTGCTGCAGTGGGATATTGGCCACATTATGGCCGAACTTTCGAAAATCTGAAAAACTGTCAGTGACGGGCAAAGTAGAAGATAGAAGACCCAGAAGGTGTCCCGAAGAGACGGTCTGGCCAGATCTTTCTGTAGGTAGTCTGTACGGATGTAAAAAAGGATGTCTTTATTACGGTCCGAGGGTCACCGACGGTGCTGGCTGAAAATCGGCAATGGAGTGTTTTTAACGCTTCAGCATTATACTGAGCCAGTGTCCGATTCACAACCGCAATAACACAATACCTTCGTATCATGTCTATTTGTACCTAATAATATTGTTGTGTCTTGTAGGTATTGTGAATAAACGTATTCTCTAGTTTCTTTCTTTGTTTCTTTAGATCTCCAATAATCTGGAGATGTTTACTGGTGCAGCGATCAACGGTACCACACAGAAGATCGGAAAATGTGGTAGAAGACTGTTGAGGAAGTTTGTCGGGGTCACCTTCCTACACGGGGGGGGGGGGGGGGGGGGTTGACGACGACTGAGGAGGGAGGACCTACTGGGTTAATTTAACCTAGGTAGGTAGGTAGGTACGAGCGTTTTGGCCGCTCGGTCAAACTTCATTACCTACCCGCGTTTATTAGCACAAGCTAATGACGAGGTTCCGTTGAATTGACTTCCGTTGTCGGAAGGACAAGTCGCAAGAATTTTGATCACGCTACATAGGTTTTAGCATCTGTTGTCTTTAGATTTCAACCGAATTCAAAAAAGGAGGGGTTCTCAATCTCAATTCGTCTGTAGGTGTATGTTTTTTTGTGTGTTTGTTACGCGATAACTCCGCCAATTGTGGGCCAAATATCAATTTTTTTTTTATACTAAAGGACAAGGAGTGTTTGAAGCACAATAAGTATATAGTATGTAGGTGAGGTAGACGACTATAGTTCCACTCCTGCTGGGGCACCGACTTCAAACTAGTAGGAACATTTTTTCAAGGTTTTTGTTCAAAATTTTTTTTTCATAAGAAATAACTTATTTATTGAATCGGGCGTTACTTTGCGGAGGTCCATATCAATAAACTAAAATAATTTCTTTGCTCACCCGCGACCTTATGATAGCTTTTATGCAAGATAAACTCTCTATCTTCTTCTTTTTCGTCTATCTTGCATAAACTTAGCTACTTATATCATAAGGTCGCGGGTGAGTAAAGGGATTATTTTAGTTTATTAAAAAATAACATAGATCATCATCTCTTTTAACAGACCTACTTAATTAATACTTGCCGAAATGGTAATAGACAAAAAAACGCCGCGAAAACGCTGAACATTTACCCGCCTTCCTAGTGGTTTGACCAGTGGCCTGTCAAGCAGAGGGTCGTGGGTTAAAATCCGGGCTCGCACCTCTGTGTATTTCGAAATCCATGTGCGAAATGATAGAAATTTATACCACTAGCTTTACGGCAGGAAAACATCGTGAGAAAACCGGTAGATACTTATCTGCGAAATAATGCAACGGTAAGTAGGAGGTATGGTATGTGAGAAGTTCCCAATCCGCACTGGGCCTGCGTGGGATCTATGGCCCAAGCCCTCTTATTCTTAGAGGAGGCCTATGCATATGGGCTGGGATGATGATGATGATTATAAAGTGTGGTTCAAACTGGACCCAGTTTTACTGATAAGTTAGATAAACCTACAGGCACCGTAAAGTATATACCTACCTACCAAATTCAGTAAGATGTATAAAATAAAAATAGTAAAAGAAACATAAATAGGTAAATTAATAAAATAAATAAATATCACTGGACACTAACTTGACACCAATTGACCTAGTCCCGAACTAAGCAAAGCTTGTACTACTTTGGATACTAGGCAACGGATAAATACTAGATAAGTACATGCTTAAATACATATTAAACATCCAAGACTCGAGATCAAATATTCGTATTATTCATACAAATATATGCCCTAGCCGGGAATCGAACCCGGGACCTCAAGCTTCGTAGTCAAGTTCTCTAACCACTTGGCCATCCGATCGTAATACATAATAGGTACCTAATATACGCATAGACAGCAGAAAAAGCGAAGAAGTGGCGACATCGATCCTAAAAGAAATACACAGTAGGTTTGTACGACATTTTTAATCACATTAGTTTAGTAGGGAAAATAAACCACCTGTAGCAAAGCAAAACTCAATCTCAATCCAACAACCTTCATCTAATGATAGAAAAAAACATTATAACAAAACCAACTAATTATTTTATTATAATACTAAAGTCGCGGGGCGTGCGCGCGTGCGCAGCCCCCTCCCTTGGGCGGAGTTTCATGTCGCCCCGCCCCCCGCCACGCCCTTCGGCCCTTCGCCAGAACGGCCCTTGAAATCGCGATCTTATTTCCTTAACTTTAAGGTCCTTAAGTTGGATTAGAAAGGTCTGTAATTGAAGTAAGATTATGATTATTTGTACGAATGGAACGCCTTAGATTAGGGTTTTGATCTTTGAATTCATACGCTTAGGTTAAGTCACCAGGACCCATATCTGATTTAACAAACCGTACACTCAAACGAATTGAATCGTGACCCACTGTGGATCCTTTTCGTAGAAAAAGTCATGGTGAAATCGCATTGCTTGTCTAAGGAATTTATTATGACACTTACTGTGAGAACGTTCTAAATACGGTGGGTTTTTTTTTTATTTGACTGGATGGCAAATGAGCAAGTGGGTCTCCTGATGGTAAGAGATCACCACCGTCCATAGACATCTGCAACACCAGGGGGATTGCAGATGAATTGCCAACCTAGAGGCCTAAGATGGGATACCTCAAGTGCCAGTAATTTCACCGGTTGTCTAACTCTCCACACCGAAACACAACAGGAATGAAATGGTTCTATACTGTACGTAAATATATATTATCTACGACTCTACCTATCTATAGGGCCGATAGGACATGTTAGATATTTTCCACGCTCCGCTAGCAGATATTAATGCAGGTGACTGTACCTAGTGATAGAGTCTACGGACAAAAAAAAGTAAACCCCCCGCCTTCCCCCCTCCTCTAGCCCCCTTTTAGGCCGGCAACGCACCCGGAGTCCTAATAATGCTATAGGTGGCCATGGGTGGCGGTGATCGCTTACCGACCCGCATGCTAGTTTGCCATCTATTTGATTTAAAAAAAGCCAAATTCTCACGGGAATCTCAAAAATTTGATGGTGACCTATATTTACATTGTAAATGATTTTTTGTACCTTAGGTAAGTTTCATGTCTCTATAGACGTAGCGGTTAAGGTTTATGGATTCCGTAAGAGTAAAACGAGCCTAATATTATGTGTTAATATAGAAGTTCAGCTGTAGGTACACAACATAATCGGGCACACATGGAACCTTTTCGTAGAAAAAGTCATAGTGACATCGTATTGCTTGACATGGGAATTTATTATGACACTTACTCGTAGGTACTGTGAGAACATTCTATCTACAAAATTCATCCTAATGCGTCTAGCCGTTGTAGTGCGAAGGGGTAGGTACCAAAAACACACAACAACACATACACGCGCATAAGTATCCCATATGCGTTATTCCCGAAATCTAATACCTACCTATCTACTTAGTACATAAAGTCCTAAACTTTATCCAAATACGTCCAGCCGTTTCAACGTGAAAAAGTACCTACCTAACAGACAGATAAACTGAGATACTTTCGTTTCTACAATATTAGTACCTACGGTTAAGTTTGTGTCCTAACAAATGTGATGAAAAACGTCGACCAAGAAATTGGTTTATCACCCTAAGGTTTACTAATGTCATTTGTAGCGCTTTTAAAAAGTGAAAGCCTATTTCACTCACAAGTCAATATGACAACCAACGTTATTGTTTTATTTCTGAAGTAGGAACTGTTTTTAAGGTAAGTAAAGCACTTTCTTGGTCGACTATACCTACTTACCTACCTTGTATGTGTTACGGACGGTACCTAGATAGGAATGACGAAGCTTCGAATTCGCGCTTCTTATAAAGTGTCGTTCGTATTTCCTTATTTACTGCCCTTAGGACACAATATAGGTATTTCTTTGTAATATTATATCTATTTATATTGCTATTTTATGTTAGTAGTATATGTATTGTATAAGTACTGTATGTATGTAGTTATATAATTATATAGTTTGTGTTTATTTTAATATTATTGATTTTTTGTTTGTTCCTGTTTTCTGTTTCTGCTTCCGCCACCTACTTTTGCTTGACATAACCATAAATTCATGTACCCAAAATTGTCTACCCTGTTTTTATATTATAAGTTTTTTGTACTGCTTTGTGGTGTGCAATAAAGAATATTTGTATTGTATTGTATTGTATTACTAGACTTCAAACGCGGCTTCACATGCGTAATCCATGAGGTTTCAGTGGGATTTCGGTTTTCCGTTTGAAACATTATACTTACATCGTATCATTCCTAAATTTTATTCCGATCACGGTGGGAATATCGGGATAAAAAGTAATATGTGTTATTCCAGACGTCCACCTAGACAAAATTTTGTCAAAGTCCGTCCAGCTGTCTCAGGGTGAAGGAATAACAAACATAGGTAGTGTCACGAGATTCGAAGTGAATGAATGACACACACAGCTACAAAAAGAACTGATTTCATAAAAGAAGAATGAATGAAATGAATGAGTTAGGACCTGTTTCACCACTTGTCGACAAACTTTAAGTGTCTTTGTTTATTCAGACAAAACAAACAGAGACGGCATCATGATATCCGTCACTTACGACAAGTGGTGAAACAGGCCCTTAATGTCAAAATCCTCCTGTCATTACATGAATGTTCTTGTGTGTGACCTCAATTCTGGTGGCTCTACCTATACATACACACATACATACACATACATACTTTCGCATTTATAATATTAGTAGGATTCCATATTCCATTATAATAACTTGGTGCAACTCACACTTAACCCATCTAAGTATCCGACGTACGCTTAGAAGTTACATAGTTAGGGTAACCCTAATCGTTAGTAGAGGGGCGCGTGGGCGTGGCGCGTGCCCTCTCCAAGCCATGGGACCCTGGTACAGGAGGCAGCCGGCGGAGAAGCAAGCGGGACTCGATGTTTTTTTTTAGTTACAAATGCAGAAAAATATGAAGGCATATTTATAATATAATTCCTGGGTAAAAAAATATTCTATTTAGTCCGGAAGTTAGTTTGTCAGAAAATATCGGTCACGTATTTTGTATTTCGTCAATCAAATAAAAAAAATACAAAATTAAGCTTTTTTTTTCTTTTTTTTCGGACGGACTGTTGCTGTTAGCCTCAGACGGTTTTTACAACTTACCGGAGAGAGGGCGAGCAACCAGATGGGCTGCTCAGCAAGCACCAAAATTAAGCATGTGTGTCAAAGCTCGGGAGTGTGAACGTGTGACATGGAACTTTAACTGAATATATCTTTATCATTTGTGGTTAAATTGACGAAAGAAAAATGAAGTGTTCAATATATTCTGATAATATAACTAATAGACTTTTTAAACAGCCTATACGGTCTCGGCTGGATAGGCTTCCCCTTTCTCCTTCCACTCGTCTCTGGCTTGGGCAAAATGTTGTCAGTCCGGCTGGAATCGCTCAAAATCGTCCCGCCACCTCCTTTTAGGCCTACCTCTGCTCCGGTGCCCATCGCCTGGAACCCAATCAGTGGTGATTTTGGTCCAGTAATCCGGATGCATGCCACTCCAACTCGAGTCTGGCGCTCTTCGTCCCCACATCACGTGTCATGACTAATAATTTGAGGACACTAGGCTATTGCTTGTTACTTTAGTTAGGTACTGACTTAGTTTGCGTTCGTGTTTATTTAAATTGCCTTTGCCAGACCTGCGTCTGCACTTAGCACACATAGAACTAGGTACAATAACTCTTACTTTGCTATTCCTGTAGGAACTAAATACGATAGTTCCTTCTATCTATTCGAGAATACCCATGTTTATATCATGTAGGTATTGTTGTTTTCTGCATGGAAACACATAAATAATTGTCGTATATAGTTAGGTTTGTAACTTTTAAGAATCGGAGGATGTAGTTTGTGGATGTCTTAAGTAACCATAGTTGCACTGACATTTGAAACATCTGCGCCGTATGTTAATGATTAAAAAAGTATACTAAGTTCTCATAACATTTTGTGCGTCACATTCGCTTACCTAATTAATTTCAAATTTTACTCAAAATGCCAAAGTAATGATTAATTACGAGTGGGGTTATTTCGACCTCAATTTATGTAGATGAAACTGCATGATGTCATGCATTATTTATTCTTACATTTGTCGGAGTCATTTAGTGTAGCTTTTTGCCTTTTTTTTTATACAGATTCCTCGATTTAGATGAATGCATTATGGCTCGGGACTGGTTGCGTGGCACGCCGTAACCTTAAAAGTATCCCGCGTGTTTAATTTTCAAATTCCATGGATTAATCTACATATATGCTAATTTTTAACATAAGCCATCACCTATTTTTGCGTGTGGTTGAAAAACAAATAAAGTGGTCGTAGTCGTCGGTTGAGGAATTCGAAAATCGAGGTACGTATCGTACCATCCCTATCACTCTCGCATTCAATAATATTAGCGTCAACGGGACGGCATGATACGACGTTCGAATTTTGCGCTTCGTAGTAAAGGTTCAGTAGTGAACCTTCATGACTAGTGTGGTAGTTTCCCCTGCCTTTCACACCATAGTGCAAGAGTCTGGAGTTCGTAGTTGGCAACAGAAAACGCTGCTGATAACTCACATAATCAGGTCGGCCCTTTGTCGCCTTTTACTTTACGACACCCACGAGAAGAGATGGGTTCTTTCTTTCTTTTCTCTTCTCTTCTTTTCTTTTCTTTCTTTCTTTATTTCTGCACGGACTGCTTATGAATATATGTACTATGGAAAATACATGCGTGAATTTGGCTTCACTCTAAATAAAAACTTGAATGAGTTGGACGACTGAACAGGGTGTCCTTTATTCGCATAGACGCCAGTTTTTGTTCAAGTTTTGTATCATGCTTTCTAATGGTTGTTTGTTTGGTGAAAAGGGTGGCCGCATCTGGCGGGCGGCGGTCCTCCATATTGTAATAAGTTTGGGTAAATATTGAAATAACTTACAAGTTAGGGTTGGAATAGTTTTATTAAAATTTACGTTTCTAGAACATACGGATGTTTTTGTTGGAATATAATGGTTAGCTATTAGATCATGATCATGATGTAATAAAAGTTTTAATAAGTTGAGAGTTGAAAATGGAGCAATTACGTTTGACATTCTGAAAGCTAAGAAACGGAAGAGTACTCCAATTCCAGGTATAGAAACATCTGTTGGTGACTGTTGGTAGGTACCCTTAGATTTCCATTAACTTATACCAGTCTTTCCCAAAATGGGCGATAACGCCCTCTTGTGGGGCGCTGGAGGCCTAGGGGGGGCGGTAATGGGTCCAGGAAAAATCTTAATCTTTGTGCCGTCATTAGGTGATGTTATTGAGGTTTTTAAGGTGAAAAAAAAATGGGGGGCGCTAAAAAATAACTGATTTTCATATAAGTTTGGGAACATCTGATTTAGATTAATATACCCAGGAAGGTTGATAATTGGCTACAGCTCAAAATCAGCGCTTGGTTCCGTACAGCATTGCTGACCTGCCGCCCTTTTATGGCTCTAAGTAGCTAATCGTTATTGTGTAGGTACCTTGGTGATAGTTTGTTTATATGCGAATATACATTTTCTTTCCTTCTTTCTTTTCATTAACACCTTTCATTATTGAAACCTTGGACAGCTTCATGGATGTGATGACAGATCGTCTTCTTACCTATCCAAGGTGAAGCAATATCACAGTGATCGCCCTATTCAACTTCATTATTGCAAAATTCCAAACAATTTCTCGATAACTTCCTGGAATCTGATTGAGCTAAAATTTGACATTAGTAGGTACTCGTGTAGGTATGTCCGGTGCAGTCAGCAAAAGAAACTGCATTAAATTATTTTTTGTTGGGTTTAGTCAAATACCTAAATGTTTTAAGTCGAATTTCTCACGCTTTTGGTAATCGGATTGACTTGAAATGTATATTGGACTATTGGTACTGTTTAATGTTTCTGAGTATGCATTGTGCACATTTTTGACGTATGAAGAGTTTTAAGTGCATATAAGGACGTTATCAAGTGCATATTTGCAGTCTTATTTTGCCACTTTGTTAGTGCATAATGTCTGGTAATAATGGTCTTGGTAACAAGGCCCCCTTACCACCCACTATCCCAACTATCCCCCTACTTAAAGCCGTTTATATTCATACAGCACGACTGATATCCGTAAACACGCACACAATCAATCAAACCAACAAAAAACTCCGAGTCACGTAGACCGGCTATGAATTTATTACCGTCAAGGTGACCGATCGATCGCGGCGCGTCTGCGCACAGCGCTACCACGTGGCCGTCAACAGATGGCGGTAGCGGTACTGCGCATGTGCGGCTTTATTGAGCGCACACAGCCGCACCACACCCACACAGGCGCTGGCATAAATCATATGTTTGTCCGATACTAACCATACGGCTTCAAATTGCCTCCGCGGAACGGAATGACGCAAGTCTACTGGGCACGAGTTGCTCTAAATGTAAGGGTATACCGTTTATTTTTGTTATTTGTCTGGGTAAGGCCATCAATTAAGCGTGTTTATCCGATCACCGTTCAGGTCAAGCTGTAGATTCCGAACGCTACCTACACTTTGACGTCTTGGGCCACTTTGACGCAATGACTTGGCATGTTGTCATACAATGAGTCGTTAGGACATTGTAGCGTCGATTGACAGTCTTGTTTAGCCTAATTGAATATTAGAACTATTGAATACAGGTGCTATACAGAGTGGAAAAAACTGAATCGCATATAATATATAACTGGGTAGTTTCTTGGGTAAAGAAAAAAAAAACTATTTAGTCCTTCTAATTCGATTATCAAGAAATATTGGACTCCCATTTTTCTAATGCCAGCTTATGAAGTGGGACTAGACTGGCCAAGTTTGCCGCATGCTGGACGAGCTGTGCGACAAGATAACCACCGACTGACCGAGTAGACGCCCACCAACTTGAAAAGATGATCTGGCAGACCTAGACGGCGTTGGCGGGATGAACTGGTACTTCCTAAAGGACTGGTCCTTGAATGCAGGGGACAGAGAGCAGTGGAAGTATTACTTAGGGGAGTCCTTTGCTCAACATTGGGACAGAATGGGCTATATATATTTTTTTTTCAATCAAAACAATATTACAAAGATGAAGCGCGTCTTAAGTTCAGGAGTGGGGGCCCATGACATGTTTTTAAAGTCATCATCATCATCGGCCAGAAGATGCCCACTGCTGAACAAGAACTTACCCTTAGAACGCCAGCCACAATGAACGACAATTTGCCACTTGCATCCGCCGGTTACCCGCAATTCTCACGATGTCAGTCCACCTAGGGGAGGCTTGCCAACGCTTCGTCTTCCGGTTCGCGGTCGCCACTCGACAACTTTTCTCCCCCAACGGTCAACTTGCATATTTTTACAGCTATGTCGGTGACTTTTAGTCCTTCGACGAATTTCCGTATGAATCCGGATTCTATCGCGTAAAGAAACACCAAGCATAGCTCTCTTCATAGCTCGTTGCGTGACTCTGATCTGAGCCTCTTCAAGAGGCCAACAATCAAGGACCACGTCTCAGAGTCATACGTCCATAAGTCAAGTTTCTAAAGTATCTAGGACTAAATAGATGTCTTTAGAACAAGAGCCCATTGACACCAACATAATTAGTCCCAACCTAAGCAATGTCTGTACTATGGTCTAGGCAAAGGATAAACATACGTGCATTGATAAACTAACAAGAGTATAGGGCATGACTTCGCCTGCGAAGAATAAGTTTATTGCTAACCCGCGGGAACTATGCAATTTCCCGGGATGAAAAGTATCCCACATGTTGATCCAGGTTGTATTTTATCTGTGCGCCAATTTTCATCCAAATACATCAAGCCATTATTGTTTGATTGAGAAACAAACATTAGAACATCTTCACAAACTTTCTTATTTAAAATATTATTAGCGTTTGCTCGTCTGCAAAGGATTCGTTTCGCGCCCTCGGGAACTATCTAATTTTCCGGGATAAAACTATCTTACGTTCTTCTCAGGGCCCCGAACAGTAGTTTGCAAATGAGTACATCTGCAAACCGAATTTCATCACAATCGGTTGAATAGTTTAAGCGTAAAAGCGTAACAAACAAACAAACATACTCACTGTCGCTTTTATAATATTGTAAGGATTAACCTAACTTCGTCTGCGAAGAAATTTCGTTTATTCGTATGTTTACTGGCGCGCGAGCCTTAAATTTTTCCGGGATAGAAACTATCCTATGTCCTTTTCGGGGTCTAAAACTATCCCCCAGCCCAATTTCCATCACGATTGGTTTAGTACTTTAGGCGTAAAAGTGTATTAAGCTAACAAACATGCTCACATCTGCATTTATAATATTAATAAGGGTACGGATAGTAGGTATGATCACATTAAGTATAAAAGCAAAAACTTAAAAGATGGGCCGAGTTTTAAACCCAGGATCCTCTGCTTGTACTCAGAAGCATACAAGTATGCGAGGTAATTTGATTCATCTTTTTCAGTTACCTAAATAATGATAATAACATTTCCCCTGCGTAAGGTTAAGCCTTCGTGGAATTCAAATTTAAGCGCCAGGTTTTTGTTAACCTCACTGATTTGAAATGCTCCGATAACCCCTTTGCTGCCGCAGAGCTGTTATAAAGCACTTATGACTGTCGCGGAGCTAATGTCCCATTCATTCGCTCCCTTTCGCCGTTTCTACACGTGCACATAATGGAGATAAAGATAACACGAATGGGAACCAGTTTCTTGATTTCTTTAATGTCAGTGATACTGTCAGTATTGGAGTGGCTGGAAATGTCAAATCAATTCTGCAAAAGGAAGTGGATGATGGGTGATGAAATGTAGCTGTTGATACTATAGATGATTCTGTCAATTCAAGTTTGTTAATCGTCAAATATTAGCCGCTAGGTGCCATGTAGTAAGTTTTAGTAATGGAACGGACAAATCTCTTTCCGTAGATGTCGGAAAAGGCGACAAAGGGACTTAAAATGAGAATGGACAGGAGCGCTATTAATTATTACCAGCAGTCTCTGGACTCCAGCGCTGCGATGTGGAAGGTACAGGGAAACCACCATAGGTACTTATTACCAGTAAAATTGACATAATTCGCTCCCATTTAACTGATGATTACCATAACTCGGTTAAAAGTTTAGTGGCTAAGGGAAGAGATTGTTCGAGTGTTTTTTCCCTGCGAGCTCCATATCAAGGGAAACCTCGCACGCCACAATCCCCGTTAATCATAACACTCATAGTTAAATTTGAAAATGTCATGTGTGTTTAGTTTACCCCATAAAATTAAAAATCTTATGTTTATGTCCTTTAGTTGATATGACTTTCCTTCCTTTTGGATCATTCTTTTGATATTTGGAGACATGCTCACTTTTGGCTATTGCAAATCCCTATTGTGACTAATCATATACGATCTGTCTCTGTATTGTTTGTTACATCTTTACGACACGTCTGTTTCATTCAAATTAAGTAGATCTCCCTAAACCTAGCAGTAGAGAAGAATAGTTTCACCACTCACAAAATGCGCTCGAAGTATTTGCAATTCTTGAATGTATTTTAAACTTTGCACGCGTGCGTAAGTCCTTGGCCTAAACCAGATGACCGGTTTAAAAGTGGTTGGCATTGTAGGTGTACGATAAGTATCACTTTTGTTAATTTACATGTGCACATGTGTTGCTAAATATATAGGCACATGCTTTCAAGGCCGTCAAAGTACCTACCAAATTTGTTGTGACAGGTTGTGCTTTCTAAGTAGTTGAAGTCTTAACTGTTTACTTGTTTTTAGACCTTCTAGTAATGTTTGAGTTAAGCCTGGTAAACTAATAAAGGTAAGCCTGGTAAGCTCATGAAGGATTCAGGCAATATCCAATAGAAAATATGTATATTTAGTGGAACCTACTTACGAACAGTCAACGTCATAAATAAGTGATCACTTTTGTACCTTGGCAGTTTAACGTCATGTTGAATAGCCATTCGAAATTGTGTATCCGACTGAAAACGACAAACTACAAAAGTGATCACTTAAATTATTTATGACGTTGACTGTACCTACTGTCTTTTACATCCAGTGTCATGTTATAAAAACCCTAGCGAGCGTACAAATAGTACAAATAGGAACTTTATTACCCACCATAGCTGCTCCGCGTCTGTCTGGAAAGTTCCAGCGGAATTCTGCGATATTTACGACACTTTGGACGAAAGTTTGCAGTTAACAGGTACTTCGCAAAGTTAACAAGTTGGTCGGTTTGCCTGCGGCTGCGTGTATTGCATGCAAATTTGAAGTTAAAGTTTATGCTTTGCGGTTAGACGTTTGTTACATAGTTTCGGCACAAGTTTGTTACTAAAGGGGCTCCTAGACGGGCCATATTTTCACTGCAATATGTGGCCGGCAACTATTGGTGTCCCAGTCTAACATGTGAGTAAGAGAGGGACACCAATAGTTGCCGGCCACAAATTGCAGTGAAAATATGGCCCGTCTACGAGCCGCTTTAAATCATCAGTCAAAAAGTTACTAATACCTAATGTACTTACTTACTTGCTAACCACTAAATATACATAATTTTTCTTGCAAGTCTAAAATTTGCCTTTCTTCTTTATATATCACAACATGCCAAAATCAAAAATGTGATGTATCAAACAGCTTTATGCTACAAACCAATAAAAATATTCAGAAATCATAATTCAGTATCCAGTTGCTATTTACTACAGGTAGGTAGTGCTACAAATTCATTATAAACTGTAGCAAAACAACTAGGCACAGTCAAAGAAACTGAATAGCTTATCAGGGTGGGACCTTTGTGCTACTAACGTTATGTTGACATTTCCCCAAAAAATCATACTGATATTGATTATAAAAAGGTCCACCCCTGTAGGTAATTTAGTTTCCTCGACTGTACGCAACAAACTATCTAGGTACTAAATGCGTACATGAATAATAAATTTCCTCGAAAACAGATGACGATACAAGTTTTCTAGGAAAAACAAAAACGTTAACGTAAGGGTTTACATACATACATACATACGTTATATATGAACTTGACGTAGATTCTGATTATAACAATTAAGTGAACGCTCGGCACTCAGCAGGAAAGCAATAAAGACGCAGCATGCACTAAAGCAACATTAGTGACAGCTAATACAATAACGGAACAGAGGGCTGTTTTATCAAAGACATAAAACTTGTCTCTTTCCAACGTATGCATTTGCAAAAGGACATAACAAGATTGGCATTATAGACCCTCAGTTCCCTTCCCACACATTCTCTATTTACAGTCCTGCTATTCGTTTAATCGAAAGATCCGCAATTAAACTTCATAATTGCTTTGCCATCCTGGTAAGGGACATAGCGGGATAAACTCTCCAAGTTAGAAAAATGCGCGACAAACTAAGGTATGGCTATCAACAAGAGTTTGTAATACACATGCACAATTGCACATTAACTATCAATTGCTACACTTTACAACCACAATTAAATGTAGGTACAATTAAAAAAAAAACTAGGACCATAATCCTCGCAAACCACCGCATGATAATACATAAGGTTAAACCAACTACAGATACTGAATTAAATAACCAGTGTTTACGTTTTACTGACCAGTCCATTTTTTATTGGACGGAAATTAAGGTCCTCAGCAATTTGTTTTAGAACTCGGACCCGCCGTGGGTGGGCGGTCAGCGCACGCGCACGGGAGGCGTTGATTCATGCGCGGGATCTGTTTATAATTCACATAAATCACTATTAATAGCTTCGGAATTAGCATTAATCAAGTAATTACTGGCGTTGTTTCTTTTGTTGTGACTTTTTCCCTGAGTAGAGGCGGCAGTTGATGTGTTTATTTTAATCTAACGGTTTGTGTCAAATTGAGGATCACGTGTGTACCTACCTACAACAGGCATTTATTAATGCGAAATATTTCAGTAAGTGATTCGGCTAGTTTCATTGACGACCCTGTTTGTTATTTAGATTTTAGTTCGTTTGCTTTTTAAAGCACGAAATAGAAAAAAAGTTATTAACAAAAATTGAACCGACTACAAAAAACCATGAAAATAATTTTCTACCAGTCTGAAGTCGGTCGGTGCCTCAGCACGAGCCAGCAGGAGTGGACCCATAGTCATCTACCTCACCTACGCACTATATGTTGGGCTTCAATCACGCCTGCTGGCTGCTAGTGGCAGAACAGAGAATTCTACGAAAGACTCTGGGGCTGATTCAGAGAGAAGACGGAAGCTGAAGGGTGAGAAAGAATAGAGAAATTGAAGACCTGGTATCTGAGCCCAATGTTATAGGAGAGAACAAAGCCCGGTGGCTCCGGTGGCTCGGGCACGTGGAAAGGGTCGGGAGAGGATCGAGCCGTGAAGAGAGCGTACTTGGCGTAATCTGATGTTGGAGGCCAAGACCCACTTTGGGTCACTGCGCCCTGATAGTAAGTAAATAATTACTATTTATTTGGGGTAACTTGGACTAATTAATTAGAAGTGAATAAGTAGGTATTTCATGTATTGCAATTGATGAGCTGCAATAGTTTTGAGATTTAGTAACAATGAGGGATTGTGATTCCAACTGCATTAGACAATAAGGCCTCAGAGGCCGTGTTGGCCTAACGTTTCTGACGCTCGCGATCGCAATCAAATGACAGATTTTGCATACAAAAAATGACACTTGATTGTGATCGCAAGCGTCACAATCGTTAGGCAATACGGCCTCAGGTTAATTATTGTTAATTTTGCCTTCCCTTTTCCTCACTCAATGCAATACAACCAGAGGCCGTATTGTTTAACGCACTGACGTCACGTTCGCATTTACCATCTCTTTCTACCCTCGTCTTATACCATGTGACAGAAAGAAACGGTGATAGATAATGATTGTGATTCCAAGTGTGTTTGACAATAAAGCCTGTCAATGTGCACAAAGCCCATCCTAATCCTAAAGCTTCGTTATCATGATACCTTCGAAAGCCGTTGATCCGAAACCTAAGTCGACTTCTACTTTATACACAAACAGTCGAAATTTCTAAACATCTGCCGATTTCTCAGGAGCGTGCCAAGTCCCCTAATCTCCTACAGGAAAACCACGATAGCAACACCACTCATCAATACTTTCACGTAAAGCAATAAAGTTCAATTTGGATTGTTTCAAAGGGATTGTACCTTTGGCGTTTAACAAAGGAACTATGCGGTGTAGACTGAGACGGGTTTATGTATTTTGTGGTTAGAGAGAGAGGGATGGAGAACGTTGGGCCGTTTCGGTCGAAAGGCCGCGGACAAAATGAATGGGCCGGGAGCCGATTAAAATGCGCCGTGGCATCGGAATGAATGAAAAATAATAAAAAAAGAAGCTCAAGTGCGACGGGCTTTGGTCGTTTGAGAGTTCCGTTCCGTTGGTGGATTAATTAATTTAAATAGAGGATTAATAGGTTCATGTGTTCGAATTAGATTAACTATAAGTAAACTAATCAGAGTCGGCCAAATAAAAAACCCCCCATACAAAAAAGCAGACAATAACGCCAGAAAAAAACAAAAAAAAGCCCGGAATAAAAACGCCGCCAAAAAGACAACTAAAAAGTAAAAAATAATTATTACCTAGCTGTTCCCCGCGACTTCAGCTGCGAAGAATTCATTTATCACTATCCCGCGGGGACTGCAGATTTCCCGCAAAATTAGCCATATTATTAATTTACCATAAGTACCTACCTAGTAATATTTTTTATCTAAGCGTCGTCGACTGAGGGACCTAATGAATGGCGTGAGCGAAAATTTCCCTTTTCTTCTGTTGTATGTGAATTTATAATTGTGGTTGACTTAATGTAATCGGTGAAAATTCGTGTAAAAATTGGCTCTATAAAAACTAAGCTCAACTTGCATGATCTCATTGAGCGTGTAATAAAAAAATAAAAAATAATAAATATCATAGGACACTTGACACCAATTGACCTAGTCCCAAACTAAGCAAGGCTTGTACTATGGATACTAGGCAACGGATAAACATACTTATATAGATAAATACATACTTAAATAGATATTAAACATCCAAGACCCGAGAACAAACATTCGTGTTATTCACACAAATATCTGCCCCGGCCAGGAATCGAACCCGGGACCTCAAGCTTCGTAGTCAGGTTCTCCGACCACTTGGCCATCCGGACGTCTAAATAATAAAATATGTTGAGATCTTTTGCATTATTGACTAGGAATTTTAGTTTCGGTGATAAGGGATGGAAGGGGATAGTCAACTTTCACCTATTTACTTAAAGAATCCAAAAATATTCCTGTTTGAATTATAAAAAATGTGAGTATATTTATTTGAGATTCTCACAACAATCCCTTCCATTTCAAATGTCACATGTATACATTGGTAAAGGTTCTATTTTTCCGTTTTGGTACGGAACCCTAAAAACGGTGTAATTGCGTAACATGAGGCCAGCGGGGACTTAAAAAGAACGAATAATGATCGTAAACAATCGTCAGCCGAGTTTTGACGATTATCTACTACTTGATGTACATTCATAACCATAAATTTCTGATGGAGTTAAAACAGCTACAAATTTCGAGACTGAAACATAATTATTATACTTAATGATTTTTTTTCTACTTACATTTATACCTATACTTACCTATAGTTAGCAAAACGTTTCAGTGCTTGACATAGCCCAATAGATGACACCCTGTTGTCAGCTCTATTGTTAATGACATAACATTAAAAGTGACAACTGCGGGACAATAACAAGCACTTGTACGTTGACTTTAAATGTTTGTAACAAAGCAGCCGCTTTTTTGAAAATTCTCCATTCGATTGTAATCATATGAAGTAAAAGTATATGAATGAAATTTCAGATAAAATTGTACACAATAGTACATTACTGCAGAGACCATGAAGTAAGGGATTGATGGACGAGTTCGGGGTAGACGGCCGAGTCGTAGACGAGGCCGGATAAAACGAGTCCAGCAATCCCTGTTCTGGCCGAGGTTTGTATAGTGCTTTTCTCAAACAATGTGAGGAAATATTTCATCCATCCGCCATCCATCCATCCATCCATCCATCCATCCATCGTGACATTAACGCATACATTTCTGAGCATGTTTGAGAAATAATTCATCATTTAAGTAGGTATTCTAAGTAGCGGGGATGATGGGCGGAGCAATCGTGGGAATTATTTTCGAGTGCTCTTATATGTAATTAGTTACGACAAACTTTTCTAAATGTTAATAATACTATTATGATAAATACAAAAGTCTAGCGTTCCCCATATTATGTATGGCGCCAAAACGTATAGGCTGTCAAAGAACGCGAGAGGCAAAGAATCGACGCACTTGTTACGGGGTATTAAAGACGTATGTTTCGAGTGTCATGGACTCAGCACCGCAGCAACCAGTTCATACTTGAAGAACTGCAGGTGGAGGAGAGGCTGTCATACATAGTTGGATCTCGTATCCTCCTACGCTTTGGACATGCGACTTGACGTCGGGAGCACTCTATATTTAGGCAGAGGGACTTGTATAGGAAGGAAGGGTCAGCGGCAAAAGATCATAAGGATGTTCTCTTATGCGCTGGATAGGTAGACCAGAAAAAAGGCCTAACGAATACTCCTATCAACACTTGTACCAGAGAAGCGATGGCCAGGGACAACTGACGCAAAATTGTCCGACGTGCTTCGTGGTCCACGACTGCTCTGTCAACTCAACTGGTCCACGACTGCTCTGTCAACTCAACAGAATCTGACAAAGAGGAAGATAAATATACCTACCTAAAAGTTGCCGACCTACGAGTATTTCCTTCACTGTAATAAATAGGGTTAGAGTTGCTCAGCGAGCTATGGAGCGGTCTATGCTCGAAGTTTCTCTACGAGATCGAATCAGAAATGAAGAAATATTAAGAAGAATCAAGGGTCACCGACATAGCCAAGCGAATTAGCTCTTTGAAGTGGCAATGAGTAGGGCATAAGTACTGAGAACAGGTGGCTGTTGGGGCCGTAAAGTTTTCGATGGAGACTGCCGATCGGCAACCGCAGCTTAGGACGTCCACCAACGAAATAGACGGATGACCTGGTTAAAGCCGCGGGTTCACGGTGGATGTAGGCCGCTTCCAATCGCATATAGTAACTGTAGGTATATAGACCTCTCCTTGTATATATCCAGCAGCGGTGGACGTCCTGCGGCTGATATAGTTAATAATGATGATTAGGTACTTCCTATTCAATGAACTAAAATAATTTCCTTGCTCACCCGCGAGCTTACGATAGCTAAGCTTATGCAAAATATGCGTGTTCATGCAGTTTCTCCACCTCCACACTGTAAGAATACACACAAATCACACAAACCCATTTATCACCACCACCACACTACACTGACGCGTTTCGAACTCAACCAGAGCTCATCTTCAGAGTGACACAACCATGCTACCAGTTGTTAGACTAACGAACCACAACCACCGTTTTAATTTGTCACTGTAACTCCCCAAGTACCCACATATATTTTATGAAACAAAACAAAACTACCCACAATTTATTAATACATTTTTAACCGTCCTTCAAAACTACCTTGATTTTTTATTTATTACTGTCAAGGCATGTTTTATTAACTACCGTTGCTGAAATTAGATCCAAGTCGTAGCAAGGGAGATGAACCTAAATTTACCTGCTCATTAATAAAAGACCCCATACTGTTGTATCTAATTATCTCCATGCATTCTAAAACATCGAGACGGAACCCCTTGCCACAATAATGTAACACTTCATACGAACTTACGATCCAAAGCATAAGAATAACAAAATTATGTCTATCACCACGGATTAATCTGTCATTATCATGTTGATAGTTTATTTACATCGGTGTCTGCTAATTAAGATTGGTGAGATGGTGAGCTATTAGCACGTCAGTCTGTCGTCGCCAATAGGAACTTCAATTACTGAGTGTAGAGAGGAGAATAATCTATGTGTATGCAAAAGTGCCCGTCGAAACGTGTCAAATAAAGCGGCGCAAGAACTCGCCTGTGTACTTAACACTTTATTATTTTTGTAACCTTTTTGATTTTCCTTTTTTAACCCCCGACGCAAAAAGAGGGGTGCTATAAGTTTAACCACTTTGTGTGTCAGTCTGTGGCACCGTAGCTCTTAAATGGGTGAACCAATTTGAATTCTGTTTTTTATTTGAAAGCAGATTTTCTAGCGATGGTTCTTAGACATGATTAATCAAAAGCTCAGCCGTTTTTAAGATATTGAACTTTGAAGTGACAAAGTCGGGGGTTTTCCATATTTCTGTTGGTTAGGTTATGTACAATAAAGAGTATAACAAACAAACAAAAAATATTCAAATCTTATGTAAAAAATCCGTCATTATTATTTTAAGTAGGAGTACCACAGGAGTACCAAATGAGAGGCCGTATTGTGTATCTACCGCCCGTGCGCTCGCGATCGTACTTTTTAAAGAAGCAAGGGGGTAAAATACTTAATGCTTTTTAACAGACCACTTCAGTTTATTCACCGTCCACGTTTCCTTACAGCAGTTATTTTAGGATATTTACTATTATTTACTAAATTATTTCAGACACTCTGCTAGACAAACAGTTCTCCTTCCATTTACAACATAACTTCAAGGTACTTTAAAGTGACAGTGACAGCGTTGCAGGCTGCAGCTTGGTTGTTCAACTTGCAGCCAATGCGCTGTGTCAAAGACAGAATCCACTATCCATACTAATATTATAAATGCGAAAGTGTGTGTGTTTGTATGTCTGTCCGTCTTTCACGTTGAAACGGAACGACGGATCAACGTGATTTTTGGCATAGAGATAGTTTATGGGCCAGAGAGTGACAATAGGCTACTTTTAATCCCAGAAAAATGCACAGTTCCCGAGGGAACAGCGCGCGATAACCGAATTCCACGCGTGCGAAGTCGCTGGCAAAAGCTAGTTAATATTATAATGCTAAAATAGCTCTGCCAGTCTGTTTCTCGATCTGTTACCTCTTCACTTTTAAACCGCTGAACGCAAAACCGATTTTAGACGAAATTTGCGAGCAAAGTCACAAGTAACAGGCTAGTGGTAATGACATACATACATACTTATGTATTACAAGATAAATAATTACTTATGTAAGGACCTACATCACATCTCGGATTTGCAGCCATTTATTAACAACATTTACCAAAATACATGTGTGTTTTATGCAAAAGCTAAGTTTAAGTAAGCCTTAGCTATGCATGGACTATCAATGCACATAAATTGCATAGTAGTCCTATTAAAGAACAGTACAAATGGATCTAATGTTCAATGATCGCATCGGCCGGCAACAGGTTTGAGCGCGGTTACTGTTTCTATTCTATTTCGCTACAACTGTGGTCAGGTTAGGTGAGATTCTCGAGTCTCTACACCGGTTATGCTCTCCTGGTCTCTGTCTAATGAAACTAAGCGTCTAATGCCACAAATTTAATGATTTATTTAATAGCGTACCATTAGAAAATAGAACCCATAAAATTGTTAATTGGTTCATTATCATTTTACTGCATTCTAATTAGAATTGTGGTTATATTTAGAAAGGCGCCTGGGATTCGTTGGTTGGTAAGTATAATCAATTCATTAATTCTAAGTTAGTATTAGACGCGTTTGTTTGAAAGATTATCATTTTTATAAATTACAAACGTCAGGCAGAGGACGACCCGGAAATTAATTGAGTGATTTAATAGTCTATAGTACCTAACTTACTCCGTGTTTAGCATACCTACCTAATGCAGATTTACACGTCTCGTTTCAATGTCTATTTATACTTCATGTTTACAAGACTGAGTTAGATTCTAAAGCCAATTTTACAAGCTAAAATAGTGTCTACAACTAGAATGTTAATGTTGCTCGGAACTTGTCCGCATTCGTTTTCCTGAAGATTCAAATAAGAAAGAAAAAGAAAACCGATCTTTTCTTTCGAATTGCAAACGAGATTAGCAAAGTAGTTTAAATGTAAATGCTTGTAAGTACTTGAGTGCGGCTACAACACAACCACACAATCATATCAGCCGTAGGCCGTCCACTGTTGGACATAGGCCTCCCCCATAGACCTCCAGTTGCCTCGGTTGGAAGCGGCTTACATCCACCGTGAACCCGCGGCTCTAACCAGGTCATCCGTCCATCTCGTTGGTGGACGCTTGCCGATCCGCGGTCACCATTCGCGAACTTATAGGTCGCAAGGGCCATCTGTTCTCCGTGCTATAGGCTGCCCATTGCCACTTCAACGAAAAGATAGTTCAACTTTGACATTTTACTTATAAGCTTGTAATAAAGATACCTCGCTGACCAGATATATTGACGACCTTTCAATTTCCTGTATCAATTATTCATTAGTTATTAGTTTCCCCGCAAACATGCAATTAACGGCAGATAACCAACCCCAATTGGTTTTAATAAATAAAGGGGACAACCCCGAGTAGCGTCTGCGCGTAACATAATGTTGTCGCGCTTCGTGGCGTTCTGGGTCGTGTATTTTATTTTATTGTGTTGTCTTTTTCAATACGTTCTCGTAAAATTCATTATGTTTAGCGTAATTCCAGGAACAATAAAATTAAATAAGCTAAAACTATAATAAATCTAAAAATGGACCCTGCGGCATGGTACCAAAGAAGCTGCCAGCATTTCCCCGCTGGATCGCAAGACTGATGCGTTGAGCGAGGAAACTGCCAGCTCTTCGGTCTCCTGTGGTATCTCTGAGTCTCTTTGATAGATCTTTGAAGAGACTCAGAGCGCCAGGGCCCCACGGACCAAGGGTTTCGACACCGAAAGGTACAAAATCATATTCGGCACCGAGACCAGGATAGATGCCTCAGTGGAGTGGAATAGATACCTCGATTTTCATTTCGGCTAGTAACAGAACTATGAGACTATAATTTCACTAAATAATAGCAACCTCGGTGCCGCTGCGATCGTAAGCAAGAGCGTACGCGTTTCGTCTGTGGGTGCCAAAACCTTCCGCGACGAGACCTCGGAGAACGTGGAAATTATATTCGTAAGTATTTGTTTTCGAATAAAATGTATTTTTTATTATACAGAAACTATAATTAAATCATCTTCGTTTTTACTTTTATTTAACTAGATTTCCGCTGTTACATGCAAACGTCTGTCGCACGACAGAATATTCCATACTAACACATATCCACCTTTTTAGAACTCCACCTTTTGCTAAATTTAATTATTAATCTATGACCTTTAAAAGACCTGGCAGGCTACCGGCCGGCGCTTATTAGGGCGCTCTCCATGATTTAGGTACTCATTTTAGACGTGGTTTTTAAATCCCTGCATGGAAAAGGGGTCCATATCGGCTCGCAGACTTATTGGAAGTCCGAATGTAATATTTGTCAGAACGATCGTTTGTCTTAACTCTTTTTTCTCTAAATCCAATAATTGCTCAGAATTACAATAAAGCAAACCTAACCTAACCTATATTTTTTTATAGGATGACCTGACCATTTAAAATTTTCAGAAAACTGTAGGTAAGGTTTCAGTGGGAAAAAAATTATGACAAACGATGATTCGGACAAAAATTGCGGTACGGCTAGCGAAGAGTATGCAAACTTTGACGCTCCAATGGGAAAGAAGTGCTAAAGTAAAAAACGACTAGTTCATCGGTAAAATTATATCCATTCTCATTCATGGAACAAAAATTTGATGTATTTACCTGTGATTGACTAAAACATTGTCAAAGTGACACATAAAGACAAATGTAGGTATGTTAAGTTAAGATTAACCATCGGAGATTAACCGTAATCAGCGTTTTTAAGTAAGCCGATAAGTGAGTATGTACAGCATATTTTATATTGTAATCTCTGAACTGAACAATTCATCCAAATTGTAGGTAAAGAATCATGGCATTGTCAAAGTTTTGTAAATAAATTCCTGTTGCGGGCTGTGTGTGATCACTTGCTGCATCATTACTATGGAAAAAGTAAAGCTTTTGAAACTCATAATTAAGATATTAGAGGATTTAGTAGTTATACGATAAACACAATAACTTGCAGTTGGTTTAACAGAAAAAAATCTCAAAGTTGGCTCTAAAAAACAAAATAGGTACACCAGGCGTAGGTAAATATAACGCCTCTTTTTGTTGAATGATAGATAAGAAAACTAGATGTTTTCTATCGAGTAACGAGTACACGTATAACATTTTACAATAATGTATTTGTATAAAGGAGGAGAAAATACTTATAAACGCGCGCTTTCTAACCAATCTATCTTGAACAAACTCACTTTCACGTAAAAAAGTTGGACCAAAATCGGTCCATCCGTTTGAGAGCTTCGATGCCTCAGACTGACAGATAGACAGACTGACATAAGAGTCAAATTAAGGGTTAAAAGGTAGCTAAACTTTATACTTTTTCACACCTTTCAAACTATAGCAACGCAAGTAGAAGGTAAAAACAATAAAATGAGTAGGAAATACGATTTGTCAACTTGATAGTGACGAAATTAAATTTACGAGTCGCTTATGTTAGCAACTATGCATTATGTTCGGAAACTTTTTGTTATAATGTAAGAAAAAACCATATAAATTATCATCATCACTATCATCATCATCACCGTCAACCATCACCATCATCATCACCATCAATCATCATCACTATTATCATAATCATCATTCCCATCATCATCATCACATCACAATCACTGTCATTTCATTATCACCATTATCATAATGTTTGAGAAAAGCACTATACAAGTTTCGGCCAGTAATCGCCATCCTGGCCTCGTATCATTAATGGCCTCACCTGGCGGTTCGGAACTTACTTACTGGACTGCAGTGATGAACTATTGATTCAAGCGCCATTTTGAAAACTACAGGAGAGCGTTTTAAAGATTTAAAAAAATCACTGTTCCCAAAATACTTAATAAAAATTAAAGAGTGATACATATAAAACAAATAAAATTTACGAAGTTAGATGTAACTTGAGCCATTTTGTACAATACGATATTTGACAACTCCTTAATTTGCCATACCTAAATATTATTCTGAAAATATAGATATACAGATAATGTTTAGCGAAGAAAAAATTTTAATCGGTTGAATGTTGGATTTATAGTGATTTTTTGAAAAATCTGTATACCTGTCTCTTTCTCAAACGCTTTTCTCTATGCAACAAGTATGGCGGACGTCACATGCCAGTATGTTTTTCTCTTTCTAATCTTGAATTTCAAACCTTTATAACTTTGTTATTTGTAAAGGTAGCTTAAAAATTGTTTCTCTATTCGATAACAGGCATTGTGAATTTTTAATTTATAAAACATATACAAAATAGTCAAATACCGTATTCTCTGATCAGGGCATAAAGATCTAAGTGCACGATTTCTATTTTCAAAGCTAAATGGTTTAAGTTTATGTACATCAAGGATAAATGATTTAAATCGCTCACTAAGTTGATGGATGGTGATTGCGTCGGGATCCCTTCGACCCCCATAATTTTATTGTTTCGATTTTCGATACTCAGAACTTGGTACCCATATTATTTTTGGTCATAATAATCAATAGTCATAATCGTTGTTAGGTATAATGCGAATAAATATAATGACTAAGTAGAATAATGTTACATGCCATAGGTACAAGACAAAAGTCATAAAATTGATCAGCACAATATCGAAAGGCATACCGTTTATTTATCATAAGTATTGTAGGTCATATTTTTATATTCACTATTATTATTATTCATACCATTTTATTCTCTAATGTTTTAAAGGAATAAAATTCAACAATAATAGATGTAATACATTAAAACATTAGAAAGTTAGAACTGTGCCTCCTTTTAAAATGGACCAGTTGACAAAAAAGTAGGTTAGATTAGGTTAGGACTGCAACCCTTACAAAAAAATAGTTGCCTTAAAAGTAGGTTATGTTAGATAGAATTTTGACCCCATACGAAAAGTACCAGCTGACAAAAAAGTAGGTTAGGTTAGGTTAGAACTGCGACCCCTTACAAAAAAAAGCTGCCATAAAGGTAGGTTAGGTTAGGTTAGAACTGTGACCCCTTACAAAAAGTACCAGCTGACAGAAATGCGTTATGTCAAATAATATACTCAGCGGCACAAAATTTGGCCCCCTCTCTATAGAAAATTACTTATTACTGCATAGATTTGAGGGCCAGAGTTTTGCCGCTCAGTATTCCTATTGAATTTCAACTTTTCAATACAATTGCCACATTAAATGTTATGACCAATAACCGTATGAAATTCAATAGTTATGACTAATGAAAGGGGGCGAAAGAAAATTATGACTATTAAAATTATGACCAAAGATAATATGACGAGAAACGATTATGACAAACAACGGTATGGATAAACCAAATCGAAAGTTTATCGTTATGGGAGTCAATATAGACCCTGATTGCTTCACCCATTGATGGCGCTGTCATCAAAATACTTATTTTATCACATTATTTTTTACCAAACGAAAGCAACGCAGGCCATAAACTGTACCACTACTATGAGTTTACAGTGACCGTACTCGATAGCGACGGCGTAAATTATTTGTAGAGGCGCTGCATGTACAATTCTCCATACAGATAATTTACGCCGTCGCTATCGAGTACGGTCACTGTAAACTCATGGTAGTGGTACTGTATGATAGTGAAGTTTATAGCTACAAATAAGTCTGCTTTAAAAGTATATGATAATGGAGTTTCATGAGTACAAAACAATATGCTTAAAAAATTTAGGAATGATAAAAAAAAAATACCACGGGACAATTCACACCAATTGACCTAGCCCTAAAGTAAGCTTAGCAAAGCTTGTGGTATGGGTACTAAGCAACGGATAAATATAATTATATAGTAATAATAATAATAATAATAATAAATATTTATTTCCCATAAGTAAGAATTAGGTACAGACATGTTCATGCTAAGATGAAAAAAAAAAGATAAATTAAAAGTAAAATACTGATGCGAAAAAGGAGTCCACTGAGCACTTGTCGGGTCACTAAAGGTGGCTCGACGCTGATATACGTGGATCCAGGTTGGCATTCGATACAGAACTACGCGACACACCACACAGTTCAAATATAACAACCATATATTATATTATTATCTGTTTCTCTTGTTAACTGTTAATTTCATGTTCTGTGTACAATAAAGAGATTTAGATAATGCATAACACAATTCGCACCCACACAAAATTATTACAGCCTGGCAACATTGGGACACAAACCGCAACACAGTAACTCCAACCTACAACAGAGCCCCCTCCCCACCCTCAGGTACAACTACATCACATCTTACACAAAAGCGCTTATGTTGAGCTGATCTGTAAGTTTAATAAATGATCACGGAGGTCCTTTTTGAATTTACATAGCGATTTCACATTTCTTATTGGTGGCGGGATGTTGTTCCAGCATTTCGTGGCGGCATATTTAAAGCTACCACGAAATGAAGCGCCCTTGTGTCGCGGAAAAAGAAGGCGGGGGGCTCGCAGCACGGCTCGGTTCGAAAAATTATATATATAGATAGAAACATACTTACATACATTTTAAACACCCAAGACCCGAGAACAAACATTCGTATTTTCCATACAAATATCTGCCCCGACACGGGAATCGAGCCCGGGACCTCAAGCTTCGTAGTCAGGTTCTCTAACTACTAGGCCATCTGGTCGTCCAATAAAAAAAAGGAGTTTAAGAGATATTATGACAACTGTCATTATGGTTTTAAATGGTTCGGGGTTATGATCGGTAGTAATAGTGACTAAGTATTAATAGTGAGTATTATCACAGAAATAATCCAATAATCGTATTGGAACTCCAAAAATGTTTGTCATACAATTTTCTGTCATAATACTCACTATTAATACTTGAGTCCAACCCCGATGGGTTGAAAAAATTATGTCAACTTTGGCGCACCCATATAATATAATTCATCAAAGCTCATTAGTGATCTACTTGCATGTCTATTTTGACCGTCTACACATTTTGTTTTCTCGCCAAAATTTCACTTTAATTATAATTTTTACATCCAAATCGCCACTCGTAATATCAGGTCCGAAGGAGATAATAGCGATGAATTTTTAATTGTTTGGGCTGAGGTGGCCCCATGATAACCTTTACCGCTATATAAACGTTGGCTCCACTGAACTAGCTCCTTAGTCGTTGGTAATTGGTCGTTTATATCATATATTTATTATATTTGTTATTATAACGACAGTACAAGGTTACACTCACGAAAAAAAAAATTAAATTCTTTGTATGTATCTAAAAATGCATATACTATTATTTATTGTGAATGTGTTTGCGAGCAGTTTCGCGTGGCTACCACCTGAACGATGCCAACAAATGAAGACGAGAACTACGAAAAGTAATAATCGCGAAGACGTCATGGAAGTGCCGATTGTGCCCAATATCGAAGAAGTACGAGCTTCACAATACCGGCTTTTGGTGGAAAATTACAAAGATTACAAATTTCCTGGTATCCCGATAAGCGCCACTGGCGATTGCTTGCTTGACGATTCACTGACTATATACACGGCGAATAACTGCACGTTTTATTCTTACAATCCTAGAATGTTGGGATCAATGGCGTGTCACAGTGATGGCTGCAAATTAACAAGATCCGTGGCTACGACGGAATCGTATACCGCGTCCGAAGGATACAATTGGGGGGTGAAGATTTCTGCAAAGTGGACGATATTGGAGAAGGTATTTGAAGTGGGAGCAGAAGCTTCAACAGGTGGGTCATATACCTGCGCGTACGCGAAAGGCAAAACTACAACACTAACTGCGGAATGCTCTATGTCTTCGGGCCATATCGGACAACTACAACTATATAATATTCTCACAGACATGAAGTGTGATATAGGTACATTATCATTGGAGAAAGATCCAAGGGATAACGGTGAATCTAATGCCAGTACAGATTTTGGTTCTTTTACAGAAGACGAAGTCTACCAAATTATTGACAGCCGATCTACATCTGTACAACCATGTAACCATAATTTTTTTATTGACCCTTCTAAAATTTCAGACCGCTTATTCCAAAGAATAATGAGAAAACTCCCTCTATACAATCCCTATACGGATGTGGTTTCGGTAAATCGCACCAAAATGTTTGTAAACTATCGCAAAATAGGCAATTATGAACATGACTACACGAAAATCATTCCGTTCACGAATGAAAACGGTGATGCTGTGTATCAATACGCTTGCTTATTTACTCCGTAATCTGTCAATGAGTTGCAAACAACATTACAAAATTTACTGGAGAAATAACACGATAAATGCCTTGCCTTGCATAATTTATAGCAAACGCCTCAAAGATATAATATGCAGGCTGTCCGAAGACGATGCCACATGGAGGAGAAGTATCTTAAATATAGACGATTTTACTAAAAGCTTTGGAGATTTCATTTTATTTTTAAAAACAATTTTAACTGCATTCAAATATGTTTGAATAATCGCCTGTTGAACCGCGAATCGAACCCACAAAAAAAGCACAGCATGCGAACAAGGAAGTAGAGTTAGTACGCCAGTGGTGGTAGTGAAAATCAGTTCATCATCATCATCATCCCAGCCTATATACGCCCCACAGCTAGCCACGGGCCTCATTTCATCATCAAAGTCAGAAAATCAGTTATTTAGTTTAAGTTTTTATTTATTTTAGCTATGCTATTTTCCGGGATAAAAACTATTCTATGTGCTTCCCCGGAACTCATACTATCTGTATACCGAATTTCATCTAAATCGGATCAGTACATCCAAAGATTACCCCCTACAAGCTCACAAACTCACAAGCTTTACCTCTTTATAATATTAGTATAAACAAGTTTTCACTTGAGAAATAAATACTCATATCATTTTCCCATTAGTTAATAGTACATGATATAACAAAAAAATGAAACCGCCGAAAAAACTGAAACACAAAAAATAATGAACTTTTTTTTTGTTTAACCTTAATCTAGGTATCAGTTTGAAGTCGGTTCCTCAGAACGAGTCAGCAGGAGTGATAGAAGCCCATCAGGTAGACGACTATAGGTCCACTCCTGCTGGCTACAGGACTGTCATTCTAGCATGGTGCGGGTGACAGCTGCAGGCTATCAATATCACAGACTATATAGTGAAAGTGTCGAAACTTGAGTCGATAAAACTAATAATTTAAAATCTTAATCATAATTAATGTCACCATTAATCCGATTATTACTCAAATTTTGATGAGAATATTATTTGCCACTTAAGTAAGGCTAAACTGAGTTTGCAATAACGTTCGTTACTTACCAATTAATAAGTATCGATATATAACTCAAGATCCATTAGGTCCCACCACTAAACGAGTCACTGGTGTTACATGCATATTACGTTTCTTCACCTTAATTGTGCTCTGAATTAAATGAATTGATTATAACAATCTGATAGGTTAAGTTCATTTTGTATAACATAGTTACAAATTATGGATTAAATATATTTTATGGATTTAATTGTCTGCAGTAAATGTTTTTTTTACAGTTCTTTATGTTCAAATATTTTACGTGTTTTTTCAAATTCATATGAGACCAACTTTGAGGTAAGTATACTCTATCCAATAAAAAAAATATATACGCAAACACACAAGTTATATATTTTTTTAAACTACTCGCCGTATTTTGATTATGGGGAGAGTAAAGAGTTGCGTGCAACTACGTAGGTAATACAATTTATTTATCACATTATTATTTTATCATGTACTTTTAACAGGGAAATA
This sequence comes from Choristoneura fumiferana, assembly GCF_025370935.1. NCBI lineage: Eukaryota > Metazoa > Arthropoda > Insecta > Lepidoptera > Tortricidae > Choristoneura > Choristoneura fumiferana. The sequence goes on along the minus strand of NC_133476.1, from coordinate 15,687,295 downwards.
CTTAATTCTCAAGTGGATGTTTATTAGTAATAAAGAACTTTAAAAAAATTAAATCGGTATATTTAAAGCACAACAAAGACAAAGAAAAGGCTTAGTACCTATTCATTTTCCTGAAAGTGTAAATGTAAAATTTTATGGTTTTCCTTTTATTTAAGATGCTATGTTACTTGGAAAAAAGAATCCTTCTGATTCAGCCTTTCGATCGGTGTCACAAAATTACGGGTGTTTTTTTTTTGACAATTTGGCGGTTCGATTCCCGGTTTAGACAGCCGATTATTAAAAAACCAGCCAAGAGCGTGTCGGACACGCCCGAAATAGGGTTTCGTAGCCATTACGAAAAATAAAGTCATAGTTTTCTAAGGATTTCGTATTTTATACGGAATCTTCCAAGTTTAGGTAATATATTTTATACCTTAGGATGCTATTTACTCTTAAACTACTAATAATTCTCAAGAAAACTTAACTGTTATAGTTTTCCTTGTAACTTTGATATACTTACTGCCATCCTGATTTTTTTCAAATGTTTCCACCCACCGGTTTAGATTTTAGAGGGGGGGGGACGGGGGACGCTCGATTTTAATGAAAATTTGCATTTTAATGTTGAATATTTTGCAAATAAATCACTGAATCGGTAAATCGTTTTAGCGACCCCCTAATGGCTTTAAAAGACCTATTCAACAATACCCCACACTATAAGGTTGGATGAGAAAAAAAAACACCCCCACTTTACGTCTATGGGAGGTACCCTAAAAAATTTTTATTTTTTATTGTACCATTTCGTCGGCATAGTTTACATTATATATCCGTGCAAAATTACAGCTTTCTAGCATTGATAGTCCCTGAGCAAAGCCGCGGACGGACAGACAGACAGACAGACATGGCGAAACTATAAGTGTTCTGTTTTTGCCACTTTGGCTCTGGAACCCTAAAATTGTTTGAATGCAGTTAAAATTGTTTTTAAAAACAAAATGAAGTCTCCTTTCAGTAAAATCGTCTATCTACAATATTTAAGATACTTCCCCTCCATGTGGCATCGTCTTGGGACATCCTGTTTAGGACTTCTTTTAAGTTTTTTGTCAAATTATGTTTAAGAAATAAACGATTTGTTTTTACAAGCTTTTATTTAATTACCCTATTTGTTGTTGTTGTGTCAAATCTTGCAAGCTCAATTTGACCCACTTACAGTGGTCGGATTGACTAAATTTGGTTGGTACCTACCTATGGGTGCCGTTCAATTGTCATACAAACCTTTAGCATCATTTCATTTTACTACGTTCAAAAACCATAATGTTCATTTAGCATAAAACCGTATTTCATATTTTTACCGAGCATAAGCATTTATAATATAACATACGGCAAGCATAAGTCATCACAACAATTGCCATAGTTGTAAGATTTAATATTACCTACTAACCTATATTTATGGACATTGTGTTTGAAATAAATCGATAATTATTTTATTATTATTATAATGCTTATATTAAATAATTTAATTTTGAATATTCGGTTATTCATATAATGATAAAAATCTATAGCAAAATTTAGAATAATGATTAGTAAAAATTACATCATGCGTGCCAAATGCAAAAAAAGATTTGGTTTGTGCGAGCGAAGCGAGCGAGCAAGACAATTCGGAGCAGAAGCGACTCGGATAGGTCAGGCTCAGAAGGCAAAGGCGGGAGCGAAGCGGGGCGTAGCTCCCGATTAACCTTCGATATTAGGTATTTTTTTAAAGCAGCCCGGATAATATTGCTTTACAAAATGATCTTTGTTGTTGGATTTTTGCCAGGTGTTTATACTTTTCTATCATTATTCTCGATGTTTGTATAAAAATGGTTTATTATGAACTTTGTCTATCATTCTGCATGATTATTATACAGTACCTACTAAAATACCTGTCACTATTGTACCGTTTTTGTCAAACTTAAGACCTAAAATTGCTAAAAGTGGCTCCGAAGCGGTAACGTTTCGTGTGCTCTGCCTACCCCATTTGGGAATACAGGCGTGATTTTTATGTATGTATGTACTAAAATATGCATAAGACAATTATGCAAATTGAATAATATAATTTGAGAAAATCAGCGATTGGTTTATATGCATATTGTTTTTATACATTCTCAATATTTCGACAGATTGAAATTCTAATATTTGTGTTATGAGAAATGGAAATTCGCAAATCGTTGTTTTTTATGTATGACAAACATTACACACCCCGTACCTCTACATATTATGTAAATTGAATGACAATGCAAGTACAGGAAAAAAGGTAAGTACAAATTAAAATACATTATATTAAGTACAGTAAAAATTAAAATTTTAACGAAAACTTATTACAAGCTTTTATTCAGTTTGCCCTGTTCTTTTTGGGTCAAATTTTTCAAGTTAATTCTGATTCACTTCCAGTGGTCGGTTTGACGTGGATTTAATCTACTAAGGAGTTTAATTCATTGGCCACCATGGAACCATTTCACAGTAAACGTCATAGTGTCACACATTAATCAACAAGGAAAATCGCAACGACTTTTCCTTTGAAAAGGTTTCCATGGTGGCTCATGAATTAAAGTCCTTGACTGTACCTAGATAATACGGAAATTTAGTTTGGTTGACAATTCAAGTATAATCAACAAAAAGTAATATCAGCCAAAAAGCCTGTACTAAAAATTTAAGTTTGAACTAAAACTTATGTATGTTCTCGACATAAAGAATACTGCATTTTCAGATATTTACTCGTATTGAGTGTTCCTGCCACGTCCACTGTAGGTCTATTTATGGCGTGTATCAAGAGGTCAAGAGGATGGCTCAACGGAGGGATGTGTCGCAGATTCACCACCGAAAAGAATATAACACTTAAGTTTTTATGGAAGACTAACCACCTTAAAGAAGATGGTGTGCGGCCCAAAATTGACTTCTATTGTTTTCTCTATCTTCCTCTAATATATGTAGACTTTGTTTTATACTATTCCACTCATATTATAAATGTGAAAGTTTGTAAGTCTAAGATTGGTTTTTTGGAATCTTTTTGTATTTTTTATTTAAATTCCAAATTTTTACTTTTACGGTCATCCCGTAAAACCTAAATTGAAAATACAAACTGAAATATAGATGCACAGAAAAAACAGAAAAATAAGACCATCGCTGGGAATCGAACCCAGGTCCTCGGTAATCCGTACCGCGTGCTATACCGCTACACCACTGATGGTCAACGGTACCGACACGAATTTCCCTATGCACCTCATATCTCAGCTTAAGCAGCAGCACTAGCGACATCTATGTTTCGTCGACAGACCAATCATCATCATAATTTGACATCTCTTGTCTGGGTGAGCGGTTAGTTCTGAAAGAATGTGACGTCTGTCGACGAAACATAGATGTCGCTTCGCTAGTGCTGCTGCTTAAGTAGCATAGATAGTAGAAATAAGCAACCTGAGATATGTATGCATAGGAAAAATTCGTGTCTAGATTCCTGTCCAGCAGTGGTGTAGGGGTTATAGCACGCAGCACGGAATACTGAGGACCTGGGTTCGATTCCCAGTGCTGGTCTCTTTTTCTGGTTTTTCTGTGCATCCATGTCTCAGTTTGTATTTTCAATATTGAAAGTTCGACTTTAGCGGCATATTCATTTGATAGGAACTTGTTTAAAAATTGATAGTACCAGTACATAGGTACCAGTAAGTACTTTTAAAATGGGTACTTAAATCTGAATAAGTACAAGAACATCAATCTGGCTAAAGACAGGTTTGACTTTCGGAGCGCGATGTGGGTGTTTGTTTGTATATACTGAGCCACCATGCAACCTTTTCAAAGGAGAAGTCATACTTATTATTTTTGTACTAAGTACTTACTTACGCTACGCTTGGCGAATCCTGTGTTGGTGTGAATCACGACGTCATTTCATTTATACGCTCATCAAAAGTGCTTACGGATAAGTATTTTTAATCCCTAGACAGTTATGAAAATTTCAATACTTATATGTACCTACCTAGGCATATCTACCTATTGCGTGCTATTAGGTACTGCTGAGTCAAACAAAACATCGAATTCGTCTGGGAATAATAATAATAAATAGGCACATCAAGATTTTTTTTATTTGTGTAGGTTTGTTGTATTGTGCTTTTACTTTGTGTTTGGTTTGTTATATACCTATGTATAATAACTTCAGTACAGTCAGCAACTAAGATATGAATACAGCCTAATTGTATAAATAGGTTGGTTTAGTATACACAACCTTAATGTTCATGTAATAAAGTCCTGTATACGTATTTTTGGCACTTCAAACGTATGTATATTTTTGTTGCTGATTGTACTTTGTTACCAGCATGGTAAGTTGCTATTGCATAAACAACATCTAAATACTTATTGAATAATCGGTAGCAAAGTTTGTAAACAACTGCGTCATACTTCAGTTATATTTGCGCAACCCACTTCGAACAAAGTAGGCTGCAGGCACTTCTTGGATCATTGTTAATGTCGGTTGTTAATGACTGTTAATATGGTGGCTTTTAGCGAGCGCGCAGTGGTTTGGTAACGTGGCAACGTGGCATGGGCCGTCGCGACGTTGCCAGCTCGCCGACACCGCTCTCGGCAGTCTCGGCGCTCTCGCGGCCCCCCTCAGTCTCGCTAGAGCGCTATCCACTGTACAACGTCATTATTCGCAATGGATTCCAATTCGGACTCTGGTGACATGTACTCACTCAAACTAGAGTTTGATTCAGACACGGAACGAGATGTCATTAAAAAAGAACGCGTGCAATGGAACGCTGAGAACACAATCAAATTGATAGATACCATGGAAAAGGATTGTAAAGAGCTGTGGGATCCGAAGCATCCGATGAATAAGGATCGGGCGGCGAGACAGGCCAAGCTACAATACTTGGCTATTATGTTTGGGACGGTGCCCGAAGAGATTAGCAGGAAGATACATAATTTGAGGACGCAGTTCAACAACGAGCTGCGCAAGATCAAGAGGAGGCAGTGCGGGGAGGAGAGGGGGGCGCTGACCAGTGGGTGGGAGTACTTTGATGCTCTTTGCTTCCTGCGATCCCCCCCAAACCCCCTCGATGTGGAAGGCGTTAATCTTGCGGTATGACATATTCTTACTAAATACTAATTCATTAAGGACTTATCTAAATACATTATTGTATTAATCAACTAATTCTTGTACTCAGCTCTTGAGATTCTAGAATATTTATTCTACGGACTCGTGTATAAACTAAGTACAATGACACATCAGAAAAGCCAATGTTGGCTTTAAACTGCCTCTTTCGTGTTCTGCTGTCGGCCGATGATGGTGAGAGCATCATTAACTGATACCCAGGGTGCTGATACCTCCCAAGTATAGCTCTTCCCCCGGACAGATAGAAGGGAACTGCAGCTCTGGGTCATACGAGGAGGATCCTGACACCCTCCCCTGCTGTAAATCATTCTATACAACACATACAACATGTTTAGATTTGACGGTTTCTTAGTTTTCGTACTTTTATTCATAGACTACTAACAAAATGTCAAAAATGCTGTCTATGGTTACGCTTAAGGCGCTGTACGTAGTGAAAACTACAATTTTAGAAAATATTTAAAATATACTTACACAATACTTACAACTGCAATTTTTTTATATGTATATTTTCAGTCTATTAGCTAGTTTTTGACTTCATCAAAAACACGATTGCTGACAAAAACCTCGATAGATTATTTTTTTGAAAAAGAGCCTTCATTTACACGTTAAACCAAATATTATGAAAACTATTATGAATATCAATACAAAATTTGCTTTATTAAATAGTTTTTTAGTAGATTTAGATTTATGCTTCATAGATTTTCAATAGGTTGAGTACATCAATCATACCAATTTATTTCGTCTTTGGCAAAATAAAACGGTTCTAGCGCGCGGCGGCGGCCAAGTATTTCCCAGTCGCCAGTACACGCGTGTACGTAGTCGACGACGGACCTGTGCACATTTTTCTAACGCGCTAGTACTACTTTTGAGAGCAAATAATATGGGTAATCGCAGTATTAAAAAAGTAAAGCGAAAGAGGAAACGCATAAGTGAACTCAGAGCACATATGAGAAGCATTAGAGTACCTAAACGGTAAGTATCTACCACACACTAATCGACCGGCCGGAGTCGGGCTGAGTCAGCAGGGCTACTACGAAACTCCAAACTCAAAGTTCGTGTCGTGCGGTCCCTCTCGCTCTCGTACTAAATAGTATAAGTGTCAGAGGGACCGCAACCCACGAACTTCGAGTTTCGTAGTAGCCCTGCTGAGCGGATTTCGCATGCGTACTACGACCGCAAGCTGGTTGGCGCGGGCCTCGGCTGCTCACGGACGCGGACGGCTTCGTCCAGATTCTACCGCGACTGCCATACAAATTGTAGGCACGTTGTATAACCTATACTACTCACGGCGAACATGCGGCGAACCTTGCAGCTACTACGAAACTCGAAACTCGAAGTTCGTATCGTACCGTCCCTCTCGCTCTCGTATTAAATAGTATAAGTGTCAGAGGGACCGCACGACACGAACTTCTAGTTTCGAGTTTCGTAGTAGCCCTGCTTGATCCTTTTGACAGTTTCACTGACATTTCTGATAGTATATGCAACAGTTTCGATCTAAGTTTAGATTTTCTCATTTTTTTGCAGGCAAAGGTAATATCTTGCATTCAGCCAAGTTATTTAACATAAATTATTTAGTATAATAGAAAATTTTATAAAAAAAATTTTTTGTTAAAAAAAGTACTAAATTTCCCTGTCCCACGTCGATTGCTCTACAAAACTAAGGCAGTTTTTTCGAAAATGGCATTCCTAAAAATCAACGATGGGCAACTATTCATAGTTTGATATATATTTAATGATATTCTTTGAACATTTTCCATTTAAAACCATTACAAGTATTTTAAATTAATAAAATTATTCTGAGACGTAAATTGAACTTTGTGGAATTCTCCATTCCGAAACCGCTATTTGGGAATAAACTGTAAATATTATTTCCACTATTTGTTGGCGTATTATTCAATCTGGCTACATTAAGCTAAAAAATTAAATAACCGCCTTATTCCGTTGGCCAATCGCCGACAAGGACTCATCGTTGCACTACGTTCGCTGCGGTAACATTTTGTGATTCCACAATCCGAAACCAAATTTCTGGTAAACTTATAATAAATCATTTGTATATATTTATTAGTGTATCAATTATGTATTCAAAAAGCAAGTTTTCGCTCTTTGAACTTGGTTTAAAGTTTATTTAATTTAATATTTAATTAAAACCAACCACAAGTAGTGCTCCGTTACTTCCATTCTGAAACCCAAACGCCAGTTTCGTAAAAGTGGAACGAAAAAAGTAACGGAATAGGAGTATAAAGCTGCATACAAAATGGTGGTTTTAATAATTTAGTTGAAAAAAATTAGGTATTCATTGTTTTGTGCTAGTTTAATTTAATAGCCACGAATGAAGTAAAACGTGGTTTTTAGGACCCCTAAATGATTATTTACGCAGACGTGGATTGCTTCTTGACAAGAAGTAAATTAATTTCGCTAGCACCATCAACGTGGCCATGGATTTTTAGATTTTTTATATTTTTAAAAATTATGGACGTAATTATAATAATTTTGCTGATATTAGTACGCCGCTTAATTTTATGAAAACTTTCCAAGTAAAATGTTCTTAAATACAATACATTTTAGTAAGGTTTGTGTCATTGTTGTGAAAGAGACTTTAGAATTTATTCCGTTACCAATATATTTCTTTCCGTGACTGTCCCACACAAGAAATATTTTTATATGCAAAAATATAATATAATTTGTTAATTAAGCTACTTTTTGATTATTTGATAAAATGCTGTTGGGTTTTGTTATTTACATAATAATTGATCTCATTAGATAAACCTGTTAAATAATTGTTTGTGGAGAAAAGTTTGATTAATTTTATCCTAAGAGTAACGTAATGGAAGTATAAGTATCTCTAGAAAAAAAATGTGTACATTCGATGTCCAACTAAGAATGTAAATCAGTAATTTACTCTTTCACCAATGTTTATAAATTAATTAGAAAATTGTAATCCTATTATTTTATTTTTTATCACTGTGACAAGTTGGTCACGGAATGGAGCGCTTGCATCTCTCCTACTTTGGAAAATATTTTTTTAACCCATTCCAAATAACTATTTAAAGATATAAATTACGTTTTGTATAAATTTATATATCAGGGCATCCGTAAAAAATATTTAAATTAATTTACAGCGAGATTGATTTTGAACCCATGATTTTTCGGTGTGTACAACTTTTTATGAAATGGCCCAAATAATTTGTTTATTACCAAGACTATTCATATTAAACGAAGATTTTCTTAATTAAACCAAATAAATGTGTAATTATAATTTTAAGGAAAAATCCGGAATTCACATTAACCAGAATACGGATACAAACAGAATAAGGCCGTCAACGGGCTGCGTGACAGACGCGCGAGGCGCCCCGCATTCGCCTCCACCGCGTCGTCTGCTTCACCCCCTCAAATACCGAAAATTCTTCTATAAGCGCGCCTTAAGCATAGGAACAAACTTACTGATGGTTACCTATCTTAAATAAAAATAAAAAAATAGGTAAGTCGTTTGACGGTTTATCAACAGTAAACTTGAATTCAGCTGGTAAATACATACGTAATCTACTTACGCAGTCAAATTTCATTTTAGTAGTCTTTTCTCAATTAATTTTATAAATTTAATCAACGAAACAAATCGCCATTTTACCTCCGTACCTTGAAAGTAGCAATATTAAATAGGGTATTGAATGTCCTAGCGAGCAACGATCAACCGTATCTCAATACGACAAGGTTTAAAATTGTTAACAATATACGGGTAAACAATCCGTGCCGAGTTGGGAGCCGGCATTGTTCTGTTTAATATGCAGGAAGAATAATAGTCCTTATTGGTTTGTGTTAAGATTCAAATTTAGCACTTATTGTTATTCTGTGAACTGGTTTGTGGTGTGGCGAATTGTTATTTTGTAGAAGAACTAGCTTTTGCCCGCGACTTCTATTCGATAATTAGTTTTTCAAAGTGTCTACTCAAATCTCGTACGTACTTAATCTACTACCTACCTACATTCAAAAATTTGAATACCTATTTACTTAATTTTGCAAAGTATATTGTCGTTTTTTTACTCTGCATGTACTTTTCTGTGATCATGTAAATAGGTAATAATAATAGTAATAATCAAATCCGCCGTGGGACGTCCACTGCTACATAGGCCTCCCTCATAGACCTCCAGTTGCTTCGGTTGGAAGCGGCCTGCCTCCACATTCAACGTGCGGCTTTAACCAGGTTGTCCGCCCGTCTCGTTAATGGACGTCTTACGCTGCGCTTGCCAATCCGTAGTCTCCGAGTTATGGAGAGGCCTATGCTCGGAGGTTATCTACGAGATTGAATCAGAAATGAGGAGATACGTAGGAGAACAAGGTTCACCATTCTGACACGGCTAGGTTACGCCGTTCTATCTTGAGACTCCAGTACCCACCTGACTACTCCATCATCAGACTTTGGGGCCTAATTATCCTCCATCATTTTAGCTAGCAGAATTCCAAGCCGAGGAAGAGATGGAGTTCGGGGCAGCTCTTCGGGCAAATTGTGCCAATTCGACAGTCAAGCCTAGCACCAGCTTCGACTGTCCGAAGCCTCCTACCAGGGTAGCAGCGTCTGCGCCGCCACCCTTACCTCCTAGTGCTCATCCTCTGCTGTGGCCTGAAGAGCCAGTGCCTAGGCTACGGCCTGGCATGAACGCCGACGAGTGTCAAGTAAGATCCTTTATAGTTCTGGTGTCCTGGTGAGATCTAATGAAAAAACGAACTTTTTCTTTTACGAAATACACATAAACCTTGGTGGTACAGTCAGTATTTAAAGTAGCTGGTTACTTTTGTACTTCGTCGTTTTACAGCCACTTACGTACGATAAATGTGTTAATGTGACAGAGTAAAAAAGTAACCAGCTACTTTTGATGCTGACCGTACGTGAGCACTGTCACTCATAACTATCTGCGACGCTAGATGATTACGAGTATAGATATTTAGATGCGTCCCAGTCTAGAGGGCCTTAGATAGAATAGGTAACTCATGTGTCAGTAATTCCAACACTTGTGTTATTTTTATAACACCTATAGTTACGTCATTTAAAATGAAGGTCCCTTGTGGTGTAGTCAGGGAATACGGACGGATTTAGCATAAATACTCAAGGGAATGGGAGTTCCAACTGGAGTGAAACTACGGATGCATGCTAATGCACCAGTAGTTGGAACGGTAATGTTAAACTGTAAACGGAATGGTGTATCATAATGACATTAAATGACGCAGTTCTCTTGCAAATTTGGTCCAGTACATTAGTCCTTTGCTAAGCGACCTTTCAGTCACGACATCCATCTCGCCCACTGTCACAACTGTAAAAGCGATCAGAACCCAACAACAGACAAATAAAGTGTGTAAACAGTCTGCTAGAAAAAAGGCAATTCAATAATGTTCAAAAACTAGATCCATTGGTCCAGGGGGGGCCGGTAGGAGCTTTTTGTGCTGCAACCTAGGGTGCTGTGGATATAAGGACCCCAACCCCCATTGGAGAGCTATTATATCATTATCGAACAGAGTTTTAACAAAATCACAATTAGCTGATTAATTAGGTAGACCCAAACATGTATTATTTCCCATGACCCCTTAAACTTAAACTCACCGTCCGCCCCTCGATCAGATAAAGGAAATTATTGTTTTTTTTTAAACCTACATTCCTTTCTTTCCAAATAGATCTTCGGGGACTTCGTAGCCTCAGAGCTGCGCACGCTTCGATCGGATGAAGCACGCAAGAAACTCAAGCGCATCATCCAGAAAGCAATCCTGCAGATTGGTGAAGAAGAGGACGGGAATGTCTCCTAGCAGTGCCGGTCGTCTCGCTCGCCCTCGCCCGACATGGAGGCCTAGCGAGCGCGATAGAGGATAAGCGGCCACGTTTATCCTGGGCTCAGGCGAAGCTTTTCAGTGCTTGTTTTTTGCGCATGATCTGAATGGACTGCTATAATTCCTAAAAAATGACTGTTCAATGGGATAAATATTGATAGGTCTCATAAATGGAAAGATAACCTACAGTTTCTTATGTTTAATGGTGGTTTTTAAATAGCGTGTGATGAACTGTGTTACTTATTAATATTAATATGTGTAGGTATGTAGGTGTATGCTTTCACAATTTCAGTTTTAGAATTACGTATTTTGTTTTAGGTTTAGATCGGGAGCGTTTCTACTGCAGTGTCTTCTGGGTTATTAAACTAATTATACCTACCATGATATTATGAAGGCCACACTCCTGTCACGAAGTAGGAAGGTTACATTATTTGGACATATTCGTCGATTCTGGTAACGGTAACGCCCAACGCATTGGCGTATCTAGGGTTATTTTTCAGGGGGCCCTGGCCTGGATTTTGAATATATCAGTATTATATAGTTTTGAATTGGTAGCCAAACATCCTGGGGTGGGCACTAGACCATACTGGGTATCGAGAACCATTGCGAATTTTCGCCGTGAAATGGAGATGGTGTAAGGGTACTGCACGCGCCTCGAACTGGCGAAGTCTGGGTTCAAAACCTAGCTCCAACATTTTTTTTCTGGTTTTCTCAGTGAGGAGAGAAAATAAAACAAATGAAAATCGGATCTACTCAGCGTTAAGGGGAAACATGGGTATGTGTAGCGTAGGTAGATTTACATATGGTAGGTACTTATAAACACGTCTTTATTGCGTTAAATATTGTGATGAAGACCTTAGTACCTAATAAGTAATTAAGTATTGAGTATGGCTATGGCTTCATCGTATTAAATGCTGTACCTACTATTTTAAATAATAATTTTATATAAGCCTTTCGGTTTACTCTAAGCACAAATATTATTTTTTACTAAATACCATTGGTTTTTTGGAATCTTTTTGTATTCAACCAATCTTAATTTGATTGCTTAATAACGATATCTCTTGTCCGGGTGAGCGGTTAGTTCCAATGGAATGCCGAAAGTTTCTCGATGAGGGCTACGGTATAGATGTCGTCGCTAGCGTCACTGCTTAAGTGGCTAAATAAGAAACAAACAAGCTGAGATATGTGGTGCATAGGGAAAATTTGTGTCTGTACCGTTGTCCAGCAGTGGTGTAGCGGTATAGCACGTGGCACGGAATGCCGAGGACCTGGGTTCGATTCCCAGTGCTGGTCTTATTTTTATGGTCTTTCTGTGCATCTTTATTTCAGTTTTTATTTTCAATTTACTAAATACCTACAAGCAAATGAAAATAAATTACTTACAACATTTTTGACAATGTGGTTTTGTTGCTAAGCAAAATATCGCTATAAGACGACAGCATTGTTGGACCCGTTTGACGTCGCAGTCCTTCGTGAGTCGACTCGTTCGTGACTTATAGGTTTAAGGCATCGTCCTAATAGAACGCGAATGCGCGATCATCGCGCGAGTAAACGATGCGATCATCGCGTGTTCGCGCAATGTCAAAAACTGGGTGTCCTTAATATCATTTATTTCATGTATCATCGCGCGAATTGACGACGCGAGCGAGCGAGCGCGGTGCCCCGCCGACTCAATTATCGCGCGAATTTCAATTAGGATCTATTCGAATTCAATATTTTGATCGCGCGTTCGTACGAGTAAATTTCGCGCGAACCTACGATAATCGCGCATTCGCGTTCTATTAGGACGATGCCTAAAGAAGTGTATGTAGGTACTGACGAATTCATGTTTATTGATTTATAATATTTATTCTTATTAGAGATACGCTTGTTCAAGGAAATCTGAGATCCGAAAATGCTTATGGGACCTAATTGAAAGCATTCCTAGACGAACGAAAAAAAAAGTTTAATCGGTCCATATAATATGTCCATAAATGACGGAGTTCTGAGGTAACAAACATAAAAAAAATACAACCGAATTGAGAACCTCCTTTTTGAAGTCGGTTCCAAATATACTATTACTAACAACGCAATTACGATCTCAAAATTAGTGTGCATAAAATACTTGTAAAATGTTTACCTATATAATTTTAAAATTTTCATAAAGTTATTCTTTTTCTTAAAGCCGAGTTTAGACTTGCGAGAAAAATCAGGCAAGTTGCATTACTATAGTAATTACTTACATTATTATAGTAAAGCCAACGAGTTTGTAGTGGTCAATCGAGCGCCGCAATGTAATGCAACTTGCACGATTTTTCTTGCAAGCCTAAACTCGGCTTAAAGATCAACAGCCGGAAGACAACTGCCTCGAAGTTGGACCTACCCAATTGGACAATTTGTCCAAGGTAAACATAGTGGTCAACAACTTCGAGTGTATCGTACTCAACGATAACCGGCACTTAGTTTAGTCTTCGGATTTTAATCATATTTATGTTAATTTTAAGAATAAGACCCACCTGTTAGGAGACGTATGTACCTACTGAGGTCGCTGAGCGTAATATATAGAGCTCCTCCCGCGACTCCGCCATAAAGACTTTTTGTAAATATATAGATAATTATTAATTTCAAACCTTTTATTTCTCGTAATTAGGTGTACAAACAAACATTAGATTAATTACCATCCCTTTTCATTCGATGACACGAGCATCCGTACAGGGGTCGAGGGACGTCCAAAACACCAAGATCCGTGTCGTATATAAAACTGCAAGAAATCGGGGGTCTTTCTAATTGGTTATTAAATAATTCCCTGTTTAAATGGACAATGAGCCCTAAAAGTGGTCAAAAAAGGTGTAATGCTAATATCACCTGCGACTGTATGAGTTTTTAACTCCTGGCGCAAAAAGAGGGGTGTTAAGTGACGCCTAGGTCTGTCTGTCTGTGGCATCGCAGCTCTCAAACGTTATAAACAAATTTCAATGCGGTTTTTTTCACGTGTGCGGTGTGTTTCACGAGTTTTTTTGTGGTAATTCTTAGCTATGTTTCATTAAAATCGATTCAGCCATTTTTTAAGATATTAACAAGATTTTTTGACTTTTCTAGGTTGGTTGTTATTATTCGTTTAACCACTAATAATAAGTAAATTGGTTGTAGTAGCAGAAGTATAAGTTAGGCAAAAACCTCACAAATACATAGTCAAGAAAAACATTCTAAATACGATTGGTTTTTGGAATCTTTTTATATTTTTTATTTCAATTCCAAATTTTTTACTTTTACAAAGTTTCTCGATGAGGGCTACGGTATAGATGTCGCTAGCGTCACTGCTTAAGTGGCTAACATAAGAAACAAACAAGCTAAGATGAGGTGCATAGGGGAAATTCGTGTCTGTACCGTTGACCATCAATGATGTAGCGGTATAGCATGCGGTACGGAATACCGAGGACCTGGGTTCGATTCCCAGTGATGGTCTTATTTTTCTGGTTTTTCTGTGCATCTATATTTCAGTTTGTATTTTCAATTCTAAACGGTGCATTGCGTTTAACGCAGCGTTAGTCGCATAAAACTACCGAGCGGTTTGCATCAATTTTATTGCTTATTATAGCTGAAACCCAGCACACGTGTTTTCAATAACGTCCGACGGTATCGTTAACCGTGTCCTGTACCACTACCATGAGTTTACAGTGACCGTACTCGATAGCGACGGCGTAAATTATTTACAGCGCCCCTACAATTAATTTACGCCGTCGCTATCGAGTACGGTCACTGTAAACTCATGGTAGTGGTACAGCGCCTCTACAAATAATTTACGCCGTCGCTATCGAGTACGGTCACTGTAAGCTCATGGTAGTGGTACTGTACAATTGTCCATACAAATAATTTACGCCGTCGCTATCGAGTACGGTCACTGTAAGCTCATGGTAGTGGTACTGTACAATTGTCCATACAAATAATTTACGCCGTCGCTATCGAGTACGGTCACTGTAAACTCATGGCAGTGGTACAGGGCACGGTTACGACTACTCACGTAATTAATCAATAAGATCGTACTTTATTCTTCGCCGTCGCTATCGAGTACGGTCACTGTAAACTCATGTAGTGGTACATCGCATTATGTAAAGTGAACTTTGTTGTCGTATCGAGTACAAGGTGTCATAAAACGTAACCGTGAGACTCATCATGAGCTTGAGATGATATTAAAGTGAACTTTGTTGTGTAAACAAGGTGTCATAAAACAACCGTGAGACTCACTCATATTAAATGATATTGTAACGGATTTGACGACCAGATGGATGGCTTGTGGTTAGAGAACCTGACTACGAAGCTTGAGGTCCCAGATTCGATTCCCGTGGCGGGGCAAATATTTGTATGAAAAATATAATGGGTGTTTAATATGTATTTAAGTATATATCTATAGCTATATAATTATATATTTATCCGTTGCTTATTACCCATAACACAAGCTTTGCTAAGCTTACTTTGGGACTAGGTCAATTGGTGTCAAGTGTCCCATGATATTTATTATTATTATTTAACGGATTACTCACGTCTTAAATCGAGTTTAGCTCGACATGTTTCGAGCT
This sequence comes from Choristoneura fumiferana, assembly GCF_025370935.1. Classification (NCBI taxonomy): domain Eukaryota; kingdom Metazoa; phylum Arthropoda; class Insecta; order Lepidoptera; family Tortricidae; genus Choristoneura; species Choristoneura fumiferana. The sequence continues at coordinate 15,671,815 of NC_133476.1, read as the reverse complement.
AATTCGTAGCCCTTCTTCCTAGCCTTCCCCGACTTGACTACCCGACGAAACTGACACCGGCGTACAACTACCCGCATTTTCATCGTCATTTCTAATGCCACTGTCAAATCTAGGGTAGCACACAACACTAACAACATCACTCTGTAAAGGCACGTTCACACCAACCGATGACGCAGCATGAGTATTTTTTTTTTGCCTTTTCTGGTATCCGCAATCATTCGAAAGACTAATCGGATTGGATGAGGGTGGGTGTATTTAATACTGTTTTCCAACTCGGGGGTACCGACTAACCACAAATGTAGAGCTAAACTCGATTTAAGATGTGAGTTGTTATCCGTTACAATATCATTATCTTTGCAGGTGGTAGGACCTTGTGCAAGGTCCGCCCGGATTGCTACCACCATCTTGCTCGCAATCCTGCCGTGAAGCAACAGTGCTTGCACTGTTGTGTTTCGGCGTGGAGAGTAAGAGAGCCGGTGAAATTACTGGCACTTGAGGCCTCTAGGTTGGCAACTTTGTTGTGTTCGATATAGCCCTGATGATTACAAATACCAAGATAAGTAGAGAATGAATTGGCCAGGCGCCAATAAAAATATGTTTGTACTTAATACGAATCCCTACACTGCCCAGAGCCCGACACTCACTTGGCCAGTTTTTAGGGTTCTGTAGTCGCACAAAGAACCTTATAATAGCTCCAAGAGACTACTTTTTTATTGTATACCTATCTAATATTAACATCAAATTAATTTGACATCCCCACGTGTTTATGAGAAGTATAATGTTGACAGACGGACTACAAAGAAGTGACTACACGTACAAGGGTTTCTTATTTTTCTTTCGAGCTACGATACCTTAAAAACTTTTACATTATACGAGATTCATTCAAAATACACAACGCCAATAAAACTCACAACTGAAACTTTAGCAAAAACACTTGTGTTTACGACTCATAAAGTTGCACTTGACTGGTACAATCACGGCCACAAGTGTCGTATATTAATTAGAAGAGTGCACGCGCCGGATTAATATCTAAATAATGAGGCTGCCGAGCGCCGCCCCCTTATCGGGTGTTGTACTGTCGGCAGAACAACTAGAGTAAAATACTATTAAATTAATTAATAACATCTTTGCGAAACTTTGTGAGTACATAGGTTTGTGCGTGTGCATGCGCGTGTGTGTGTGTGTGTGTGTGTGTTTCATTTCGCAACTGTTTAATATTATATAACATGTTTTTATTATCAGACAACCTATTTGGTCCATTATTTGGTACGTGTAAATAATAGCTGAAGATCAGGAACTATATAGGCTCCATACTGCTTATCCCAATGTTCCCAGGGGATTGTAATCCCAAAATGTCAACAGCTCAGTTGAAAAACTGGAATAAATTTCTGCAACAAAACTTTTTTTTACATAAAACTGGCCGTGAACTCTACCTCACCTGATGTAAAGTGCAGATGAGGCCAAAGGTCTCACTGATTCAGTTACATCCCGCACACCTTGCTGGCTCAGCAAAAAACCAGCGCCATTGATAACGCTAGCCGTGCCATGCCAATGGCACCGCTGAGTGGAGACCATTTCGGCTTCACATCATTATTTGTTTGTCTTTGTATTCTTTATCATTTTGTAAATGTATTGTTTTCTTTTTTGTCATGATGTGTTGGCTGAATAAAAGTAATCTATTCTATTGAAATCTTCACTGCTATCCGTACCCCGCTATCTCTCGAGACAGGCTGAGGGCGAGGGCCGGGAAAAACGCGACTGATTTAGCGCCAGCTATCTGTTATCCCGGGATACGGGATCTCATCCCATCCTTGCCCCGTTGTCGATGTTCGCGCCTTGATGGCAGTGATTTATTGTTATCGATGGAGGTGTGTCTTTTGGCGAACTGTTTCCACTGAAACTGTTTTTATACCTAAGTGTGCATTATAGAAAAATGCACGGTCTTATTTATTATAAGACTTTGCCCGCGGCTTCGCACGCATAAACTTGGAGTAAAATTCCGGGATTTTAATAAATTTCTATGGTATTTCCCAAAAATGACATCGTAGATTTCACTAATGTTGTATATAAATTACCCACGCCAAATACCATGTTCTAATCCTGGTGGTTTCGATTTCGACATTTTGTCTCGATTCCGTGGGAATATCGGGATAAAAGTAGCTGTGTGATGGCGATGGCGATGGGACAATGGGGTCAATTTTGACCAATTTGCGATACTTTGTCATTGACCACTAAAGCTACTTAATTTTTTTTTTCATGTTTTATTATTTTCATACAACAAAAAATAGAAATTCAGATCTTAATTTGGTTGACGGCACATCAGAAATTGGTCAAAATTTGTTAACGTTCAGGGATTAAAACACGTTTTTACTGTTTGTACGTAGATTTCATATTTCTTTACAATTTAATTATTATCAAAGGGTATGTACAGTCGAACCATTTCATTCCTGATCCACCGTAGAACGTTCTCACAGTAAATATCATAATACTTAAATTCCTTTGACAAGCAATGCGATATCACTAGGACTTTTTTTACCATATCACTAGGACAGGGGTCACGATTCAGGCTAGCTACTACGAAACTCGAAACTCGAAGTTCGTATCGTACCGTCCCTCTCGCTCTCGTATTAAATAGTATTTAGTGTCAGAGGGACCGCACGACACGAACTTCGAGTTTCGAGTTTCGTAGTAGCCCTGCTTCGAACAAGTACATTTTCCAAGCGAAACTTCTCGCAGCGTACTTTCGTTTCCCACGCCGATCATAGATGGCACTAGTGGTCTTCTTGGTGAGTCAACCCGCCGAGTTTTCAAACATTTTATAGTAGTTATTTACGAGTTTAGACTATGAAGCTGTTTTTGCAACTTTTTCTTGTCACTCGTTGCTATAGTTACGTTCTCCTGAGTCGCTCTTTAAACCGTAAGTTTATTAGGATTAAAATTTGCCAAAAATGCATTTTGGTGGTAGTTTTAAGCCCCTTATATATAACTGGTCATCTAATAAGCATGTTAGTATAATGTGACACAACATTTTCTTCTATTAAACTGTACTAATTTAAACAACAAGTAGTAGTTGATCCACCCAAGTATCTATTACAAAACATGCAACCATCAATGCTACTTATTCAACACAACTCCTATATTTAATTTAGTACCCATTTGTAACATTTGTAAGAAAAGGAAATTGGATTTCGTTAGGTAGGTAAGAACAGCGTCATAAATAAGTGATCACTTTTGTACCTTTTCACTTTAACGTCATGTTTGAAAAGCCATACAAAATTGTGTAACGACTGAAAGTGACAAGGGACAGAATGATCACTTATTTATGACGTTGACTGTACCTAGTTCATTAACCATAATAATATACAGTATATTCTAATGATTTAACAAAATGATAGAAAAATATAAATTTGCCACTAACAAAACTGCCGCAGTCACGTGCAGTTACTATTACAAGTCGTGTTTATTCCCATCCGATAGCTTTTTGCGTGAAAACGAGTTTGAAAAACGGAATTCGTGCCGCATACCCGGGAACGCAGCCAACTCTGCAAAAAAGCCGAGCAATCTCGGAATATATTTTAATAGCCAAGCGGTGACGGCTCAAAGGCGGTTATTTATCGCACGCCCTCTCTCATTGCTTCGACGAAACACAATTTTCAAACAAACCACACTTCGACAATCGAACTTAAAACGAACGCTAACGCTACCAACACAAAATCCAAATCCAACCGTCACTGGCCAGTAATACTGCGTTTGAATTTCGAACACATGGGACTGGTAATCATTCGATGTCTGATTCCAGTTGGTCTTATCTTTTGCTTACCGTTAGTCCATTACCAACCTAATGACTTTATAATTATAGTTGAAGCTTGGTTTCCCTTGATGGTGTAACGATATTCGTGTTGTGTCTGGAAGTAATGAATCGCAGCGGACAAGGGACAAGTTTAGGGCAATTCAAGCGTCGATAAAGTACTTGCGCTAATGATGTGGCGTATCGATACAGTTTATCGATTAGTAGTAAATAGTTCTGTGAACAAATGACTACGATGTCATAGTGTAATTGCTGTGGTAAAGGCTTGTGTTTCGCTAAACGAATGGTTACAAAGCTTTGAGCTTACGAAAAGGAGCTATCTCTGCAAATGTTTCCTAGAGAATAGTCGTTAAAACAAAGCGAGAGTTTTCAGTAAAGAATGACAATTATTAAAATCAATGTCCCTTTACACGGTCATAAATGCGAGATAGCTTCTTTCACTTCTTCAATAAATCCATATGAGTCAGCCAGATACAGCTGTTACTACACAATACGCTACTGCGTTTCAAATTGCTTCATCATCATCACCATCATTATCATCATCATCAAATTGCATGACTGCACGTTCCTAGTGCGAACAGTTGAGTATTTATATTTTTAATATGAATTAGGTAGATACCCAAAAACATGAATTTAAAGCGGTGGTTTAAATATGAAATGGTCACAGCAAAAATTATATCACAAACATATCGATAAACATTTATTAATCCATACAAAATAATTTTTAGATTTCTCACTCCATCTTATTGCAGCTAAATTTTTAAGACGATATTTTTTCATAATTAGTATGAGTGTTGTCATATATTTTTTAAATAAAACTATCTGCAACAGGTCATTACTAATTCATCAAACCTTCACAACGTGACGTATAAAATCTAGCCTTTACCTTAAACAACAAATCTCTTCACCCTACAAGCAAACCACCAAATAAATACGCTCCAATTTACGAGGTGCCAACATAATTTATTCACAAAGGAAAAGTCGGGCGTGTGAAGCCGCCGTGAAATTGAAAGAAAGCCGGTGTTAAAAATAAACATAACCTCTAGGGGTTTGGATGAACTGGGGAATAGGAAGTTTTGGGGGAAACCGCGAAAAAGGTCAAATCATAGATAACTAGGAGAGAACTTTGAGTTCCATTCCGAATTGGCTACTGCAAAAAGCTACCTGTTAAATACGTGTTATACAGGTTCAAGATCGCAGTCAAATTATTGCATTCATTTTATAATTATAATTTATTATGAACAAAAACAAATTGCATTGTTTGTTACTGTTAATTTTCAATTGCATTGAAAGTTCATTCTTAAAGCAGCACCGCATAAGGCCGTTTCTTCTCCCTACAATGACTTTTTGTTGTCTTTTCTTTTATGTAAAAGGAGGCAAACGGACCCAGGGGTTTATAGTTTATACCATTGACCAAACCAAAATTTCATGTTAATCCGATCACTGAAACTCGACTAACAACGTTTGATCCGAACAAATAAACATTGAAAGTTAAATAATGGATAGTAAAACGCATCAGGAAGTATGTTCAGGCTGATTTTTTATCTCCATTCTAATCGACCTTTTAACTTTTTAATTTTTATTTACTTTTGTATTGTAATAAATTCTACACGCAAGCGTATTAAAATTTACGGTTGCTCTTTACTGCGTCAAATTAGCATTGTTTTCATTTGCGCCGCTAAATTTATTCTTATCTTTTCTGACGCTCTACATTGTTTGATATTGATAAGTAGATACACGACATTCTTAAGAATAACCTGCATGGTAACTTCATACCACTTTACTTATTTGCTTTTTTAGCCATCTAATCAGCCCATTTTTCTTAAAGTTCTGCCAGACAGTGTAAATCATCCAAAAGATAATTCTAATCGATTAATGATTACAAATGATCAAGATAGCTGAAAATTAAATTAAGTGTAATGAAATGAATGAATCATCTCCATCATTACCATCCGCCGGAAGACGACAACTCGCTACTTGGATTAGGTGTTCTTGACTGGAACTCTCACGATGTCGTCAGTCCATCTAGTGGAAGACCTGCCAACGCTTCGTCTTCCAATTCGTGGTTGCCACGCCACTCGGACTTTTCTCCGTCGACGGTTATCTGTTCTTCGATGGATGTGGCCCACTTACTCCCACTTCAACTTGCATATTCTTCGAATGATAATGAATTAATGAATAATTCAAATTTTAATAGATGGTTACCTCTTTAACGCCGTACACTTTGAAGATTGACCAATTTAAGGAAACATTTACAGGTATGTTCTGCCAAATTAACCAGTTGCCAAGAAAGCATTCCAGATTAATTTTAAACGACAATGTAAACACACTTCTGACTGTCTCTAAGGCGGGTTATTTCAGGGAGGAAGACGAGGTTCGTCCTCCTCAATCATCACTGCAAGCATCAATGATGGATGGATTGAGGATAAGAAGTGTCGACACTACATCTATTAGATGAAGCGGTTGATTACATGATTCAAGGGGTTCAGTGGCAAGAAGTGGTGTGCATTTGTTAAATGTATGCTCGATGGAAAGCAAACTCAAATAGGCTATAATATGGTCAAAGTAAAGTGCCCATTACAAAAATAATTACATATATGGACATCTCAGTATAGTCCTGCAGAAATACACGATACGATACAACTGTACTTTTATTATCTTATCTTCATAAATTACAAATCAATACAGTGAGAAACAAAAGTAGTAGTAAAGTAGTAAGTAGGCAGGGGTAGATATTGTGATAGTGAGTAGGCAGAAGTAGAAACTAAAGTATTTCTAACACAAAACATCTCGTTCCCAAATAGCTCAAATGTCGGTTCATCATTTCTGCTTAACTTTGCTGAGCACTAACAAACATCTAATCCTCGATCTCCCCTCTCCCTATATCTACCGAGTTTCCGGTGAGAAAGGGGTTGCAACCACAAACCATCATACTTTGAACCCTTTTTCCCAGAAAATCTCTAAAGATAAAGGGTCTAACTTTTTAGTGTGAAAAAGGGTTGATCCCACGGGTGTCGTCCATTTTACCTACTCTTAAAATTTACGACGGCAGCCGACAAATATTTTTCATGCAAATAAAATTACCCATATTTGCGTACGTAAAGAAATAAAATGTTTCGGTTAGGGTCGTAAGTGATGTAATAAAGTTGAGTAAGAGGATGAAATACATTTTGGTTGTGTTGGAGTAATATCAAAGAGCGGTATGTTTTTATTGGTTATTATATCCTTAAGACTAAAATAAACAATAGAAAATTGGAGTACGTCCTTAATTCGGAATATGTTTGCGTGGCATATAACCAAAGCCCTCCTATTCTGTATGGAGGCTTAAACCCTGCTGTGGGACGTACTTGTAAATAAGCCGAAGATGAGATGGTAAAAAATGGCAAACTATTTCTTACAATTAAGTATACTCTATCTATGTTGGATTTTGAAAATCATTCAAAACAAATAGATTTCTTTACATTTTATTATGTACCTACCTATGTCTAATTGCAAACATAACTTAATATTTCCAATAAAAACAACGTATTCAACTGGAACAGAAAATCAATTAGGTCCGAAACCAAACCAAGTTGTCGTAAATAGTTGGTTCTCATTTAATTAAGCTTCACAATACATGACATAAAACTAACAAAGACATGTACGTACGTTTACCAACTGTTTCAATTTCGAAAACGAGACGCAAGCGCAATGCGAAATCTCATCAGTAATCAGCGCATAACTCGAGCCTTCAGGAGAACAATAACTAGTTGTTGCGATGTGGACACGAGGTCGCCCGAAGGTGAGCCGAACACGTATCACGCGCAAACAACATTCGCCATTTAAAAGAGGTCTTCACTGTTCTTACCAAACGCTCCGAGATACCGATCAAATGTGGAGCGTACGGGGGACGTAAGAGGTCAGCTTTGGCTGGCTGGGTTCATGAGGAGTTATGTATGTGTGAAGTGTATCGTATACCTACATTGAAACGCCGGGCACACGCCGGTACATTTTTTACGTACGGTTCACAGAGAAAGTAGAATTAAATTGCTTGAACCAAAGTGCCACGTGATATTGAAATGGCTTTAAAATTTTACTGTTTTTGAAATTGTTTATTTTTCTCTTAATCGCACGCATGTGATAAAAGAAGGTTGCAGAAAAGAAATGCATTTCAGAATTTTCTAAATTGTCAAACAGTACAATTATTAGTGTTTTTGTCTCTGGGTGATTACTGACTGAAACTGAAAATCGTGTTTTATAAGGGCTTCTGGAAAACAAACGTTCCACCACATTATTTTCCCAAGAAAGTCGTTATGAAAGTTACTACTTAGGTACCTACTGCGTGGTCCTGTACTAAATACGAAGTGCAAAATTCGAACTTCTTATCTTGCCGTCCCGCTGACGCTCATATTATTTAATATGAGCGTGAGAGGAACGGTAATTTCGTAATAGCCTCCTCCCCGATCCTCATTAGACAACACCACACTCTGTCGAGATTGTAGCGACTTATAAGACATCTATAAAGGCTAGTGCACAATTATTCTATTTAATGTTTGCACCAACGCTACATCGGCAGTCAATAGGGCGTCATTTGCATTGATAATAGCTGACGCGAGTTTGGTAAACACGAGTCCGCCGCGAGGGCTATCGCGACGCGGCGCGAGGGTAAATCATCCGTCTACTTTACCTTACTCTATGACCTTGGCTACAAATAATATACCTAAGTTACTACGTAACGTAAGTAACAGATACCTACGACAAACCGGCATGTATAAGCCAGACTCGAACAACGAAGTTTCCGTTGAAATTTGTAGTAGGTATATGAAATTTTACGCTTTTGTAGATACGGCTACGGCTGTTTAATCTATGGCTTTACTCGGGGTTTTTCTTAGGGATCGAATTAAGAATGAAGGTCATCGACATAGCCAAGGAAGTTAGCTCATTGAAGTAGCAATTCAAATTCATATCATTTATTTCACACATAATGGGAGCCATAAACAAAAATACTTACAATTTTGTCCCGCATGCACGTTACGATGCCGACTGACAATAATACTTAGGTGCTTGCCGTTTTCTTCCCATTCTCTTGTTTCTTTTGTTTCTTTTACCTATTTGTAACAACCTGAATTCCAGTTACTATATACGTAATATTTAGCTTTAACTAACACGATATGGATTCTTTGAGTCTGAAATAAATATTTTTTATATTTTTATTTTATTTATATAGCACGAAGAACGGATAGCCATTGGGCTGAAAATTCTTGAATGGAAACGGCGGATCGGCAAGCGCAGCGTACGAGTAGGACGTCCACCGAGATGAACGGATCACCTGGTTAAAGCCGCGGGTTTACGGTGGTACAATTTTTTCTAGGTTCCGTAACGTAAAAGTCTGTCCGTCCTTCTGTCTGTCACAGGGATGTACCTAGCTCAAGAATTGTAATAGATAAAGAGCTAAAATTTATAATGTGTGATGTGTGTTTTGTAATGTGTGTTTTATTGTCCCTAAAACAAAAAATAGTAGTAAGTACTTAATAAATAAATATTCAATAAAAAAGAATATGGGGAATAAATAGGCTTGAATATAGATGAAATAGATGTTATTAAGTATAACATTACAATACAGTCCACGCTTCCATAGGTATACAACATACGTTAACTATTTAAAATCTAAGGTGTCCCAAACATTCATCACAAGATGACCCCACGCTGCGTAAATTTGACTAAGAAGGCTTTATTTCTACTAGATACTTAGATATTGATACGGCTGTTCGTACCCTTAGATAGTATATATTTGGCATACCTCACTTACCTTACCAACAAATTTGTACTAAACTCTCAGTTCGTTTGTCAGATTCCCACTTGGCTGATCTTTCAACAGTAACTGTGTGTTTATTATTAATTTCCTAAAACTCTATCAAAATTAGGTTAAAATCGAATCAGAATATCAAGGTAATTCCACTTATACTCGTATCCACGAGAGCAGTAATTATGGAGCGGTTTACGAGAAACTGAACGAATTAGGCGCACGCGCCGCTTGGTCTAGTGCTGCCCCAATGTATCGATACTATGCATGTATTGTATGTACGAGTATGTAAACTCTAGCACAAGACCGCGCAAAGTGGTGTGAAAATGAGGCCTTTACTCAGCAGTGGGTAGATGTGGGCTGATTGGATTGATTGATGTAAACTCTTTATTGCATAAAAAAACGTTAAGATATATATGAAAAGGTAAACTTATCCCTGTAAGAGATCTTTTCCAGACAACCTAGTATATTACTTATAGTTTTCATTTACACTTACGCTATCAATTAGGTGCACATCTTGCCAATACTATTGCGGAGTACAATATGCTATTAAAATAATCCATGCATGCATATATTAATAGTCGAGGTATGCACGACATGTTTCAAACACCGTAACACTGGTGAGCGTAGTGTACAACCTGAACAATAATTGTGATGAAAATGAGGGTAGTTCTCGGTTTTCCGACAACTGCGTCAAGTAGCTGAGCTACAAGTTCACGATCGGTTTTTTTTCGGGCTCGCCTTGAGAAGGAACCGAGTTTAGTTCGAAACAACCCATGTATAGACACTATCAATGAAGTTATGTAAGTTATGTTGCTATCGATATAGGATACAGTCGATATTCTACCATCGATAGGCAACACTGCTCGGCACGCAACTGTCTTCATTCATCATTCGAACGTATATAGTCCATTCACATTTGTTTTGAATATTTTCTGTTCGGATTGAAAGTGAGATAATAGTATTTAATGCAACTGTATCGTAATAGGGGTCCTTAAAACACGAGTGTGGGTTTATGAAACGAGGCGTAGTCGAGTTTTATAATAGGGTCACATGAGTGTTTTAAGGCCTAATTACGTACAGTTGCATACAATATTTTATCTATATCCATATATTAAATCCTCTATCATGTGTTCAAGAACCATTGAGAATGACCTGAATTAATGAGAACTAGGTAGGTATGTCTGCCCCACGAGCTAGAAGCATAATAGAATCCAATGTCGTAATGCTGGTCATTACCTATGGTTTTTGAACGCATAATTGAGGATTTACTATATGGGTGTAGATAAAAGTTTTTTTTTATAACGTACTAGCTGTTGACCGCGACGTCCGCGACTCCTTCTGTCAGTTAATAGGTTAAAAATTTACGCTGGTGCTTGAATGAATGAATGAATGATTTATTTGTATAAGTCTCGAAGCGTTAAGCAACTCTCATCTCCTGACTGAACTGAAACAATTGCTTTGCTAACCCGCGACCTTATGATAGCTAGGTTTATGCAAGAAATGTGTATTCAAACAGTTTCTCCACCTCCACACTGTAAGAAAGAACACACACAAATCACACAAACCCAACTATCACCACCACCGCACTACACTGACGCGTTTCGAACTCAATCAGAGCTCATCTTCAGAGCAACACAATCGTTCACCATGCTACCAGATGTTAGGAAGTAGTCTAACAGTCAGCGGGCGAGCAAAGTAATTGTTTCTGCTCATTGATATGGACGTCCGCAAAGTAACGCCTGATACAATCAATTATTTATCTACAATTCTACACCCATAATCATAAGTCCTCTATATTGCGTTCGAAAACCATTGGCAATGACCAGCATTAAATAACCGATTTTACAATGTCAATTTTCTTATCTGTGGTAGTAGGTAACAGCTATATCGTTATGTTCATAGTACTGTAATGAGTTTCAAACTTAGCAGAGTGCGCGGCAGATCCAACACCATCCTGAGCATGTTTGCGGACCGCCTGGCCTGCCCCTGCCCCATGGCAAAGCGCTGAGTGGACATCACCACTGGACAAAACAAGTGATGATCTTTACCCAGTGCTGAATTTGTTGATTTGATCGTAACGAATTTATTGTAATTTGATTTAATTGTATTTAGTTTAATTAGATTTTATTTGATTTAATTTATATTCAATTTAATTACTTACATGTTAATTTATTTTTGTCAAATAAAAACTTTATTATTATTATCAACACAAAATATAGATCAAATGATAGAAAAATTAACCTAAACTTATAATATAACCTACAACTACAACACACTACAACTACAACTACAATTTAATTTATATTTATATTGATATAAAAAATATGGGTTACCAAAATAACCTGAAATAAATTATTTTCATTTTTTTTATTTATACAACAGATGTGGGTTAGCTTCTTAGTGGTCTTCCACGAAGCTGAAGTGGGACTGGACAGACTACCTGGTATCTACACATTTTAATTTCTTGCCAAAAACTCATTTTAATTGCCATTTTCACATCAAAATCGCCACTCGTGTAACTATAAATTAATGAATACGGGTCCGAACGAGATATTAATAGCGATGAATTTTTGATTGTTTGGGCTGAGGTGACCCCATGATAACCTTTACCGCTATATAAACGTAGGCTCCAATGAATTAGCTCATAAATTTTTGGTCATTGATCGTTCATAACATATATATATATTTGTTATTGTAACGACGGTAGGTACAAGGTTACACTCACAAAAAAAAACATGTACCTAAAAGTGCATATACTATTATTTATTGTGAGTGTGTTTGCGAGCAGTTTCGCGTGGCTACCACCTGAACGATGCCAACAAACTAAGACGAGAACTACGAGAAGTAATGCTCGCGAAGATATCGTGAAAGCGTCGGTTGTGCCCAGTATCGAAGAAGTACAAGCTTTACAATACCGGCTTTTGACGGAAAACTACAAAGATTACAAATTTCCTGGTATTCCAATAAGCGCCACTGGCGGTTGCTTGGATCACGATACAATAACGATATACACTGCGCATAACTGCACGTTTTATTCTTACAATCCTCGAATGATGGGATCAGTGGCGTGTCACAGTGATGGCTGCAAATTAATAAGATCCGTGGCTACGACGGAATCGTACACCGCGTCGGAAGGATACAATTGGGGGGTGAAGATTTCTGCAAAGTGGGCGATATTGGAGAAGGTATTTGAAGTGGGAGCAGAAGCTTCAACAGGTGGGTCATATACATGCACATACACGAAAGGGAAAACTACAACTCTAACTGTGGAATGCTCTCAGTCTTCTGGTCAAAACGGACAATTACAACTGTATAATATTCTCACAGACATGAAGTGTGACATAGGTACAACAACAATGGAGGAAGATCCAAGGGACAATGGTGAATCTTTTGCTGAATCAGATGTTGATTTCATTACAATCGACGAAGCCTACCAAGTTGTTGGAAGCAAAGCTACATATGTAAATCCTTGCTACTATAAATTTTTGATTGATCCTACTAAAATTTCAGACCGTTTATTTCAAAAAATAATGAGACAATTCCCTCTATACGATCCCTTTACGGATGTGGTTTGGGTAAATCGCACCAGAATGTTTGTAAACTATCGCAAAAGAGGCAATTTTAAACATGACTACACGAAAGTCATTCCGTTCACGAATGAAAACGGTGATGCCGTGTATCAATACGCTTGCTTATTTACCAAGTAATCTGTCATTGAGATGCAACAACATTTTACAAACTGGAGAAGTAACACGATAAACGCCTTGCCGTGCATAATGTTTTAACAAACGCCTCAAAAAGACCCGATAGGACCTTTTTTAAGTTTGGTGTCAAATATTTTTTAGGAAATAAACGATTTTTTTTTACAAGCTTTTATTTAATTGCCCTATTGTTGTTGTTGGGTCAAATGTTGAAAGTTCAATTTGACCCACTTCCAGTGGTCGGATTGACGTATTTGGTATACTTTAAAAGTCCGATGATAAGATTTATATTAATAGGTCTGTAATGAAATTTTGGTGGTGCGGCAAGGATCGTCGGATCGGATGGTAATTGCAAAGACTTGAAATTTGGTACAGTCAGCAACAAAGATGTGTATACAGCCAAAGTGCAAAAAATATGTATACAGGACCTTAATAATCAGGCAATAAAGTCCTGTATACATGTTTTTGGCACTTCAAACGTATATTTTTGTTGCTGACTTTACGAACATTTAGTTGAAAATACAAAAACAGTTAACAAAAAGTACAGTCAGCAAAAAAGCTTGTATCAAAAATAAAAAATAAAACAGAAAAATATTCTAATTTACTAAATTTATAATTTATATATAGAACAACATTTCCCGTTGTTATATAATTGTTGCTTGCTGTTGCTTATTTGGAAAATTATTTTCAATAATAGGACTTCCAGTGGTCCGATTAACTTGAAATTTGGCATACTAATGTAAATTTGGTGACAATACAATAATCCGGTAGTGACATCCTGGTGGTCCAGCGAAGACCGTCTCCGCAGGACGGAACTCTTCAACGGTTAATGGCATCGACTAGAAATTTGGTACGGAAATGCAGTATTACAAACATACATGTATGTAAACTATTTATTGTACAAAATAAGACAAACACAACTGACAAACATTGAGATAAATGTACAAAGGCAAACTTATCCCTTTAAGGGATCTCTACCAGTCAACCTTTGAGTGGATGAGAGGAGCATTCAACAAAAACACAAACAGTGAATGAAAAGTACAGTCAGCAAAAAAAGCTTGAATGTATTAAATTTTTTATTTTTACCAAAAACTTATTTTTGCGTAATATACTACCAATTTTTCGGGCAGGTAGGTAGGGTGGCCTAGTGGTTTGACCTATGGCCTCTCAAGCAGAGGATCGTGGGTTCAAACCCCGACTCGCACCTCTGAATTTTTCGTGTGCGAAATTATATTGGAAATTTACCACAGCCTTACGGTGAAGGAAAAATTGTGAGGAAACCTGCACATACCTGCTCAGAAATTCAATTGTGAGTGTAAACTAAGTAAGAACTAAGCAAGTTCTCTTCATGTCGACCTAACCTATAACCTAACCTACTTTCGCTATTTTGGACCGCCGACTTTTTCACATTAGATACATTAATTTTCGATATTCAGATACGTCCCCATAGACATAGACCCTCCTCTCAGAATGAGAAGTCATGAGCTATAGTTCCCACGCGGGCCCAGGGCGGATTGAGAGTTTCACAGGTTTCCTCACGCTAAGCAAGTATGAAGCGTGTGCAATGCGTGCGTGCGCGCAGATCGTGACACTCGTGACGTATTAAAGTGATTCACAGTTGTCTCGAGAGAAAGTGACGGCCGGCTGATCGTGCTCACTGCCATTTATTGTCAGTGCTGAATTTTAACATTAAACTGTATTATATTAAAAAGAATAAAGCAATCTGGGCATCGTGTGCAACTGTATAAACTTACCTAAATAAATCTATTTAGGTAAGTTTATACAGTTGCTGACAGGAAAACTTTTTTTTTTGCTATTACCGACTCACGCTTGACCGATTTTTATATATATTATGTATACGTTATGCCAATCCAATTTATTAAGAGTCCACCCACGCCAAACGGCGCGAGCGGTTTTGTACCTCACCCCCGCGACCCCTCTGAGTGCAATCGCGATTTGTTCGTAGGCGTTATGTGACAGCAACGCGTTTTCGCGCGCAGCGTGGCGAAATACGGTACCGCTAAAGTTTTTCAGAAATGTCAAAACGATCGTTTGTTATGGAGTTTGTATTGAATACGTCATATACTGACTGCTATGACAAGGCTATGACGTTACAATTTTCCACGTTCAAACTGATTCAATTTTATGTACTACTTAGGTACTTAGGTAATTCGTTTTTATTAACTTGAAAATCGCCAAAATTACGAAAAATGTGAAAATTCGGTTATTATGAGTATTTTCAAAGCTGCATTCCAATACAATACAATGACTCTTTATTGTACTCCGGTCTGAGTGGAGAGCCTTTTGAGAGGCCTATTATGTCCAGCAGTGGACGTCTTTCGGGTGACATGATGATGATTATCACAATACTAAAGTTCACCTAACTTTTATTTTCTTAGGTACACTTTAATTTAACTATGGCCTATGAAGTACACCTACATTTCTAAAAGTGTATTAGTAATTTCTTGCAAGAGAAATACCTATATCAAAATATTAAAAAATATTAAAAATTAAGCACGATATTTCTCAAAATGTAGACAAAACTGAAGATAACTTATAATACCTATACTCTATTAGGCAGGTATACACTAAAATATGGATCCATTTGCAGATATCGATTTTTTATTTGAAAACCAAAAACCTCATTTGCTTCGTACAGTCGGATAAAACATTCAAAGGACATAACATTGCCTGGCGGGCAATTTTTTCAATCACAGGTGGACATTATATTGAGTAAAATTACCCACGTTTATAATTTTATAAAGCACTTACGTTTACAAACTTAAATTTTAATAAACACAAAATAAACATTGTACTTTGCTCTGATAACTGTTATTTTTATATGTTTTATGTACAATAGAGTTATAAACCCTTTATTGAACAAAAAATACTCATTCGTGACAATCGATTTTATAAGAAAATGGCCCTAAGGCAAAGTTGACGGTTTTTTGCCCAAAATTCAGAACCAACATAAAAAATACAACCGAATTGATAACCTCCTCATTTTTTCTGAAGTCAGTTAAAAATTACGTAGGCATATAAAATGGCGGCTTTCGTCAACATCAAAAAGAGAATCTTCTGTACTTTTATATTCTGTGAGTGTTTAGATACAAAATAATTTTATTTTTGCATATCACGGGCAGTTTCGGCATCAGGCTTCTAATAGACTCTCGTTAATAATCCCCTTTTTACAGCCCTTAATGCACAATGTACTTTTGTGTCAATATTAGTTCCAATTCCAAATGTTACCCGCTATGATCCTGTTACAACAAGGCCATAGTCGGTAGGAAAATACAAACTGAAATATAGATGCACAGAAAAACCAGAAAAAGAGACCAGCATCCTCAGCATGACAGAGGTGTCAACTTCTAGATTTTTTCTCGCCTGCTTGCCTAAATATCAAAATTTTCCAGGCGTTACTTCCTGTCAAAAATCAGCAATTTGTATTCAATCAGTGTTCTATCAATGTCGTATGTATACAAACACCTCTATATTATGTTTGAGTTTTCTAATAATTTTATCATATTTATGAGTTAAACGCTAATAACCAATTACAAATTATAACAACAACAGTTTGTATATGACACTAAAAACACCGATTGAATACAGAACTAGGCCACGTATGTCCCTTATTTTTAATAGGAAGTACCACCTACAAAACTTTGATATTTCGGCAAGTAGTAGGTCAATGTATGGTTAATTCTTAGAAAAAAAGTTAGAGGTGTCACTACTTCAAAACCAAATAAAAGAAATGTGTCTTTTTATTTGGTCTTTTTTTTTATTTATATGATAACTTGTACCTATTAGTTTTTTGAGTGGCGATGTAAATCTATATAAAGAACAACTTTAAAATTTGAAAAAAATCGCTTGGTTACATACTGATAATAAATACATTAAAAAAACAAAAGTCAAGAACTGACACAAGTAGGATATTCATACTCATCTTAAATATTCTTGGAGATACGAGTACTCGCAGAAAAAACTGTGCCCATTTGATAAAAGGGACGGCTTACTAGAAAAACCAAACTATGAACTGTTACCTAACGACTAAATGCAATCAGTTTGTCTGAATTAATAAATTATTTACTATTTTAATTGTACTTTAGATTTATAAAACTGGAGTTCCAAGAGTGGAGAAATTACGTATAAAGAAAGAAAGAAGGATATTTTATCAACACTAATACAAAAAGCACAAAGTGCAGTATTTGAACCTGTAAGTGAGAACTTTTTCTACTATTATAACGCATGTGGGCAATGTTGTCTAAATAACTTTGCCCGTTATAAAATTCAATCAATGTTACTTTGCCCAACGATTAATAAAGTAAATATTTGTTTTATATAAGTCATGTGATTTAGTGGGTGTCTCAAAATAATGTAGGTACTTACTGTACTAAAATAGTGCTTGTGTAGTGTAGATGTATCTGGTTCAGAGACCTCAGTGCGTTTTTTTTACTGTAGAACATATGTTAATCCAGGGTATTTATTACCTGTATGGCAAATTTCATGCAAATCCGTGCAGTAGTTTCTACGTGAAAGAGTAACAAACATCCATCCATCGCCATACTTAAAAAAAATGTTTAGAATTTTTTGTGTAGAGAATTTTATGTAGATTACTTAGGTTTTAGAACATTTTTTGCTGTGGTTTACGAGTTATTTACGAAAAACTAAATGGGACTTTCACACAAACTCCTCCCCACCCGTTAGCTCTATTCCCACCCATCAGTACCTTTAGTATGTGGTCTAAAACACCATCCCCTACAACTATGGCAAAATTGACTTATGTACGCGAGTTTTTCCCCGGAGAGGCAGTTTTTGGTCTTCGTTGGGTAGGCTATATACTCGTACTACGACACGTATTAAGTTTGAACACATGTCCTATATTCCTACTATGGTGGTTATCAGTTTATAAGTAATAGACAAAATATGGAGCCAATAAAACTATTTAGACTACTAACCAATTTTTCTGTACTTAGGTACCTAATTCTTATAATAAACAACACACTTACTTTACAACTTCTGACATCTTCTGACATGTTGTCTGTCATTGTACGAGTATCAGTGCTTCTTGTTTTTTTTGTGCGTTATTTAATTCATTTCCCGGTGTTGACTATCCTAAAACACCTTAAATACCCAAAATACAGTGATAACGTAATTTAATAATAATTTCCTTACTCATAGATTGAGTGTTATGAAAGAAGTGTAAATGTAAAAGTTTTTTTTCGTAATTGAATTTTGTGGAGAAAAGCGACGCAGGTCAATCAGGCAGAGCACCTAAGCGCTCACTGTTTCTCTGCGTTGAAGTGACAGAGAAGCAATATGTCGTCGGCGTGGCGTAAGTCTTTGCTCATCAAAAATTTGGAAATAAAATAAATGCAAAGAAATTACGATTTAGATTTAAGAAATAACACAACAGATATATTATTACGTTTTGTTTGTAAATCAGACTTAGTAATTTGATTATAGTGTCTTTATAAATAACGGAGTATTTTTGGTTTCTAAATCAAAGTAAGAGCTCACTTTGGCAATAAAATCTATCGAGCCAAATTAGTTTAATCGTGTTTTGAAAGCAACGACTAACTCAGGAATACGATCAAGATTATCGTAATATTTTTTTTATTGCCACGAAATACGCCAATTTTATACCACGTCTCTTTAAAAATAGCCGTGTTTGGCGTTGGTCGCCTCTTAAGTGTAAACAAACCGTTTTGATCAAAATTCTTGTATAAACACCCACTGGATTGAATCAATAACACATTTATCTATAATTCATGTCTTTTACTATATGTCTAATCACTTTTTACACAAAAATTCACTTGTTTTCAATATTTAAACCCAATATATCTTAGCTCTATTAATTTTTAGAAATATGTCTCGTAATATTATTGCTAATTTTTTGATTAAAAATATAGTAATATATATTACATTTGAAATTTACCACGAGCTTTGCGGTGAAGGAAAACATCGTGAGGAAACCTGCACAAACCTGCGAAGAAATTCAATGGTGCGTGTGAAGTTCCCAATCCGCACTGGGCCCGCGTGGGAACTATGGCCCAAGCCCTCTTGTTCTGAGAGGAGGCCTGTGCCCAGCAGTGGGACGTATATAGGCTGGGATGATGATGATGAATTTATATTTAAAATTTTATTTTTTTTAATATCGTAATATAATAATGTTTTATTTTATCATAATATTTCAAATTAGTAATATATTTCGAGTCATATATCTAAAAATTAATAGAGCTAAGATATATTGGGTTTAATTTAAGTTATTTTTTTCAATGAAAATGTTTGTAATTCATTCATTTTGTAATTATTCCTATTTTACAAAAAAAACACGTTTAATTAAATTCTTAGACTGTAATTATGGTAAAGAAAAATTATCGACATTTAGTTAGTATTATAAAGTATTTCTTACCCATCCCTACGACTTGACAGCTTCCAAATTGTACCTCCGATAGCGGGGTCTATTTATAATAATTTAGCGTAGTTAGTTTCGGTTGTAAACTTAGTTGCATTGGCGTTGATTGATTTTATTGTCCAAGCAGAGGGAGAGCGGGAAAATTAACAGCACGAGTACTGCAAATATTCCACCCATTCGCGGCTGTTTCACCTCGATACTTCGCGGAGGAGCAAATCAAAAGTATTAGTTATAATTCATTTGTTAGTTTTACTGTTTTCTGTATTGCTCATATTTTTATTTTTTAAGTTAGAACTGACTGAATTTTGCAAGACATTTCAGACTTAATTCAAACTAAATTATCGTTATCGTTGTTTTTTTGACATCGTGTGTAAGTAATTCATATAATTGTCAGTGTAGCATCAGCCTAGTTTGGAGCGGCGGATGAAAGGCAATTACTGCATCACGCTTTCCACGATGAATTATTAAGTGTTCGTGCTCACGAATATTATGACAGACAACCGTACTAGTGAATGGAATACCTCCGTAATGGCGCTACTGGGTCATACAAACAAAAAATATGTGTCTAAAAAAATCTTACGAAACAGTCCGTCAGTCATGTAGATCAGTGTTTTTTAAACTTTTTCAGGACACGGCCCCCTTGGTTTGAAAACCCCCTGCTTACCTCCACTAACAGTTATTTGTATTACATTGATTATACAAACATTGAACAATCATACACAATAACTGTGAGAGTATTTTAAAGATACTGCGACCCCCTTAAGGGCATCCGCGACCTCCCGGGGGTTCACGACCCACCAGATTGAAAAATACTGCTGTAAATTATCAGAAAGTTATTAGACACGTTTTTTTCATTTGTCGTTTTTTAATTAGGTGATAATTTGCAAACTCATTTTTCTACCTTATATAATAGCTTTTTAATGCGCTAACTGGCTATGAACGGTAATTAAGTCCCATTGTTATTGTTGTTTGCTAAATATACCTACGTATGTGACGTAAACTTACAATTTCTTCATAGAATTATGGTATTATTAACAATTAAAATAAATATTCTTCGCTTCATCTTTGTAATTTTTAGACAAAATAAAAAGTACATGTCCAAACATCATCATCATCATCATCCCAGCCTATTTACGTCCCACTGCTGGGCACAGGCCTCCTCTCAGAATTAGA
Organism: Choristoneura fumiferana; assembly: GCF_025370935.1. NCBI lineage: Eukaryota > Metazoa > Arthropoda > Insecta > Lepidoptera > Tortricidae > Choristoneura > Choristoneura fumiferana. Next base: position 15,650,933 of record NC_133476.1, on the reverse strand, counting down.
GGGCTTGGTCCGTAGTTCGCACGCGGGCCCAGTGCGGATTAGGAACTGCACACATATCATTGAATTACTTCACAGTTATGTGCAGGTTACCTCACGATGTTTTCCTACACCGTAAAGCTCGTAGTAAATTTCATATGTAATTTCGCACATGAATTTCGAAAAACTCAGAGGTGCGGGCCGGGGTTTGAATTGAACCCACGATCCTCTGCTTGAGAGGCCATAGGTTAAACCTCTAGGCCATCACGGCTTACTCACACGGGTCACTCTTAATCCAGAAAAAATAATGTGGGGTATAACGTAAATGACCCAGTTTTCAACATGCAAATGCCCAATGGATATCACCTCTATTGCTTATTGATTTCTAAAAAGTATTTACCTATGTTATGTTATGTTTTTCAATTGTGTTTGTTTACATATACTTATTTTGTACAATAAAGAGTTTAGCATATTTAGGGGCTGTTTCACCATCCATTGATTAGTGTTAACTGGCGGTTAGGTGTGATGCCGTCTCTATTTGTTTTGTTCGAATAGACGGAGACGGCATCACATTTAACCGTCGGTTAACGCTAATCAGTGGATGGTGAAACGGCCCCTTAAACTCATTAAACATCCTTCCATTCAAAAAGTAGCAAGTTATTCCAGAAGTCCAGCTATCTACTCATATAACAATTTTTCAACCCAATCCGTCCAGCCGTTTTAGCATGATTAACTAACAAACATACGCACGCACATAAAAACTCCCTCATTTATAATATTACATAGTATCTAGGAGTAGGATTATGATTATGACGCATTTTGAATTGAAAAGGCTTCTCTTAAGGACACAAACTCACAAACTCAAACTCACAATATTTATTGACAACAAAAACACACTACATCACAACAAAAACACAGTAAAAACATTAATAGAAGAAGGGAGAAAAATTAGAGACATTGTGCTGTAGTGTGATGCCAAAAGGACTCAGCTCAGCATGTGCTAGCCCTGTAAGCAGAGCTGCAGCGCTGGTTTTCAGCTGAACCCCGGTGAGTGTGCACCCACGTAACTGAATGCGTAATTATTGCGGACTAATTTTATTAAAATTTCATCATATCACCCGTTGGAGGTCCACTGTTAGGCATCGGCCTCCCCTAGACCTCCAGTGGCTTCGATTGGAAGCGGTTTGCATCCACCGTAGGTCAGCGGCTTTAACCAGGGCATTTGACCATCTCGTTGGTGAATGTCCTAGGCTACGAGTACGCTTCCATCTTTGGTATCTATTAGTTCATTGGCTTATTGTACATCGTGTATTTTTGATACTACCTCAAACTGTAACCAGACGAAGATTTAAGTGTTGTAAGCCGATATCAAAACAAATTGTTAATTTAAAATTAACTACTAGAGCGTAATTAATTTTCGATATATTATCGAGCAGCAATGTAACGCGTGCAATAATTTGATACGAGAGAGAAACTTTCTGTGACACAAGTGCGACGTTTTGAACAAAAACAAAGCAGTGTCACTTAGTAATACATTGCGTGCTAGTAAATTTTGTATGGAAAATAAAAAGTATTTTTTTTTTACTAAAACATAATAAATTGTGATTATTAGGGCCATCACTACCCTTAAAGTTTGAGGTAGTATCAAAAATACACGCTGTATAATAAACTCGTATTTACACGGTTTCTGGTTCGGTCTACCAATTAGCATTCTAGACTGCGAGGTATCTTAATTTTAAAGCTAAACTAATAGGTACATAAACTTTATCAAAGGCCATTCGAGGTTGTTGAAGAAAGCGCGTCTTGATGTTATAATGATAATTCGTGTGAAATTTGAAAGTGGACGCGTCGTGTGGGAAGCATTGCTGTTCTAAGAGTTTAGTGTCGTTTACTTTTATGATTATTGGAGCCCGATTAAGCTACGGATTTTATATTACCAGGTATTCAAATGTTTCAAGCATTTTAATATTGATTGCTATGTATTTATGGATTCCAGTGAGTCACCAGTTCGAGCTTTTGTGACTCTAGGCATGATGAGCATAAATACAAAGTACTCATCGCGTAATTTAATTAATCGAGTTTAATTTGCCAAAAGTTGAAAGCGAAAAAAAACCTTTTTTTTCTTTATACGACAGCTTGGATTATTTGCTTGTATTTCTTTGAACGATGCATGTTTTATACTGTAAGTGACATATTCGTATGTCATCCAGAACTTCCAAATTTTTTGTCAACTTGAAAAACTCGCTTAACTCGTTTTTAAGATCATCGACACTCGATGCCAATTGCTTCTGCACTAATGTTGTCGTAAGAAAACTATTGCATCCGCGCCATCAATCGAGTCGGCAACACGTCCAATCTAAGTCAAGTAAAAAACAGTGAACAAAACCACAAATAAGAATTATTCTCAAACATTATGAAAATTATTGCACGCCTGTAGATACAAACTAATTCAAGTTAACGAGCGACAAAAACCGACAAAGGTGTTAAGAATAAGTAAGTAAGTAGTCAAAGAATAAGTTAAACAAAAAGAGAATAGAAATCTTTTATTAATGGCACGGCACGTCTCGCTCTTGCCGATGTAATTCTTGATGCTATCTTGTTCTCGGAACGTGGTGTTTTGTCTCTTTTTCTCCTGTAGTATGAGGGGTGAAGCTGTCTTTGTCTGACATCAATCGATACCTCTAGACACCCACGACAACCAGTTGTGAACTCAGCGCGGTGTCTGGACTGGGTATCGACAATGTTCAGGCTTTTTTTAAATCGACTTCGAAAAAGGAGAAGGTTGTCAATTCAGTTGAATTTCTATTGTTGAGATTATCTGGACACTGGACTTACCTATTTAGACGATATTTTTTATTATTATTACACCAGCTTTTGCCTATCACTGCGCTCGTGTAAAATTTTGGGTAACATAATAGGTTTATTTTCTATAATCCTTTTATTGTATTTTCATTGATTTTTCGGAATATTATAATAATACAGATACAGACAGACGTTGTGTATAGATGGTGAATTAAAAAAAACTGTGTATTTTCCAGTTGGCAAATAAAATACTGTCGGGTATTGCAATATTCAAGGAGGCTGTCAGGACGGTAGTAGAAGGAAGACCGTTTTCCTTTGGCGGCCTTTTTCATCGGCGACCTGCGAAGGCCTGCGTATATTGTGTGTGCTATCTATTGAGTTAATGGGCTCAGTATTTGTATTTTTCAATTGCTGCTGAGAACTAGCACAAAATAGGTATCAGTAAAATGTAAGTACCTAACTGAGGCTGAGGATCGAACCCACATCCTCGTCATGCCGTGACGCATAACCAACACACCCTATGCTTGATACCTAGCGAAATACACGCTACTAACTATCATAACAGTACCTAAACCTAAGGTCCAGTTTAACCTGAACGGCAACGCTACCCCGCTATTACAGAATTCTCGACACTCAATGAAATGCAGGCGCACCCGCTATGATCTCGCTTTCGGGTTTGTTTTTTATCATTTCCCATACGTTAAGCCCGTTATTTGTAGTTTTTTTTATAACAAGGATATGGGATAATTAAGTATTCTCAACAGCTATTGTGAATTTAAAAAAATGCATGGTTCGGCCCGTATGGTTTTGTTCGACGCTATGTAGATAAGTATAATAAGTAAGCAACACAGTAAGCAAGTTGAAACCAAACCAAGATAAATAATGCTTATTTTAATATTATTCAAAATATTATTAATACACTGCAGAAAAAGGAGTACAAAAATTAAGGAGATAGATTATTTATTTTTTTGTTAAAAAAAACCTTTTTAATAACTACGAGCTTTTTTTGCTGATGGCAATTATTTATTTATTTAAAGCCATAAGTTTTATGTACAAGGTATATATCCTTTTGTTAGTTTTGTCGACTGTTCATGCAATAATTTCCAGTTGATCTATTGAGAGTGGATTAAATTTGATTACCTCCAAGATTTGACCAACACTAACATAATAAGTTAAATTAAAATTGTACTATTTCTTACACTGCATTTCATGATTCATTGCATCAGTTCAATTTTTGAGATTTACTCCTCCAAAATACATATTTGCAAATACTGTTTCGCGGACAACGCTTAATCTAGGTATATCTGCTAGTCTAGATAAATCTACTACTCACAGATAGAGCACGTCCCGCCAAATGCCTAGCATTCCTCAAAAACTTTAGCAACTGTTTCAAATACCGACACAAACGCCTATCAGTTTTCCCAGTCTCTTGTTATGTTCTATTATTTCTTCAGAATTCGAGGCCATCTACTGAAGAATATAGCCGAAGAGGAAGATTTCTGTAAGAGAGGTTGTAGGTACTTACAATACACTAATGCTGCATTCGCCGCTACAAATCACCACAAATCGTAGGTATCTACTTGTCGGTTGTCTCCACTCGAGAACCTTCTTAACCTAATAGGTTTTTAAAAGCAATTTGATTTAAAGAAACTAAGTGTCATTCACCTTCCTTTGCTGCGTATCATCTTTGTGTGTTCACACTACGAAAATAAGCGAAAAATAAAGAGCGACACATACTGAAATGATATCCTATGGTAGAATCAAGAAGGCTTAAGAGAAGTTTCCCTGCCGGCCGCGCGGCCGCGTTAGGTATTCGTTTGGGATATTGCTGTCTTTATCGCTCGTGACATAAGCGCTCGCAGCCGTCCCCCCCATGCCTTCCGCAACGACGTCCGTAATTTATATCGAAATAGCTGTAGGCTTTTCAAGATTTGGGCGGTTGAATTTTGGGTTTCGTTGTCCTCGTATTAGGTACTTATACGAAAAGCATAGCACAGAAATCAATGATATTTTACAATCAAGATATTCATTATATTTTATATGCCTGTGGTTTTTTCGATTTTTGTAAAAATGCTTTATTAGTCCGTAATTCTCGTGCAAAGTTGACATCTTTTTTTTGTCTTTTGAGCTCCTGTAATTCTGATATTACACATTTATATGAAAATCTGAAAAACCACAGGCATAGAAAATTACGTCTGGTCCATACTTACAAAATTTCATCTATAGAGTTGCCTAGTTTTCAAATGAAACCGGGACTACATTTGTATGGAGAATGGAACGAAGAGACTTCTCTTAACCTACGCCATGTCTAACGGCCGGCCAACGGTTTTACAAACCGAGCTCAGTGCTGCTACACGTCTTTGATTATACTATAGATATCCATCCACATTATCATTTGAAAGAACTCTGAAGAGTTTATAGGAAGTAGATGGATCTGAGTTTGTTAAAAAAGGCCAAAAACACAACTAAAGCTTTGTAAATAAGTAGATACTTACATTTAACGCGCAAGTCGTTCAGAGCAATCTCCCCTCCGAAACAAACAAACAAGTGAGAAGTATAATTGTTTCTGTTAGAAACTCCGTCACGTGGCAACTTTAATCGCTCCGCAACTTTGGACAGCCTTCGGTAAACTTTGAGCATAGAAAAGAGCAGAAACATGTTCCTGCTCGTCAAACAAATTGAACTACTGGCAGGGAGTTCAATCGCAATTAGTATTTGATGTGATGTCAAAGTTTCTACTCGTGACCTTTGCCGTAAATTTTATGGTTACTTCGTAAAGTCATCAGCATTAATTAATATCTGCCACAGCGGAGCATGCAAAAATATCTGACACGTCCTTCCGGCCCTAGAAATAGAGACGTATCAGATACTTATGCACGCTTGTTGTGTCAGATATTTGGTGCTGGTGACTGTATGTACAATGCCTGTTGAAAAACATAAGCAAGATGGGTATGTAAATTGTTAACTACGATTGTAGCTTTTGTTGCGTGTAATTATCACTCTCAATTTCTGTACTAAAGCCCGCGAGCTATAGGAAAAGCACTCATCATCACGAATATAACAATTCATATAAATAGGCAAACATTGGTTTGCGTATGTAGGAAGTAATCTCTGGAATTGCTTAGCCGATATAAAAGTTCTTAACTCAAAATGTTCACTATTCGCAGCGTCTGTACTGTCTTTCACTATGTCTAAATGTGAAAGTCTAATTTTTGTCTCGGGGAAGGACAAACTTACCGCAGGTCTTAGACATAGTTTCCGGCAACGTTTGATAAAATTCAAAGCTTGGACTGCTTAGTCGTGACCCTTGAGACAAACCAAAGCAATGTGGTCTAGAAAAAAAGAAGAATTAGAGACCCAATAGATAATTTGTTAAGTACACTTTACTTTGAGTCTTCCCGTTATGTGATACATGCAACATGCCATAATACTGTGTCGAAATACCAAGAGCTCATAAAAGATCATCACGGTCTACATGCTCCACCCTGGTACCATCAGCCAAATATATGGTCTACAACCCTAAAGTTGATAATCGTTGGTACGTCATAAAACAACAATGCCAATTGCCTAGACAGACGTGTCTGTCAACTTAAAAAATCGACTTTAGCGACACAATAATTATATTCAATTGATAGGAACTTATATCGAAAATACAAACTGAAATATAGATGCACAGAAAAACCAGAAAAATAAGACCAGCGCTGGGAATCGAACCCAGGTCCTCGGCATTCCGTGCCGTGTGCTATACCGCTACACCACCGCTGGACAACGATACAGACACGAATTTCTCCTATGCACCTCATATCTCAGCTTGTGTTGTTTCTTATTCCCAGCGCTGGTCTTATTTTTCTGGTTTTTCTGTGCATCTATATTTCAGTTTGTATTTTCGATATAGGTTTTACGGGATGACCGTAAAAGTACTTAACAAAAAATTTGGAATTGAAATAAAAAACACAAAAAGATCAATCGTGATAGGAACTTGTTTAAAAATTGATATACCACTTATTTGGCTGATGGTATGTACATGATTAAATTTGTTCGACTGTAGGTACCTACCTAAACATTACAGCTGTACACGAACAGGTCACAAAACAGCCGTATCATCTATAAACAAGTTAGAATCAGCACTTTACCTGTTCCACCGTCCAGTAAATCAGATTACGCCACCCTCCGCCCTCCGCGAGGGCAGGGCACTTTGGGTGCAGGACCTCTGCGACGAATTTAATAAAAAAAAAGATAAAATTTTAGTTACTGGAAAAGTTTTAGAATGTATTAGATAACGTAGCTGGCGTATTAAGAAGTCGCCAAGTTGCGAGAATCGGGAGTTAATAAATTCATTTCTAATAAATGAATAGGTAAATATTAAGGCAAGGCAGTTGCGCGTTAACGTTTCTAGTCGCCCCGTATTCCTAATTATTCGTACTCTAAGGGGCTGTTTCACCATTCATTGATTATTGTTAACTGACGGTTAAATGTGATGCCGTCTCTATTTGTTTTGTTCGAATAGACGGAGACGGCATCACATTTAACCGTCAGTTTAACACTAACCAATGGATGGTGAAACAGCCCCTAAGACGCCAAAATCAAATTATTTTTCTTACCTATTCATCGTCATCATCATACCAGCCGTCGGACGTCTATTATTGGACATAGCCCTCCCCCACAGACCTCCGTGCCGTATCCAAAGTGCTTTATCCAACAGTGGCAGCATAATAACCATCATGACCTCTCTGCCGATTCAAACAACAATGACGTAAACTATATGAAACCAATATCACAAAAGCACTCAAAGATTTCATTGCACGTATGTTTGCATTCACTTAATCGACACGCATTGCACAAGGCGCGTGCGCACATTGCGTAATCAACATTGCTTTTTAATTAAATCGACGTAACTTGAAGAAGGTGTGCCAACAATCTCTTATTTTTATACGCAGAACGGTTTGTTGGGAAAACAGCGAACTCCGTGTATGCTTTCATTACACCAATATCTAATTGTGATGAGTATGACAAATATTAAAGAGTAAAATGAATAATCCCCACTGGACTTCCGTAGGTACTATATTATTTTTAAAAGTCTCGAGAAAACCGGCTAAATGCGACACGGATTCGCCCATCGAGTGTTCCGTTTAAAAAAATAGCGATATAGTGAAGATCCAGATCTTAGAGAATTAAGAGAATGTAAAAAGAGTGTGACTTTTTTTAAAAACAGTTTTTAATATCCTACAATATTCGTCACAGCGAGCCCGCACTCCTAATAGTTATGTAAACCCCGGCCCTCTTGTTTTCCCTGTACAATGCGACACGACGGTAAAGTGTATTATGGGATTAGGGGGTTGCGGCTATTGTGTTAGGGAATGTTCACAGTAACCAACCACGTCGGAACGCGCTGTCATATCTCTGTTTGGAAATATTCTTGTCAAAAGAAGTTCTCGCAGTCTCGTCGAAAGCCTTAATCGAAAAAGTGAAAAATGACGTAATCATAGCCAGCCTCACAAAACCTATTACTCCATACATTTTCCAAATTTTATCATACATTTTCCAAATTTTATCATACATTTTCCAAGTGTTAATGAAAATATAAGCAAACCGGTTCAGCTTAAAATCTCGCACAATCACCCGCTATGAGGAACCAGTAGCACATATTTATCCGTATTTCATCCGTTTAACTTGATGCCGTTACACTTTTTCCACAATAAGTATTCACTTTACTATTTCCGCATTGCGGGGGCGGCTGGCTGTCCGACTTTCTGTGGCATTGTAGCTCTCAAACGGGTGGACAGACTTCGATGCGGTATTTTAACGTGAAAGAACAATCAACTTTGAAATGACAATGTCAGGGGTTTTTCAACTTTTCTAAAATTAGATTATTTGAAATAAAATCAGCAAAAAAAACCGGCCAAGAGAGTGTCGTACACGCCCAGGATAGGGTTCCGTAGCCATTACGAAAAAATCAAAATATAATATTTTTCTAAGGATTTCGTATTGTGTACTGAATTTTATACCTTCGGCTGCTATTTACTCTTAAACTATACTAATAATTCTTAAGAAATCTTAGCCGCTATAATTTTCCTTGTAAATTTGATATAAGTATTTATTACCATTCTCATTTTTTCAAATTTTTCCACCCAACAGTTTAGATTTTAGAGGGGGACGCTCGATTTCAATGAAAATTTGCACTTTAAAGTTGAATATTTCGCAAACAGATCACTGAATAGAAAAATTGTCTTAGCAAACCCCAATGGTTTTAAAAGACCTATATCCGGCGATACCCCACAATATAGGGTTAGTCGAGAAAAAAAAATCACCCCCACTTTACGTCTATGGGAGGTACCCTAAAAAATGTTTTAAACTTTTTTTTATTGTACCACTTTGTCGGCGTGACTGATATGTATATTCATGTCAAATTACAGCTTTCTAGTACTAACCGTCTCTGAGCTTACCCGCGGACAGACAGACGGACAGACATGGCGAAACTATAAGGGTTCCTAGTTGACTACGGAACCCTAAAAATCGTCTTGCTTCGCAAATAAGTACTTGCGTCACATCGGTGAGTCGAATGCTTGCGGATTAGTCGACAGTCACGTCACCGCACTGAACTCTTCTTTAGATTCTCTCTACCTACCTATTTATTTATTACCCACTTGCTCGTTTGACATCCAGTCGAATAAAAAATAAAAATAAAATAAATAAATAAATACGCACACTAACAAGCTTACCCATATTAGGCTTGCCTCCCCTACATGTTTTTTTTTGTCAACAATATTTCATACATTCATCAATGTTCAAATTGAAGCGTCAAAGGCTGACTACATTCTAAATTAAAACCGATGGAAAACCTTCTACTCGCACTGTTACCTATAATATTCTGGAATAATTTTAAGACGTGAGCGCCAAAGTTCGCATACTCATTGCTAGTCATACCGCAATTTTTGTCCGACTCATCGTTTGTCAGATTTTTTTTCCCACTGAAACCTTAAATTTTTCTGAAAATTTTAAATGGTCACCCATAGAGAACCATAGGTTAGGTTAGGTTTATTTTATAAGAATTCTAAACAATCATGGATTCAGAGAAAAAAGAGTTATGTCAAACGATCATTCTGACAAAAATTACATTCGGACTTTCAATAAGTATGCAAGCCGATATGGACCCTTTTAAGACACCTCGTATAAAGATCATCAACATCAGCCTATCACTGCTGGACATGCCTCCCTCACCCTCAATGAGCGCCAATGCGCCCTGACCTCGGCTCATCGCATCCAGCTTCTAACAGCACTTTCGCAGATCGTCACTCTACCTGGCTGGATGGCGTCCTATATATTCTACGTTAAGTTAGTCGAGACGCGATATTCACTCAAGAACTCGTTTAATCCACCGGTCACCATTTAGACGTAAACGCAATTTTAAACCGCTCCATTAATGAGGTGCTTAGACCAAAATCTGCCAATTACGGCCGCACCGTTGTCACGGGAGTTATTGCGGCAACGATTACTCACTTTGTGGGGTAATCCCGGGGGAGACCCCTGACATCCCAGAATCCCGGGTAGATGGGGCTTTTTTAAATGGATATTGGGTGAGGATTTGTTCGGATTACCTTTGCTTTTAATAACTTTTATCTCCTGATGTGACATTATTGGAGTAAAGTGCTTTAAGCTGTTTGCGATTTGTCTCCTTTGTTACGGGTTTGATTTTATTTTGTGAAGAATATAAAATCCACTTTACTGCAGTCGCTTATAATTAATAAGGATAAGTCAGGTATACGAAACGAAATATAACACACGAAATATAAATAGGTAAACAATGGCATCTTTGTAAACAGAAACTAAATCCCCCAAAAAAAATTAATGTATAATTGGCGACCAAGACACACAAGATCATATCATCAGACCGACTGGCCGAAATGGTGTGGAATTAAGATTAAATTGTCACAATATAGAAGACAAAAACTTCTTTTTTTTTCAATCTAAGTTCAAATATACATGTTTAAATTAAAAAATTGCCACTTCCCGTACTAAGTATTCCATCCCCTTTTTCATCCACCTAGGATTATTTCCACGGCAAAAACTACCTCCAGCTTGATGAAGCGATAGTGATAGACCGATGGGGTTAAGCGTGGATAAATAGTAGACAGAAAGAATAACTTCTGCATTTACAATATAAGTAGGTACAGATTAGAGCACGACATCATAGCTATACTACAACATCACATCCTAATAACGTGTTTAAAGCAACTCTCAAATTCAAAAGACCGTTCAATATTGTATTTCAAACTCAAACATATCACCCGCAAATATCGCCACCTTCGATTAAATCATTCACAGTCGGCGCACCAAGCGTTTCAATCGTTTATAAATATAACAAACAATTTCAGCTCTTATAATGTGGGTCTCAGAGTGGACAATTAATCAAGATCACCTGAGCGCGGGATGACGGCGCGAGTATGTCTAATGGCGCGTGAAATTGGCAGCTGTTGGCCAATATCGAAATGGTTTTTTGTATTTAAGCAGTATTAGGTTTGATTGAAAGGATTATAAGGGATTTCATGCGTATAACGTGAAGTTAAACAATATGATAGCTTCTTAGAATTACTGAAAGAAATCAGCGGGAATGGTTTCTTTGAACACATTGTATCCCTGAAATCAACGGCGATACTAAGAGGGCAACATTTCGTAATATAATAGATTAATTAAATTTGATCTTAAAGAAAATCTCATACCTTTCTGGATATTAGCATTTTTAACGAATACTAGTTAAATCCTGTGGCTTCAATCCTGTGATATTGGCTAACTTTCTATGGTGTGAGAATATTGAGAAATCACTTTTTAAGGTTTCTTTTTCATCGTCAAGGAATATGTCTACGTAATTTCAAGTATTTCAGGTATGTCCTCTTTTTCTGGTAGTTTTGAAAGAAAGAAAGAAAACATCTATTCGTGACATCATTCGAAAGAAGAAAAAGACACATCACACACACATTACTCTTTTAAAGTGTATAGATGTGGTTTTTCAACCATTGCTTGTATAAATAGGGACAAATTCACTATATCTAATAGCTTATGATCTCTTCTCTATTATTCGTCTTAGTTTTGGCGATAATTTTAAGGATATCCTGTAAAGGTAAAGACAGAAAGTAAGGACTGGCTTTAATCTGATATTCCTTAGGTTTGGTTTAATTACGAAACAAAATCACCAAGCTTGAGTCGATCAGATACTATTGTTAATTTTCGAACAAATCGTCCATATATATATATATACACAGACGAGAATCATGCGTCGAAAAGAATGGGGGTGTTGAACTTAGCTTTTATAATTTAAAACAATACTTTGTTTTGTATTAAAATAGCAGCTGTAACCCTTTTTATACCGGACTCCGGAAACATAGATTGTTCTGTCCAATAAAACTAACCATTTTTAATGAAAAATAATCAGCGAAACGATCTTTACGAGTGTAACTAAAAGCAGAATGCGGCGTGAATTTATAGTCAAATTCACTAGGCGTAGATGCACAGATAAGGCTCTTTAAAATGGACTTAAAAAACCTTTTTTACTTGCCTTGCCTACTACTAGATTTGCTTTTCTCGAGTAAAGTACCTTTAAGGTAAACGTCCGAGAGCTCGACACGCTAATGACTAATAGACGACTAGGGCCCGGAATTTTGCGTGCGGCTATTGACAGATTGTAGAGAGAGAGAGAGAGCAACGCTTTTCATCGATATTATCGATGCTGAAATTATTATTGAAATAGACTTTGTTGTAGGTTTCATTATACATGGAATCTAAACCTTATTGTAATCCTGGCCGACTCCATGTTCTTGCTGTTTTTTATACAGATTTGTATTGACATTGATTATTATTGTCATTCGCTCTTGTTTTCTTGTGTTGTGATGGAATAAACTCTGCTTATATATTTTACTTAAATATGTGTTTAAATCCAGTTCCACAATAGGTTATGGGATAGCAATTTATAGTCAAACGTTTTCAAAATGTCAGAAAGTAAAAGTTGTGTTTTTCCGCAAGAAAAACTACGCGGGCGTGAAAATTACGTTGTGTGGAAGTTTGTAATGAAAAATGCATTGATTCTGGACAATTTGTGGGCCTGTGTATGTGGTTATGCGGAAAATGACGAAACATCGCTTGATGTTAGAACTAGACGTGACGACATAGCGAAATCTAAGATTTGCTTGAGCGTTGAAAAATCATGTTTCTCGCATTTGATATCGGCAAAAACGGCAAAAGATGCCTGGAATGCGCTGGCAAGTGCGTACGATGACAAAGGACTCGGTTCCAGAGTGCGAGTACTCCAGAACTTGTGCGCCGTCAAACTAGAGAACTTCGGTAGCATGGAAGCTTACGTCAATGAGGTATTGTCATTAGCTCAGCAATTGGCGAATATGAACAAGGTTGTTGATGACGAGTTTCTTGGTGCACTGATGCTCAAAGGTTTACCGACGGAGTATGAGCCCATGATCATGGCACTAGAACATTCGGGAGCTGTCATTACGGCCGATCTAGTCAAGTCAAAACTACTACAGGATCAACGTTGGACTACTCGTGGAGATTCGAGTGAGTGCTTATATTCTACGAGAAAAAGCGCTACAACAATAAATGACTCCGGAACGAGAAAAGCGCAGCAACACAAGGTAGAGTCAAAAGCGAAGGACTTATCTGGGCGTAAGAGAGAACCGTGGTGCTGGAAATGCAAACAAAAGGGGCATGTGAAGAAAGATTGTCAGAGCGACAGAAATTCTTCAGGAAACTGCGTTTTGTCGGCATATAGTACTGGAGCGGGCAAAGATACGAGTACTTCGTGGTACATTGACTCTGGAGCGACAAACCACATGACTGGCAAGCGAAGTTTGATGACAGACTTTAAATCGCGTGGTGGTTCGTTTACCATTGCCAGTGGAGATAAACTGCAGTGCACGGGAATAGGTAACGTTATGTTGTCGGAAAATGCGATATTAACTAACGTGTTATTTATACCTGAACTCTCTGTTAATCTCATATCTGTTTCTCAGATGATTAAGGACGGTAGTAGTGTTAGTTTTGATACTAATGGTTGTACAATTTCTAACTTTAGCGATACTTTGCTTAAAGCAAATGACATAGGCGGTGCTTATAAACTTCAAACCTGCAGTCTAAGGGCGAATCTAACTGTTAGTACTACGACCTGGCATCAAAGACTTGGTCACTTGAGTGGCAATAACATGAAGCTTTTGAGGCAGGGACTTGCTAATGATATTAGTTTTCAGGACGACCCTTGTAAAGGCGTTGCGTGCGAAGTTTGTTTAAAAGGAAAGCAGGTCCGTTTTCCTTTCCATAGCAAGCCTGATAAGTCTGTGGCTGCAAAGCGGTTGGAATTAGTCCACACCGATTTGTGTGGTCCGTTGCCGGTGAATTCGCTTGGAGGCAAGAGGTACATCCTGACGTTCTTGGATGATCATACGAGGAAGGTGTTCGTGTATTTCCTGAAGCGGAAAAGCGAGGTGAGTGAATACACGAAAAACTTTATTAATTTAGTGGAAACTCAAACTGGTGATAAAGTTAAAAATTTGAGGTCTGACTGTGGTACTGAGTATGTGAACAGGGAACTTAAAGGCTTTTTGACAGGTAAGGGGATTGTTCACCAGGTGACTGTGCCATACAGCGCACAACAAAATTCCTGCGCAGAAAGGCTCAATCGTACGCTGTTGGAAAAAGTAAGATGCCTGTTGTATACGGCAAACCTAGACCACAAATTTTGGGCAGAGGCTGCTTGCACGGCGGCGCACTTAATAAATGTGTCACCTTCGAAGAGGCTCTCTGGTAAAACTCCTGAGGAGGCCTGGACGGGTAAGAAAGTGAGTTTAAAACACTTACGTGTGTTTGGCTGTGAAGCTCACGCTCATGTTGATAAAGTGAAGCGGAATAAGCTTGAGCCAAAAAGCAAGCGTTGTATATTTCTTGGTTACGAACCAAATGGATATAGGCTCTATGATTTGGCGAAACATATAGTATTTCGAAGTCGAGATGTTGTTTTAATGAAACAATTTTTCCAGGGTTCACCGGCAAACGGTCTGTGGAGATTTTCTTCCCGACATGTGACGATGAAGCTGTTGCTGAGGAGAGTCGTGCGGGAAATCAGCCTGAGGTTGAGAATGTAGAGAATGAGGCGGAGATGCGACCATTACAGAATGTCGACGTACAGGTTGAGGCGGAGAGGCCGGAAGCGCCTGAAGTTTGGTTCGAGGCGGACGAGCAGGACCCGTGTTCTTCTACTAACACAGGCGGTGTACCACAAGAGCCACGGAATGATGGACCAGCCTATAATTTGCGGCCAAGATTACCGAGGACAATGTCTGCACTAGAGGTAGAGTTGAATGAACCAACTACCGTCAAGGAGGCTTTGCAATCGAGCGATAGTAAGTTGTGGAGGCAAGCTATGCAAGATGAAATTGATTCGTTCAATAAGCATGAGGCCTGGGAGCTAGTTGACAGACCTGCAGACAAGAATATTGTCAAGAATCGGTGGCTATTTAAAATTAAACGCGACGCTAATGGAAAAATAGCGTGTTATAGAGCGCGATTGGTTGCAAAAGGGTTTACTCAAAAGTTCGGGATAGATTATTTAGATACGTATTCTCCTGTTGTACGACATAGTTCGTTGAGGATGTTGCTGTCTCTTGCGGTCGAGTTAGATCTGAAGATTGATCATCTTGACGTAAAAACTGCCTTCCTGAATGGAAATTTGAGTGAAGAGATCTACCTGTCTCAGCCAGAAGGATTTATTAGACAAGGCAAGGAGCATAAAGTCTACAAACTCAAGAAAGCCGTGTACGGGTTAAAACAAGCGTCTAGAGCTTGGTACGATAAGGTAAAAGAAGTTTTACTGGCAGATAACTTTACGCAGAGCAAGCACGAGAGCTGTATCTTCAGTCGCCGGGTGGGTAAGCATACCATTATCATTGCTCTCTACGTTGACGATTTTTTCGTGTTCTACGACTGCGACAAGCTTGCTGGCAAGCTGAAAATGTCGCTGAAGTCTCACTTCACTATAAAAGATTTAGGTGAGGTAAGACATATGCTAGGAATTAAGGTAGATCGCACTAGTAGTGAGTTGAAGCTGAGTCAGAGAACGTATATCGAAAAGTTGCTTGAACGTTTCGGTATGAGTGACTGCAAAGTCGCGAAAACGCCCTTAGACGTAGGTCTGAAGCTTTCTGACAGTGTTAACTATGATAGTAGACTACCATATCAGGAGCTGATAGGCTGCTTGATGTATTTATCTGTGACCAGCAGACCAGACATTTCATTTGCTGTAAGTTTTCTTAGTCAGTTTAATACACGCCACTCAGCTGAACATTTTGCTGCAGCTAAGCGTATATTACGTTACTTGAAAGGCACAATGAATTTAGGTCTACTGTACAAAAAAAGTAGTAAGCATGATAAGTTTCGTGTTTATGGTTTTACTGATGCTGATTGGGCTAATGGGGCGGATCGTAAATCATACACGGGCTATATGTTTAAGCTAGGTAGGAACGTCATTTCCTGGGGTTGTTACAAACAATCTTGTATCGCACTTTCGTCTACCGAGGCGGAGTACATTGCTTTGTCTGAAGCGGCAAAAGAAGCGGTATACGTCCGTGCGCTACTTACTGAAATTACAGGGCATAGTAATGCTGTAACTCTGTATAGTGATAACCAGTCTGCGGCAAAACTTGCCACTAATCCGATCTTTCACAAGCGTTCGAAACACGTGGACATTAGGTATCACTATATACGTGAGGCGGTTGATAATTGCACTGCCGAATTGTAAGCATCAGTCGTTTGTTAAAGATATGCTTGAAGTCGTCCAAGATTAAGAGGGCGTGTTGTAGGTTTCATTATACATGGAATCTAAACCTTATTGTAATCCTGGCCGACTCCATGTTCTTGCTGTTTTTTATACAGATTTGTATTGACATTGATTATTATTGTCATTCGCTCTTGTTTTTCTTGTGTTGTGATGGAATAAACTCTGCTTATATATTTTACTTAAATATGTGTTTAAATCCAGTTCTACAATAGACTTTGAATACAAACTCGACAACTGTTAATGAGGGCTATCGCGAATGAATTCGCCGCTAGAGGCGCTAGTGTAGCGTGAGGTCTCCGAAATGTCAAATCTCATAGTTTTTGGGTGAGCTACGCGGGTTTATTTATGATTAGAATAATTTTGTGAATATTTTGCATTATCTGACATTAATTATGGCAATTATGCGTTACGGCGCAATGAATGTCTGTGTTTTGAGACAGTTTTGTCTTTCGGAAACTTTTGTCCTCCCTTTTTTTCCGAACAAAACGGGACTAAGCAACACTGTGGTCGCTGGATATTTTTATGGTACGGTTTTAAGGTGTATTAAATATGATTTTAATCTAAACTTTGTTTTAACGCCCGTAATAACAGACTCTGAAAGCCACACTGAAAAACCTCACGCAACAGTGCGCCATCTAGTGAGACAAAAAACGATAGCCCTCATTAAGTTGTAAGTTTAATACATAATTGTAAATATATTTTTGCTTGGAATATTATTATAAAATACTTTACATTTTCCATGGTAAGAACTGAAGGAATACAAAATAATATTTTCTGTTTTACTTTATCAAAGGGTAGGCAATCAAGCTACCTAACGTTAAGTGGTCTCAGAGGGATCTTTCCTTAAGCTATAAAATATAAAGGTACTTATTCGTAATTATAGTGAATTCAATAAAGCAATTTAAACGGATTAAACTTTCCGATATTTTGAACTTTTTTCACCAGTGACCGCTGAAAATACGTACCTATCATTGGAAAGTTTGAGGTTTTATACAATAAAAACATAAACTTAAAAAAATATCGATTTGTCGATAACATTTAATGAAAAGCGGTGTTCTCTCCCTACAATCTGTCAATGGTCGCACGCAAAATTCTGGGGCCTACTAATGACATAAGATGAAAAATGCCAACTATTGGGATAGTGACGAACACTCGTACGTTTACCTTATACAAGTTAAATACCTGGGCGTATATTCAGCGTTTTTTATCATAGCGTCTTCGCAGGTGTTATTAGAAGAGGTAATGCCCAGGGTTAATTTTATATGAAAATTTAAGACAATACCGATGCTGAATTTAGCGTGATTAAAATTCTTGTGACTTATCTTTCCGTTGTGCTAATAAACGTGAGAGCTAATGACGTTTGACCGAGCAGTCAAAACGCTCGAATATTCGTCCACCTACGTTAGACGATGAAAGTTATCTTTGCCTATTATTTATTCTGCGTCTTTTCATTGCATTTTTTGCTATCAATTTTTAGGGTAGGTAGTCGATGTATCCACCTAAATACGCTCGAAATTTGTTATCCTACTTCCTACTAATATTATAAATGCGAAAGCTAGTGAGTCTTAAACGGCTGAACGGATTTTAGATGGAATTTAGTAAATAGATAGCTGGACGTCTGGAATAACACATAGGCTACTTTTTATTCCAATACACCAATTGGTCTTGGGTTCGGAAGGCTAAAAGAGTTCGGTGCATAAATTCTGCGGTTATTAAATTCCTCAGAATATTTTCATCACGTCCAACGTCATAGCATAAGCAGTCAGACACATGCATTTAAATACAAATTCAACACGTACTGTATTTATAAACTATACCATTGTTTATGAACGTTGTTATAATTCGCCATACCGCATTCCAAAACACGGAGGAAGCTCAATGAAATCGAGCAGTTGAACAAACATGGCTATACAGAAACCATCTTAAGCAGACCCCGTGTTGAAACCACTGCAGACATTTCAAGATGTCTTGTTTTTAATGAGAACTTGCTGTTGCCTGTTACTTCCGCTGCAAAGAATTTGTTAATCGCAATTTTGCGCATAATAGTTATTTGTGTCACAAGGGAGCAAATGGTGTATTTACGGCGAGGGCGTACATTGAATCCGGAATATAGCGAAGGTTTCTACAATAGAATCGAATGATGAGGCGAGGCGTAAATTCGCCTAGGTTATTTTTAGCGTATTTTTTAGGGTAAAAGTTTTCGAATAAAATGTACGGTTTGACGAAAAAAATTAAGTACTGCAGATGACATAGAAACCAACACGATGATGGATGAATTCCAAGAATTTTTCGAAACGGTGTAGTAGCCAGCTATTAGTTTATTATTAAATCGCATTTAAAAGTCAAAGTCAAAGTCAAAGTGATTTATTTGCAAACATAGGTGTAACTGATTACAGTGGTGGTAACAAATATATGGTAAGTATCAAAATGCTATGTTTTGCCTGCAAGCATACAAAATTCAATTTGTTATAAACTTACATATTATATTGTTATTCTATTATCAAACACAAATATTAATCCATTAAAATAATTTAAACATTATCATATCATCATTATCATTATAATTTAAAATTGTAAATATCAAAAATTATTATAAATTATTTATTTGTTTTTTTTTTTAATTAGGGTAAAAAAAGTGCCTTATTTAGGGTAATTTCATGTAACGTTAGGGTAAAAAAAACTGAGGTGGCAACACTGGTAGAATCGAACCTTGGATTAAAAGACCTATAGTCAGACAGAGACACGCTGTATAGCTGCCGCTTTCCATGTTTTTCACGGTTCAACTGTTTAAGCGTCAAGTGGTAACAAACAGACAGAGTTCCTCTCGTATTTATAGTAATAGTAAATTGCGAGTGCGTCAGTATAAACGCAAAGATAAAGGCAGCTGATAAGATATGAGCAAACCAATTACAGAGCACGGGCTGAACGCATGACGGTGATAAGGGTCAAAGCGTTTAGGTATGGGATTTAGATAAGTGAAGAATGTTTAGAGAATCAGAGACTGCGGGGTTTTGAATAATGTGGCACTATAAATACATATTGATTCATTAAAGTTTTAATTTAATTTTAGGTTCAGGAAAATTAGGTACGACGACATTGACATCTATGTACTAGACTGCTTGTTTCTTACATCAAAACGGCGCACAAAAACAGTTCACAGCGCGGTTTTGTGAACAGTTCACCATAGTCTGTTGACGTCCGTGACAGCGGTTGTGTCAAAGTAATAGTGATGATTGATGCGCCGCACGTTTTGTTCCAAACAGCCAGTCTAGTGCCGTAAGGTACATAGATGTCGATGTACAGTGGGAGTAGGAAAACCTTCAAATTAAGATTGGTTTTTTGGAATCTTTTTGTATTTTTTATTTCAATTTCAAATTTTTACTTTTACGGTCATCCCGTAAAACCTAAATTGAAAATACAAACTGAAATATAGATGCACAGAAAAAACAGAAAAATAAGACCATCACTGGGAATCGAACCCAGGTCCTCGGTAATCCGTACCACGTGCATATAATATGAGGTGCATAGGGGAAATTCGTGTCGGTACCGTTGACCATCAGTGGTGTAGCGGTATAGCACGCGGTACGGATTACCGAGGACCTGGGTTCGATTCCCAGTGATGGTCTTATTTTTCTGTTTTTTCTGTGCATCTATTTTCAGTTTGTATTTTCAATTTAGGAAACCTTCGTCAGTTATTAAATTGATTCCTTTATACAGTCATAGACTCTTAGTACGCTTTGAAACCAAAGCACTAAGTAGACAAGGGCATATCAAATTATACTTACTTGACATGATAATAAGGGTCAAAATAGTATACACCTCTAACATATATCTAGTTTCATATCAATACCAAATCTTTTTAATAAACAGCGTCGTAAGAGTTTGAATCAAATAATGTTCTATTTAATTGTCAGTGTTTGTCAGTGCCAAGGTGTAGTGGTAGGGTTGCTATGGTCACCTTTAAACAAGATTATGTTTAGCAGGTGGACAGTTTCATGCAGTATGTCATACTCAATTGGTAAAGCAGATTATCGCTCATACTGAGCAAAGGAAAATATATCTTAAGGTGACGAACCTTTTTTTACTCCGACTGTACGACGACGAAGAACGAAGCGAGGACGAGGAGGATTAGGTACAATTGGCTAAGTAAAGATTTATGATTAAGTGCAAGTTATATTATACTTTTCTATAGTCCTGGGCCTAAAGAGCGAGGAATGACAGCTTTAATTTTTATTCCCTATTCTTTAGTGGCCAAGATGACATTTGCAGCAGTAAAACTGCTAAGCCTTCAAACTTAAAAAAAAGCATGATGTCAACTTTACTGTCACTGTCAATCTTGTCATCATCAAAATTAAAAGCCGTTAATTATTGTTTTATTTACTGTTGACAAAGCTATTACTGTATATTTGTCAATTAGTTGTTGAATTCTTGTATGTCTTTGTTGTAAAAGCAGCTTTTTGTTTTCCGACCGAAAACTGGTCAGATTACTAACCAAGGAGATCGCCTACGTACCGTGTCATAGTCAACCTCAACATTGGCAGAATCATCAAACATTTGATGGGGTTTGGATTTTTCTAAACTTAAATTAAATTGATGTTGACAAGTTGACAGTTGACATCTCGTTTTTTTTTCATTAATAAATAATAAATATCATGGGACACTTGACACCAATTGACCCAGTCCTAAACTAAGCAAAGCTTGTACTATGGCTTGTACCTATTACTCGTAATATATTTAATTTTGCAATACAATTGCGTTATAGCGGATCCACACTTTCACTTACGCATTTGGCGATGCGCGTGGATGACATACAAATGGATATACCTACTTATACAGTACAATACAATGACTCTATATTTTACACCACAAATAGTAAGCGATAAAGAAAACAGGTACACAGAGAGAAAATTACAAGGTAAGCAATAGGCGGCCTTATCGCTTAAGAGAGATTTCTTCCAGGAGTTTCAGGCCACCTTTTTTTACTACCTTTTGGGAACTACGGCCCAAGCCCTCTTAATCTGAGAGGTCTGTACTGTATGTACCCAGCTGCTACATGAGGAACACATGTTGAGTTTATATCCTTAGACTGGATACTTGTTATGGATGAGATTTTAGGATTTTATATGCCTTCATCCCGATCCAGAGGGAGCAACGAGATAAAATCTGGCCAAGTCCAAGTCGGACTCGCGCACGAAGGGTTCCGTACAACAACATTAGACATTAGCAAAAAAAACACGTTTGTCGTATGGGAGCCCCCCTTAAATATTTATTTTATTTTAATTTAATTATTTATTTTAAAGTGAATATACCTACGACTTAATATTTTCTATCAATATTTCAAGCGTATACCTGTTGAAATTATAATATCGAGCAAAAAAACCGTAAAAAATCACGTTTGTTGTATGAGAGCCCCCCTTAAATATTTAACAACAAAAATACATAATCTGTGAAAATTTCAACTGTCTAGCTAACACGGTTCATGAGATACAGCCTGGTGACAGACGGACGGACGGATGGACGGACAGCGGAGTCTTAGTAATAGGGTCCCGTTTTTACCCTTTGGGTAAAACCTCTTTAAAGTACCTATCCAAATGTATTTCTAAGATTAGCTATCTTCATACCAAATATTATTTTATTCAGCTCAGCCGTTTTAATGTAAAAGAATAACCAACTCACAAAGTTTTGCATTAAAACATTAGTTGGTTCACCGTTTAGTCGCCTGCCATTTTATACTCGTTAAAAAACCACATTCTCCGCATCGGCTGTCTGGTTTCTGTAGCTAATAAAAGAACAGTCTACCTCGTCCCGCACTCCGCCCCACCCTACTATCGCCCGCCATTCGGCGTCCAGCCTTCGTCGTGAGAGCACGCGCGTTGAGCGTACCGATTAGACATTCCATTTCTACTGTTAATTTTGATTTATGCCAAGCTGACGTTTCGCTTTGAGCTGAGTTTTCGCTTTTTTCAAAGTGTTTTACGTATTTCATTCATTATTATACGCAATATGGACCAAGAACCAAGCACATCAAAGGAAGGACGTTTATCTCCACCAAGAAAGAGACCTCCTGTTCCCCTTAGTGTAACCGAAAAACTAATGATACGAAACGCATTCAAATACATTTGGGAGGAGAAAGCAGCAGAATGCATCAAAGAACATGACTACAAAATGAGGATACATAACGAATCCGTCATGAAAACAGCTGAGATGCTGGGAATTGGCCGAAAAACTGTGTACAAGGTGTTAAGAGAACACAAAGAAAATAATGAGTTCAAGAGCCCCGGTAAATCAGGACCAAAACGGGGTTTCAGAGAAAAATTTAGTAGCTCTGATTTTGAAGGCATCCGACGGATAATTCAGCAATTTAAAGATAATAATGAGGCTCCTTCTATAAACAAGGTTAGTACCTAATTAATAAGTTCGTTTTTAAACTAGCTTTTACCCACGGCTTCGCTCGCATAAACCATATTGGGTGTGACGCAGCCATTCAAAATCCGGAATTTGACTAAATTCTCATTCCGTTGTGCAATCCGCTTTCCAGCGAAAACATATTTGGTAGTTTTGGTACCAATACTAATAAGCCATGGTAATCTAGTGGTTTTGACCTATGGCTTCTCAAGCAAAGCATCGTATAAATTCGAGCAGGGTTCACAACTCTGCGGTGCTTTTTAGTGAACACACACACACACACACACACAGCACAAGACACATTGGGTAAATTCCTTCGATAGCAATTTAAGAGAAAAATTTCAGGAACGCTGCTCCTGTTTGGTCGTCCACAGGCGTTATATCAGGAGTTGAGTACACTAATTCTTGTTAGTGCTAGGTTTTTGAGAATTTTGAAATTGGATTTTGAGCGGAGAAGTGACGCTGCACGGCGGTTAGGCGGTTTTTTGAAGAGTATAAAATTTGAAGTTGGCAGCACTGTGTTATCGCTGCTGCGTTTCGTTGTTTCTTTTTAGGGTTCCGGAAACAAAATGGCAAAAACGGAACCCTTATAGTTTCGCCATGTCTGTCTGTCTGTCTATCTGTCCGTCCGTCCGCGGCTTTGCTCAGGGACTATCAATGCTAGAAAGCTGTAAGTGTACCTCCCATAGACGTAAAGTGGGGGTGTTTTTTTTTTTCTCATCCAACCTTGTAGTGTGGGGTATCGTTGGATAGGTATTTTAAAATCATTAGGGGGTTGCTAAAACGATTTTTCGATTCAGTGGTTTGTTTGCAAAATATTCAACTTTAAAGTGCAAATTTTAATTAAAATCGAGCGTCCCCCCTCCCCCTCTAAAATCTAAACCGCTGGATGGAAAATTTTGAAAAAAATTGTAATGATAGTAAGTATATCAAACTTTTAAGGAAAACTATAACGGCTAAGTTTGCTTGAGAATTATTAGTAGTTTAAGAGTAAATAGCAGCCTAAAGTATAAAATATACCTAAACTTGAGAGATTCCGTATAAAATACGAAATCCTTAGAAAAGTATTACTTATTTTTTTCGTAATGGCTACGGAACCCTATTTTGGGCGTGTCCGACACGCTCTTGGCCAGTTTTTAAAAAGCATTTGGTTTGTATCTTCTTTCGATCTTTCTATAGATTCAGATTAATTAAAATAAGTAAGAAACAAATGAACAACACATGACATCAATTTGATCTAGTCCCAAAGTACCGACTGACCAACTTATCTGTGAATCGAAAAAGTTTTAATGTCGTTCGCATAAAGTTGGCCAGTCTCTAAGAAAAATTTGTGCTATTGACAGGTACCTCAAAATCAGTTAATTGTGTTTTGTTTCTTTTCTTTTGTACACAATAGTACATGGGGTCTTAGGGGCGGTGAATAAGGAATTACGAAAGAGAGATATTAGAAGCCCGAAGTCGAAGACTGAGGGCTTTAATGAGTCGATGTTCATAATTCAAGTACCGCCCGTGCGACATACATGTTGTCGCAGCAGCAGCGCGCGCAGCAGTATCAGTACGGGCAATGACTCATTTACTGACCTTGGGCTTCATGACAAGAAAATTAGTACGGACAATGACTCATTTACCGACCTTGGGCTTCATGACAAGAAAATTAGTACGGACAATGACTCGTTTACCAACCTTGGGTTTCATGACAAGCACATTAAGGTCGAGGATTTTATTTGGGGGGGTTGCAACCTTGCAACCAAGGTAGCCTGCATGTTACGACACTGTTTACGAGCAAGTGTGATAAAAAAGAGTTTACACAGGTACAATTAAATATCTGGCACGACTGGGGATCAAGGCATATTGTGTAAGCATTATGGCTGGTTTTCTCATTTCTAATTATATAAACTATTAATTGTTTTCATCAATACAATACTAATTTATTCGCTTGTCAATTGTTTTAGGTTCACAAAGCTGTACTGGATGATCCAACTCTACCCAAGTTCTCGAGGTCCACTATGAAAAAAGTTATGGCACATTTAAAAAATACTGAAGAAAATAATGACAATGCTTCCTCTAGTAATAGTAATGACATTAGCAATGAAGTTACTGGTGATCGTGATATGGATGTTATTGATAAAACTGCGGTTGTTTTAGTTAAATGTGAATATAGCGAGAGCGAAAATGAAAGTTCTTAGAAACTGCTGTTTTATTTCTACAATTCCTAACAGATATTCCAAGCAGATAATGATAACGAAGAATAGAGGGCGCCACTTCTTCATTTGGAACTGTTATGTTTTTGACATAAATTGGCATTGAAATGGTATGAAAAACTTAATTTTCTCTTTCTTTCGTTTTCTACTCTTCGTTAACGCCACAATGACCAAAGTACCCTTAGTGTAAGTTTTCAGTTACAAAATTTGTCTCGATCGCGTTCGCGTTAATTTCTCAATTTGTATGGAAACACGAACATCGCAAACGTTCCTCTAGAGGCGCTGTTCGTGTTTCCATACAAATTGAGATTTTAACGCGAACGCGATCGAGACGTATTTTGTAGCCGAAAACTTACACTAAGGGTACAGGCCGTATTGTCTAAAGCCGGGTCCAGACGAGTGTAACGTGTAATGTAACATTACGTGTAATTTAGCGTCAACAGTGTGGCTCGCAGTGTGGATCAACCGCTAGCGTTACATGTAATGCTCGTAGTGACGTCCACACGTAGAATTCGTGTTACATTACACGATAGATTACATTACACGTTACACTCGTCTGGACCCGGCTTAACGCGCCGACGTTCGCGATCGCATTAACCATCTCTTTCTAACCTCTTCTTATACCATGTGACAGAAAGAAGGGTCTAAACGATTGTGATTTCAAGTGTGCTAGACAATAAGGCTAAGGTCAGGTGAACGCGCAGTTGGCTCGCCGCGCGGATTAAGATTAAATGATATTGACCCGGATAAATCACGTCTTAAATCGAGTTTAGCTCGACTTGTTTCGGGCGTTAGCCCTTTTTCTTAGGAAAACGCGGGTAGTTGTGCGCCGGTGTCAGTTTCGTCAGGTAGTTGCGCGAGCAGAGCGGTGGCGCGCAGTGCGTGTGTTGCAGCAATCGCAGAGTCGCGTAAACTCGATTTAAGACGTGATTTATCCGGGTCAATATAATTTTATATTAGTGAATCTCACGGTAATTTCGGTTTAAGATTGTTACAAGTCAATGTTGTTGTGTAAGTACATGACCGCGCGTCACCGCGCGTTCATTAGAACATCATCTACATCTACACAACGACATTGATTTGTTAAGCTGCGTACGGACAGCGCGTTAGCACGTACATTGGTACGCGTAGTCGGTTACGCGTGTTCTGGAACGCCATGTCCGTACGTGCAGCTACGCGTACACTCTTGGAGAATGCGTGCCGCATGAACAGCAGGGCTACTACGAAACCCGAAACTCGAAGTTCGTATCGTACCGTCCCTCTCGCTCTCGTATTAAATAGTATAAGTGTCAGAGGGACGGCACGACACGAACTTCGAGTTTAGAGTTTCGTAGTAGCCCTGCTGACTCGCGAGCGAGCCGCCGGCAATCGGTTTTTTGCCGCGCGTCAAAGAGGACGCGCTCGTTCTGGTACGCGAAATTTGGACGGCAAAATGGATAAAGCTCTGGAGCTCGTAGCGCTATGGATCGATTCAGCTCGCGTATAGGTTCGTGGCGGTCAATACAGGAGCTGTACCCGTATCCAATGTACGAGTAAACATACGCGTAACCGACTACGCGTACCAATGTACGCGCGTCCGTACGTAGCTTAACAGTCTTAAGCCGCGCGGCGAGCCAACTGCGCATAACCGCGCGTTCATCTGAACTTAGCCACCAGTCTACCTTGTGGGGTTCCGATGTGCCAAATACCGGTCAAATTGTTACGTTTATGTTCAAATCTACTTCAGAAATACTACAGTTAAGTAATTTAATTTTCAAATAACTTCCAAATTATTCTTAAACTGCATTATTGGGTGACATGGTCACGTTCCAACGACGTTTCACGGCCTCAACCTCATAGTTAGAATCCGTGACTGCGAAGTTAGCTGAAAACTAATGAAATATGACAAAAACCAGCCAAGTGCGAGTCGGACCAGCGAGCCTAAAGGTGATGCTTGTTATTTGTTTTTTGCGTTAGAAATTGCATACCGTGAAAGAGCGACGTAGTTACGCTGATGATTGATAAAATTAAATGGCAGAGATCCCTTCAGGGATAAGTCTGTCTTTTTACTTAGCATTTTAATTGTTGTAAAGTTTTTGTATTTCCTTGTGCACAATAAAGAGTATAAACAAACAAGCAAACAACCCAGTCTAAACTATTGATGATAGAAGTTTATTTGGCTGACATATATATTACCTTGTGTAAGTATGATAAAGGTGCACTAAGAAGGGATTTGCTAAATACAATTCCCACATGATAAGGGTTAAAGGTATTATTATATATACTTTATGGATAGATTCTTTTGTACTTATGTCAAATAAAAAACAAATTCTTACAATACAATGGAAGTTTTTTTTTTCAAATTATTACCTATTTAGTGGGCGATTATTCGAGCGTTTTTTTACGAACTGGCTTGGTAGATATTTGATGTCGTTTTCAATTATTTGTCAGAGATCCTGTATTCCTACCAGATATCTTAAAAACTATACCAGAATATTCGGCGATTTTAACAAAAAAATTTAAAGAAAAATGAGACGGCTGAAACGTTCGAATAATCGCCCTACCAATCGGCCATTTTAATATTTGTTCTGATAAAAACTTGCAATTGCAACCGGCAAACTATAATAGTTTTTAGATATTATTATTAATTCAGCCAGTAGCAATCTCATATCAATTGCGATCGCAATCAAATGTCAGTTTTTGTATGCGAAAGCTCATTAATGATTGCGATCGAGAGCATGAGAAACGTTAAAAATCGAAGTTCGTATCGTACCGTCCCTCCCACTCTCATCTCGTATTAAATAGTATATGTGTCAGAGGGACGGAACGACACGAAGTTCGATTTTCGAATTTCGTAGTAGTCCCGCTGTTTTAAAACCGTGCACGGCACGGATCTACGCTTTAAAGCCTCAGAAATACGCATTTGCGGGCAATAACCGTATGAAAAGCCAAATTAATCTAATTGGTGGTTATCTATAACTATAGATATTTCAACCGGATACGGCGAACTCCAATTATCACCTTAGTGCTAACTCAAATTATAGCCTGCATCTAGGTACATTCCGTGAGATCTTAAAAAAACCTTCGGATTTTAGAAGAATTATTGACGATGACACGCGATCGTGATATGCGGTTCTCTCTATGTTATCAACTTGCAAAACTTTTCGAAATTACCTTAACTTAACTTATGTAAAGAATAACCATCAGTACAAAAATAAACCTTACTGTAATAATATTACGCTTATTTATCTTTTTCTAATTTTAATACAATATGACTTTTTGTCATGATACAAATAAAACAAAATCAGCATTTTCGAATTCTTCCATCGTTAATTTAAATAGAGAACACCCCGCCTTAACACACTACTTTTGTTTGGAAGTATATAGAGCTGATATACGGTGTCTACTTCTCTTGAGTATGTCAAATAAATTTTTTTGGTCTGCTTCGTTTGATATTCTTTTAATGTACTTTTCAAATTCCTCGTTACTTCTATAACTCGGTCTTGAACCTCATTAAAATATTTACAATATTTAAATATTTGAAACTTTCATCTTTAATAAAAAAAGTTATATACATTTTATTATAAACAATTTCCCGTTATTGGTTATTTACAGAAATACCCTATTTAAGTTGACTCCCTATAGTATCGATGGAGCTATAATTTCAAGAATTTAATTTAATTTAATTTACCATGTCAATGATATTGATTTAGCGGCAGTTAGTTCACAAACAATAATTAATTACGGAGTCAAATAGCTTAGTGCACTATAATATAAATCATTGTCCTTAAAATCCCTAATTGACCCCAACTTGAGGCAGCTGGAACCGTTTAACTATGTCAATAAAACAATTATCCAATCATGGGCCTATTTCGCTACTTGCTTCGATGGTTCATCTTCTTTCTCATTCGCTCTCGTTGCGTTGGTGATGCTTTGTTTTGCTCGCGACCGGCATTGAGGACGGTGACACCGATTTAGGCGGTTTCTTTACAATGAGACAGAACAAAAATAGAAAATGTATTTACGTGTAAACTGCTTTATTCTTTTTGAATACGGACACTTGTTTCGGTAACTATAAGCATTAGTTAGTATAGTATAGATATGTGGTTTTGTTTGAAAATTGGGTTTTATGGTATTAAATAAGGACGGCTGTTTGTGTATTAAGTCAATTGTAAGTTTATCATTTTAGATAAAGAGCTGAAAATAACTATAGAATATAAAGTGTAGTTAATGCAAGCTAGGTCAGCAATCGAATTTTAGAAATAAAACATCAAGAAACAAACAGAACCCGTCATTGAGAGTCTCTCGACGGGCGAAACATCGCTAGATGGCGTTAGTAGGTATTTAACTAATCACAAACGTGACCCAAATGTGGTGTGTTCCCACTAGTTCCATTGCCAGTACTATTATAGAACCCTGTTATAGTACTGTCAATAGAACTAGTGGGAACACACCCCAAATGTCAAAGATGTCAAACGAACCTCACGTCACGATACTAGCGTTATCTAGCCTGTCACGGAAACCCTAAAAGTCTGTACCCATTACACCGTATCATATCATGATCGTCATAGCAACGTGTCACGCAAAAATATTAGAGATGGGCCGAACATGGGTTTCACCGAATAATAATATTCGGCCGAATATTTGGCATAATTGATTCCTAAGTGGAAACTAGAAATATGATTCATTTTTGGTTTAAATTTTGTAATTTAATCATGCAACTCTTGATTAAAACGAAAATTTCTCACAATAAAGACCTGATTGAATATTTTAACATATTATTTTAGAGTTTTCCTTTCTAGTTTAGGTTAGCTTGAAAAGATCCCTAAAAGGGGGATAAGTTCGCCTTTGTACTCTTTTTGTTCTCTTTTTGTATTATTTTGTGTTTAATGTACAATAAAGTTTACATACATACATAAAGATCACTGCAGCTTTATCTCAAAACAGCTACATACTTATATTTTGTTTTTAATTAATAACCAGTTTTTATCTGCTGTTATTGGAAATAAAGCTAGTGTCAACAAAAACATAAAGCCTCACTGTACCTCCTAAAATAACACATTTAACACTTAACTCATACATGGCTCAATACAGTAAAAAATTTGAGTACCACTTTGCCGAACATTCGGTGATTTAGCCGAATACGAATATTCGGTAAACCTGCCGAATATGCCGAATACCGAATATAAAACGAATATTCGGCCCATCCCTAAAAAATATATTCATTGTATGGAAAAAAGAGACTATGGCCACCAGCACGTTTCCTAACCAACCGTCGCCGTCGCGTGTCATATGCGCTTGACGTTTCGTTCCTGACGCGTTCCTGTTACGGTCATGGCATGATACGGTGTTAGAGACCTTAATTCAAAGCCTACCTTTTTGTCAACAATATCGTTATCTGTTTATTTTTTTATTAAATAGCTGGTAAACGAGCATGTGGGTCACCTGATGGTAAGTGATCACCGCCTCCCATGGACACCTACAGCCTTATCCTCTATATAACCAAATGTTTTCTCCTAACTAGGTTAGCTGGAAGAGATCCTTTTTTAGGGATAAGCTCGCCTTTGTTCTCCTCTCTGTGTATTTGTATTTTTACTTTTATGTGCAATAAAGAGTTTACATACATACATACCTACAGCATTATTAGAACTGCAGGTGCGTTGCCGCCGTTGCCGGACTAAAGGGGAGAGGGAGAGGAGGGGAAGGGGGAGGGCAGTTGGGCCTCCGGATCTCCCACTCACCGGACGAAACACAGTAGCAAAACTACTACTCACTACTACTACTACTTATCTATATAAGTATGTTTATCCGTTGCCTAGTATCCATAGTACAAGCTTTGCTTAGTTTGGGACTAGGTCAATTGGTGTCAAGTGTCCCATGATATTTATTTATTTATTTATTTTATTTACTATTTCACGCCAGTATTCTCTGGGAGTGTGGTACTAACCAGGTCGAGCCGGCCCATTCGTACTGCAGCCAGCAAGTGGTTCCAGTAAGAATCTACCACATTACAAAGTTATATAGATTTGATTTTAGTACACAGCGATAATATCATACGTTAACTTATTTGTTACACGCGCGTTTCTTATCTACCTTTATGCAAAACCCAAGGTTCCACCGAGATAAGTGGTAGCTAAATTAAATAAAACAAGCCATATTAACACTACTTTATTACAATTTAAAGAATGAAGATAAAACACTGATAACTTTAGCGCTTACTTAAATTATCTTGCACGTAATGTTGTGTCTTGTTCTGAGAGGAGGCCTGTGCCCAGCAGTGGGATGTATATAGGCTGGGATGATGATGATGGGATGAATGTTAATGTACAGGTCGATTCACGAGAGCTGCAGCTGGCACTAATGACAGGCATTTATAGACATTGTTGTAGGAAAATTACAGATGCATCACATTTTCATTTTGTGTGAAGTGTATTCATATAGTTAACACACAGATAGGTACTTTCATTCACTCATTCAATCCATTCGTGCGAGCTCTTGTGAATCGACCTGTAACTAAGGTATGCAACATCGTGACCTATGGTATTAATGAACTGCCTACATTTATGTTTCAAGAGCGGCTACACGCTGATACACGCAGCGGATACACGCTGAGGGTGTTCCGGCTGCAGTCGCGTCACTACGTTCACTTCTGCTCGTTTGTGGTGCGCGACACGCTGATACACGCAGCGGATACACGCTGAGGGTGTTCCAGCTGCAGTCGCGTCACTACGTTCACTTCAGCTCGTTTGTGGTGCGCGACACGCTGATACACGCAGCGGATACACGCTGAGGGTGTTCCAGCTGCAGTCGCGTCACTACGTTCACTTCAGCTCGTTTGTGGTGCGCGACACGCTGATACACGCAGCGGATACACGCTGAGGGTGTTCCAGCTGCAGTCGCGTCACTACGTTCACTTCAGCTCGTTTGTGGTGCGCGACACGCTGATACACGCAGCGGATACACGCTGAGGGTGTTCCAGCTGCAGTCGCGTCACTACGTTCACTTCAGCTCGTTTGTGGTGCGCGACACGCTGATACACGCAGCGGATACACGCTGAGGGTGTTCCAGCTGCAGTCACGTCACTATGTTCACTTAGGCTCGTTTGTGGTGCGCGTGCCGCGGCTGCTGATGGGGACCATCGCGAGTGCTGCCTTCGGGCCCAAAGACGTCGTGTTTCGGGGGTTAGGGGCACCATGCCCCAGTTGAATGCGACGTCGGGGACGGTGACTCAACGGGGTCACGCCGTTTTGTTACCAAATTAGTTTTAAATATTTTTAATTATAAATATGTATGTTAGTCTGTAAGGTATTTATTGTATGGGCCAATTTGCCTGAAATAAATGAATTTATTATTATTATTATTTATTATATACATAGCATATTTTACGAAATGATTAAATAAGTACTCTTGAACCTAAATACAAATGAATAAAATGAAATCAGAGCTGTCTGGTACAGTGAAGGAAAGCGAATCGCGTCATGCAAAAATATGTATCTACTAGCTTTTGCCCGCGACTTCGTCTGCCAAGAATTTATTTGTTGCTATCCCGCAGGAACTATTAAATTTTCCGGAATAAAAACTATCCTATGTCTCAGGGAAGGCCCTGGGTCTCGAACTGTCTGAGTACTAAATTTTATCAGCGCTTTAAGCGTAAAGAGGATACAGACAGACAGAGCTACTTTCACATTTATAATATTACATCGTCCTGCCTTATTACAATCGCAATAAGAGTATAAGAGTCCTGTATTTTTAAGTGTTTGATAAGTTCAGTATTCGACTGTACAGTCAACATTATAAATAAGTGATCACTTTTGTACCTTGTCACTTTAATGTCATGTTTGAAAAGCCATACGAAATTGTGTAACGACTAAAAGCGACAAGGTACAGAAATAATCACTTATTTTGACGTTGACTGTGACTTTTAGTCCGTTACCCGTATACCATGCGCAGTTTAACCATTTTCCAGGCCAAGCGAATTTAGATATGGCTAGCACAAATTTAATCACAGTTTTATGTTGTTTACCTTTGAGGGATTCATTTTGCGACGCTTCGCGTTTCCGGTTAATACAATTTGGATGAAATTAAACAAACAAAAACGTTTACAAAAAAATTATTTGAGCTCAAGAAGTTTAAGTAAAATAAAATTAAATTTATTAAAATAAGAAATAAAATATGTAACGAGGTCACAAATTTAAAATTTAAAACTTATAATATTTTTTACGACTTCAAGTTATTTTGTACCACATTCTGAATTTAGCAAGGTCAAATATTTGTGCACATTTATGTGGTCGATATTTGCACTATGCCTGGAAAAGGGATAAGAGAAGGACGGACCCATCTCCTCCCGTGGGTTTCGTAAAAGGGGCCTATTATAAAAAAGCCGTGGTGGCCTAGTGGTTTGACCTATCGCCTCTCAAGCAGAGGGTCGTGGGTTCAAGCCCCGGCTCGCACCTCTGAGTTTTTCGAAATTCATGTGCGGAATTAAATTTACCACGAGCTTTGCGGTGAAGGAAAACATTGTGAGGAAACCTGCACAAACCTGCGAAGCAATTCAATGGTGTGTGTGTGAAGTTCCCAATCCGCACTGGGCCCGCGTGGGAACTATGGCCCAAGCCCTCTTGTTCTGAGAGGAGGCCTGTGCCAAGCAGTGGGACGTATATAGGTTGGGATGAGGGGGGATGATAAAAATGGGCAGCAGCTCTCTGTTGCCAACTATGGACTCCAAACTCCAGCTCTGCGGAGTGGAAGGCAAGGGGCAATCACTACACTATTTTCCCAAGAAAGTTGTCATTAAGGTTCTCTGCTAATCCTCATGCGACGGCGACGACCACTCTGTGAAGAGTGTAGCGACTTAGAAGAAGAATACCATTAGGTACGGATTTTTTTTGCTGCGAAATACCATACTTCTGTCAAAAAAGCTTAGTAATAGTAGATTGTACAACGAGAGCATAAAACGAGCCATTTTACCCATGTGGATAGACATGTCGAGGGGAAGATGGGTTTAATGCTCGAGTTTTACACTCTCGAATGCGAGGAGATAAAATAACAACAGTGGAAACATTGTTCACTTACTAGGCACCTTTTATTTTTCATACATTGCTAATATAATTATAAATATTAATTTATTTGATAGTTTTTTAGTTTTATACAAATTAAAAATTAATAACTATTAAAAAATATATTGAAACTATTGTTTTTGGCTGTTAACACTGCTTTATTCTTAGACGAAGATTTTACCTTCACTTTATGCACTAGAGCATAAAAAGTAATTTTATGTCGCCTAGATCTAGGATAAACACGAACTTTACGAGCATGAGAAGTGAAAAAGTTATTATTTTTAAGTATTCACAGCACTGGCCCATTCAGTGGCGAAGAGTGAATAGAGAGTGAGAAAAGCATAAATTTATAGATCTTGGAATGCAACATGTACACCTCGTAATTAGTGTAGACAACCTTTCCCTATTTTTCATCACTGACATCACATCACCTAAAAATTTAAACTAGGCTAAGACGAAGCCAGTAACGCTAGCACCAATCTCCAGACAAGCCAGCACTGGCCTGGCCTTTGTTTCTTCTTCTTCTTCCCATTCCTCTCCTATCGGTGGTTGGACTACAATGGAACGATTCTGATTTTGGAGGCCGCTGCTCTAAACAAAGAAGTGGTACTGCCGTTGGCTTTTGTTTCATCATCATCATCATCATCAGCCCGAAGACATCCACTGCTGGACAAAGGCCTCCCCCTTAGAACGCCACAATGAACGACAACTCGCCACTTGCATCCACCGGTTTCCCGCTACTCTCACGATGTCGTCAGTCCACCTGGTGGGAGGCCTGCCAACGCTTCGTCTTCCGGCTTTTGTTTAGATGAGGCTAACTGGATTCATTTCATTCCTGGAGTATTCTTGCTTAAGTCACTGGCTTAAAAGATAAGCCGGCGTCTATTCCCGCCAGTGCTGGCTTGTCTTGAAAAACTGTTCACACGAGGCCAGCAATTACTTCGTCTAAACCCAATTGTAGGCAACTCTGTGGGAATCAAGTTGGTATTTGTTATTCCGCGCCACTACTTACTCGTCTGGGCTATCATAGGTGTAGCTGATCCGAGTAATCCATTAAACGTGCCACGCTACTCACTCTAATGACTTGTGTTGAGCTTTCAGATTATGTCCCAGGCATTTTTAAATGTGCTCTTCTACGTATAGGAAGTATGTATGTCGGCGGCCGATCGTAAAATCCGCCAGATCACGAAATTACTAAGGCATATCGTGAAATAGCGGCGTTTCATGATATGCCTAGGAATTTCATGATCTGCCTAAACATCACTAGGCAAATCGTTAAACGGTTACTTTTGAACGATATGGCGGATGTCCTTTAGCCAATTCATGAAATGGCGCCGTTTCACGATAGGTATGCCTAGGAATTTCGTGATCTGGCGGATTTTACGATCGGCCGCCGACATTGTATATATGCATGTAAACTCTTTATTGTACAAAAGAAAAGAAACAAAATACAATCGACAAACTTTGAGATACTTGTACAAAGGCGGACTTACGAAGCGAATTTTTTGCAGGTGGTAGGACCTTGTGCAAGGTTCGCCCGGATTGCTACCACCATCTTGCTCGCTGGTCCTGCCGTGAAGCGGCAGTGCTTGCACTGACAGCAGGTGAAATTAGTGGCACTTGAGGTATCCCATCTTAGGCCTCTAGGTTGGCAACGCATCTGCAATCCCCCTGGTGTTGCAGTGTGTTGCAGGTATCTATGGGCGGTGGTGATCTCTTACCATCAGGAGACCCATCGTTTGCCATCCAGTCAATAAAAAAAAAGTTTTTATTAATAGAAATTATTTTAACCCCTGACATAAAAATAAAAGTGCTGTAAGTTTGACAGTGTCAGTCTGTTTGTCTATCTGTCACCGTAGCTCTCAAACAGATGGATCTAATTTCAATGCGATTTTTACGTGAAGGTATGTTTCGCAGTTTTGTGTTTCGTAACCAAAAGTTAATAAAATCGGGTAAGCTTTGAAATGACAAAACTGATTGCGATGACGACGTGTGATAGGTACGTAAGTGAGTAAACTGTTTAGTGAGTAGGTACGTATAACTCTCTATTGTACCATCAGCCAAGTATGTGGTCTACCACCCTAAAGTTGATAATCGTTTTCATAAGACAATAATGCCAATAGACGTCATTAGACGTGTCTGTAAACTTAAAAGTTCTATTTTAGCGACATCATTTGATAGGAACTTGAAACTTTGGCTGATGGTACATAAAACACATAACAAAAAACAGATAACAGCGAGAAGCACATGTACAAAGGCGCACTTATCCCATATAATGGTTCTCTTCCAGTTAACCTTCGAACGAACAACAACAAAAACAAACAAGATAAAAACAAAGAAGAAGAATAACAAGAAGAGTAAACACTGCAACATTTTTCTTACCACCAAATTAATAATTTTCGCATCAGCCACATTTATCATAATTACGCAAATCTTCCACCAAAGTCCACGTCTATTTATTAGGATATAACGTGCCATCCGCTCTAAAAACAAGTCATCACCGGGCGTCAAACCCGGCGAACTGCACACCGTTATCGGCTTGCATCCACGGTCACTGGCCCCAGAATCAGCGAGAGCGGACAAATCACTTCCCAGATTTAGTGTACTGTCTAATGCATAGGGTTATCAACGCCAGTCTATAAAAACACCGAAAACTTCTTACAACATCTTTTAGAAAGACTTACTAGGAAATACAATTTAAAAAAAATACTTCGACAGTTGAAATGTTGTAGCACATACAGGATGATATCAGATACTAGCGGTAAATACCATGTGATGTCACAGAAGTGGCAGTGACAGCCCTATTTGTGGAGCAATTGCTGGTAGTGAGCGGCGCGGTCAACGTACCTAACGTCACGCGACGGCGCGCACTAATGCGCTTAGATTACTACCTACTTCCACACCGACCATTCCCCGATGAACTCCAACAAAGGGAGCAACTGCAGCTCCCACGTGCCATTTGTGCTGACACAAGAGGCCGGGGTGGGTCTTTGTACGATGGTCTAAGCATGCGGCATTGACTAGTATTGCGCGAACACTGCTATTTGCTGAGGTTTCGTACAGTAGACAACATTAAGTAAAGCCATCTGTTAAATGTTTCCAAACCAAACTGAACGCTAAGACAGCGGAGTTAAAAGCGATAATGCACTGTGTCTAAAAGTACAGTTAAGCTGACGTTTCTTACAAAGTTCCTTGTGCCTCTAATTTATAGTAACGCTGGCTCTAATAGGTGCTAGTTCTAAATTGCCTTGGTCTACAAAAACGCTATGCATATTCAGTGGAATATAAATTAATTCAAATTGCTTGGTTAATACATGCGAAACAGCGTTCAATATAGTTGATTAGGTTGTTTATAATAATAATTGCCTAATTTATTCGCTATGATACATCGTTAAATTGTTATGTACTGTTAGAATTAATGTTTAATCACGTATTCATTGCGAGTATCCTTGTCTCAAGGTCTGTTTGTATTGATTCGTCGAAAAAGCCTTCCGACCGGTTAGTAAATTAGATTTTTAAGTTTAAAGATGTAGTAAATTTGTAGAAGTCTAAAAATTCCGACATGATAATAATGATACTCATGGTTAATATTACATCCGGGACTTAAATGAACGAATATATTTATTTCAGACGAAGAACTGTCTCGTTTAAGTCCTGGGAGTCCAGATGAGACTCATGTTTTGCCTTCGTATTTTGTTGTAAAGTTCACATTTATCTTGCAATCTCAACTAGCTTACTGAAGTTTACTCAAACTAATTGAGAAATCAAGATAAATAATAACTTTTCCGACAACATACAATGGCAAAACTTTATACAATACATCTGTACATAATAATAATTATGGACTATATCAAAACTGTAGCTACTAACTTTTCATCATCGTCAACATTGAACAGAGTCAATATATTAATATACTTATCCCAAATCTCCGTTTAGTATTTGCATCAACCTGTACACAATACGGATAGGTAAGCCATTTCTTCACACCCCTCGCTGGGGGGCAATTCTGAGCGCTCAATTGGTCCGTAATGGGATCCATTTTGGGTCCCCGTCCATTAGTAGACAATTTCCTGGAGTCCCTGTTCACTAATTTCTATTGTGTGCTTCATTGATCGCCTTGAATTTTCCTTGATTTTATTCTCGTTTTGACATTTAGGATGGAATTTGGTGACAAATTCACTCGCTGTCAGGCGGCTTGTAGACGTCCGCGTTGTATCACCGGACAATGGACCGGTTTTTTGCCGGACTTGCGGTGCTGTATGGCTAGGTCGCCGGACAGGTGTCCGGTGCATGTAACACATTCATTGTAAGCAATACAACACCGCAAAACCGGCAAAAAAACGGTCCGTTGTCCGGTGAAAACAACGGACGTCTACAAGCGGCCTGTGGGTACGAGCGGTAGGTACGAGTATAATGTTATTTATTTATTTATTATTTATTTATTTCTAATAAAATTACATCTATCATTACAGTTACCCAATACGATAGAGTAGCAAGCACCTTATATATGCTGTTGCCAGTTTACAACTTTTTTTGTAACTTTTTTTACGTATCGAACTTGTTTTTTAACCACCGACGCAAAAAGAGAGGTGTTATAAGTTTAACGCTAATGTCTATCTGTGACATCGTAACTCTCAAACGGATGAACCTATTTCAATGCGGATATTTACATGATCGCGAGTTTCCTTATGGTGTTTTCAGCGATGCTTAATTGAAATCGATGAAGCCATTTTTGAGATAAGTATATCGAACTTTGAAATGACAGTGTCAAGAGTTATCCAAGTTAAGTTTGTTATTGGGCGTACATAGG
Source organism: Choristoneura fumiferana (assembly GCF_025370935.1). Classification (NCBI taxonomy): domain Eukaryota; kingdom Metazoa; phylum Arthropoda; class Insecta; order Lepidoptera; family Tortricidae; genus Choristoneura; species Choristoneura fumiferana. The sequence goes on along the minus strand of NC_133476.1, from coordinate 15,611,873 downwards.
TAGGTACATTTTTAGTCGTACCTACCTATAATTGAAGTCGAGGACACTAGGTAAATCAAAGCCGTGGTGGCCTAGTGGTTTGACCTATGGCCTCTCAAGCATGTCCTCTCGTGGCCTCAAACTCGGGGCTCGCACCTCTGAGTTTTTCAAAATTCAATTCGCAGCACTGGGCCCGCGTGTGAACTACGGCCCAAGACCTCTCATCCTGAGAGAAGGCCTGTGCCCAGCAGTGGGACGAATATATATATGCTGGGATGATGATGATGACACTAAATCACATCCATTACATACATTTGCCAAAAAAAACATGGCGAAATTTTGACTATGGTACCTACGTGTTTCAGTTTTGTCGACCAATACTAGCATGGTCATTAAGCAAACGCGTTCACACTTGCTTATTATCTCCCTTCCACCCCCGCATCAACTAGCATGCTCTTTAATAGCAGGGCCTGCTATTAAAGAGCATGTCACAAAAAAACCTGCTCAATTAGCATGTCCTGTACTGTACACACATGCTAGTAGGTAGCATTTGCTCAATAGTAGCATGCTTTCGTGCTACTAACGAGCATGTGTAACAGTAGCTTTAGGACGGTGAGAACGCAGAGGTTTTTAATCAATAAAAAAGATTGATTATAGTCAACACTATTATTAAAGATAATAATCAATAACATAATGTGTCAGTGTTATCAATTGACAAAAAAAAACAAATTAAGTGAAACCATAACAAAATTTAGCAAATCTAATATCGTTAATCGGATCGCATAGTCTACCCTACTTGCCTATTTGTACCTAACATGTTGGTGCTTGTGTGTCGACATATCGGTAGCTAATTAAAAATGTCATCATTATCATCAGCCGGACCGGAAGACGTCCACTGTTGAACAAATACCTCCCGAACGCCTCAATGAACGACCACTCATTACTTTCGCTCGGACGGGCGGCATTTTGCTAATTTGGGACCATTTCATGACCGTGATACGTCTTTTTTAGTTTTCTTCTATATATTTTTTTCTAGTACTGCCTTTTCGCAACGTAACGTTTGGCAACCTGTTTCATTTCGCAAACTCTAAAACTGTAAATATTTCAGGATTTATTTCAGGGCCATCGTGTAGAACCCTTTAGGTTAGGTTAGGTTAGTTTTATAAAAATCCTGAATTTTTTACAGTTTCAGAAATATTAAACAGTTGGGAAATGAAAAGTTGCGAAATGAAACAGGTTGCCAAACGTAATTCGCCGAAACATTGGTAAACCATTTTTTTATGTAATTATCACGAAATTCTTTCTTTTGGGAGCGCCAAAGTTCGCATACTCTTCGCTAGTGATACCGTATTTTTTGTCCGAATCATCGTTTGTCATAATTTTTTTCCCACTAAAATCTTGCAGTTTTCTGAAAATTTTAAATGGTCATCCTATAGAAAAGTATAGGTTAGGTTAGGTTGGTTTTATAACAATTCTGAACAATTATTGGATTTAGAGATAAAAGAGTTATGACGAACGATCGTTCTGACAAACATTACATTCGGACTTCCAATATACCTATGTATGCGAGCCGATATGGACCCCTTTCTTTTACTTGCATCCACCGGTTGCCCGCAACTCTTGTGATGTCAATGAACTAAAATAATTTCTTTGCTCACCCGCGACCTTATGATGGCTAAGTTTATGCAAGATATGCGTGTTCATGCAGTTCCTCCACCTCCATACTGTAAGAACACAAACAAATCACACAAACCCATCTATCACCACCACCACACTACACTGACGCGTTTCGAACTCAACCAGAGCTCATCTTTAGAGCAACACAAACGTTCACCATGCTACCAGATGTTAGATGAGATATGTGTATGAGTTGTTGTTGATATGGACCTCCGCAAAGTAACGCCTGATTCAATAAATTCTCGTGATGTCGTCAATCCATTGCCACTTCAACTTACAGTTTCTTCGAGTTACGTCAGTGACTTGAGTTCTTCCTATTCCAGATTCTATCGTGCAAAGAAACTCCGAGCATGATCTTTCCATAGCTCGTTGCGTGACTCTGGGCCTCGAAGAGAGGTAAACAATCAAGGCCCATCTTAGAACCATAGCCCATCACTATGGCAACACTGAAGACAGTCTTCAGGTACTGCGGACTGCGGACCTAGTATTTGGGACGAGAAGACATCAAGAAGTTCCCTGAAAGCTGCCTATCCGAGTTGGATTCTTCGGGCGAGCACTTTGTCGATGTTGGACACACTAGTTGAAAACTAGTTTTAAGAGTCTTCATACCAGTTAAATTAAATAGTATTAATAATTAAAGGTCCGTCTTATATCCCGTAGTAAATATAGGTAGTAAGAATTGCTTGGTTTATATAGGACTTGGGACACTTAAATGGATTTCAACGAAAGGTTTCAAAAGGCATCGACCGATTTGCAAAAGCCTCCCGCTGTGCGACCACTTTATGGCCAAGTAGATAACCATCTCTTTAACGAACATCAACCAGTTTAATGTTCAGTATCAACTCGTTTAATAATGGCTTGTTCGAAATTGAGGTTTCTGTGCGGTTTTAATAATGTGGTAAGTCTACGGAGATGATTAAAGTCAAGGAAGGAAGAGGACAGAAAGGAAGAGATTGGAAAGTCCTGATGTGACATGAGCATCAAACATGAACAAATGATTATAATAATCTCCTTCTACACATCATCATCGTAATTCCAGGCTATATACGTCCCACTACTGCGCACAGAATTAGGCTGTTTTTTAACCGACTTGAAATGAAGAAAGTTATCAATTCGTTTGATTTTTTTATTCTTGAACCAGTGGGAATCCGCGATCTTAAGCTAGCAAATGTTCCCAACGTTTTTAGCTCTGCCGAATCCTCTCATTCTTCCAGCCTGTATACATCATCAATACATCAAAAAATCCCTACAAATTAGAAATTAAATCATCACAATCATCATCTCAGCCGTAGGACATCCAATGTTGGACATAGGCCTCCCCCATACACCTCCAGTTGCTTCGGTTGGCAGCGGCTTGCATCCATCGTGAAAGTAAAAGTAACTTTAACTGACTATAGGCCTAGGAGGAGAGGAGGTCAAATTTCGGAAGCTAAATTTGACCCGCTTCCAGTGGCCGGATTTAAGTATAATTTGCCATAGCTACTTACTTATGTAAATCTGGTGACAATACAACAATTTGTCGCAGTGACATTCTGGTGGTCCAGCCAGGATCGTCTCCGCAGGCGGAAATGCAATGCTAAATGGCATGGACTTGAAATTTGGTATGAAAGTGTAGTTTAGATGACAATGGAATTACAGTTAAGTAAAAGTACAATCAGCAAAAATACTCTTCTATTAAAAATGACAATATTAACAAAAACTTATTTGAAGTACTTTGAAATCAGTTATATTTGTTTGTATAAAGCTCCAAGTCTTGATGGATTGATAAAGTCATGTCGATCTCTCACTACGATCACATAAGTATGACGTTACTAACACACAATCAGGCCCAAAGATCCTTAGACCAAATGCATAAAGCTCTTTATGAACAACTCTATCAACAAAGGAGTCAACGTTAACTGATGATATGTTTAATGGCACTATTAAGATGCGGTCATGTGCGAAGCGACCAGAGCAGCGAGAGTTCCGTACAAAACTAACACTAATAAGCTTCATCATCATCATCATCATCCCAGCCTATATACGTCCCACTGCTGGGCACAGGCCTCCTCTCAGAACAAGAGGGCTTGGGCCATAGTTCCCACGCGGGCCCAGTGCGGATTGGGAACTTCACACACACCATTGAATTGCTTCGCAGGTTTGTGCAGGTTTCCTCACGATGTTTTCCTTCACCGCAAAGCTCGTGGTAAATTTCAATGGCATAGTGGTTTGACCTATCGCCTCTCAAGCTGAGGGTCGTGGGTTCAAACCCCGGCTCGCACCTCTGAGTTTTTCGAAATTCATGTGCGGAATTACATTTGAAATTTACCACGAGCTAATAAGCTTACAATTACTTATATTGAAAATGCGAAAGTAACTGACTTTCTGTCTGTTACCTCTTACCGCTTAGAACCTGAGCCGATTTAAAAGAAATTTGATATGGCGATAGTTTGAGACCCTGGGATATAGGATAATTAGTATCCCTAAAAAATTTATAAAATCCCAAGGGCGTGCGAAAAACGTATTCTTCACAGATAATTACCACATGTATTGTGCAATGATGCGTGGGTTTATTCGTTTGTAGTCACATGCTAAGTTAATTAATTCTTGCATATAAGCATATATTTGTGTAATTTTTCCAGCACCATTTTATCGCCGTATCGGATGGTGTAAAAACTCATCTAAATGCAAATTGCAAACGATTGCGCCGTGCAAAATCGTTTCACTCGACGTTTCAGCCAATTTTAACACGTAATTTGACAATTTTAAAATGTGTTACGATAAAAATTTTATAGCATTGTACCTAATGTATTGAAATAAAATCGCGTTTTTTTTGAAGGCGTAATTCAAAGGTGGTGAAATTTTTTTAAGTAAAATTTGCTTGTAATTAAAAATTTGGTAGGTAAGTACTTAAATGTAAATTGTTTTGTTTTACGTCTTATTCATGTGTCGGTGACTATTAAATCACTTTAAAAAGCCATTGTGGATTGTTCATTTTGAATTCGAGCCATGGAAGAATCTATAATAAAAAGCCTATGATGAGTTCATTAGTTTCTCTTGCTCTGTGTATCTAAAGGTACTTAAATGGCATGTTGTGTTTATATATAAGTTGCAGTACTTTACATAAATAATGCTGCAAAACTTGTTTTCATTCAATGTCTTATTAAAACCAACAACACAATTAAGACGACCGAAGAAGCTTGAGGTCCCGGGTTCGATTCCCGACCGGGGCAGATATTTTTATTTATAATACGAATGTTTGTTCTCGGGTCTTGGATGTTTAATATGTATTTTAAGTATGTATTTATCTATATAAGTATGTTTATCCGTTGCCTAGTATCCATCATGTTACAAGCTTTGCTTAGTTTGGGTCTAGGTCAATTGGTGTCAAGTGTCCCATGATACCTACTATTTTTTTTTAAGAACCTATCATTTAATTAGTTCGTCGTTTACCTATTCCATCATTAAGTACCTTTTTTATACAGAAATAGGCTTGGCTGTGGACTAAGATGGCGCACAGTTACCTAACATACATAATAGGCCAATTGCCCCATTCACCAGACGACTTCCAGATTGACATAATAACTCTACAACAATTAGTACAAAAAACGATAAATAATAATCCTAAACGGAACCCTAAAGCCATACGATAATTAAATATGTTTCTCATCACGCGTCATAAGCCGAAGAGTCTGTCATAACACAAATAAAGGCGCCTATAGACGCGCGGGAATCAAATAAAGGGGCTTACAGACAGGAAGACCGCCGGCGCTCCTAATGGATTTATTTAGATGTCATTTTTTATGTGGGCGGGGGCTTGCACGAGACAGTCGGGTAGCAATAGTATGGATACGACGAAATGTTTTGTTTTATACTTTAAAACATCTATAAATTGTATGTAAACTCTTTATTGACCATAAAAAATAAGAATACAAGTACTTACACAGAAAGAAGTACACAGACGAACTTATCCCTAGTAAGGAATATTCTTTTCCGAATAACTATATAACCTAATAACAAGCTAACCTAATTAAGTTTATTTAAATTTATTTTAAGTATATTTGCTTGTACGATATATCTGATACCAATAATTTTCTGTCAATATGTCATATTCCATCAGATGACCCGCTTGCTTGATTCCTCCCTCTTATAATAATAAAAAAAATTACTTAATCCGTAAATTGACAAAGTTGCTTGAAGACGTAATTAAGTTGCAGGTGCAACTTATCCGTTAATAGATAATAATCAGTTCGCCGTTTTTTTATATATAACAACTTGTGTAAAGTGTCGTTTCTGCTAGGTCCCCATGAATTTAATTTATCTGGTATATTTATACAAAAGTCATATTTAAAAACACTACATTGTCATTTATGCTAAGTACAACAACCAACACAATGGGCAGTGTGGGCGTAACTGGATGCAGACGGCTCAGAATAGAACAACGTGGAGAATGCTGAAGGGGCCTACACCAAATTGGTTGAGAGAGGCTTGAGATGATGATGATGATGACAACAACCTAGCCAAGACAGTAAAATTAAATCGTAAAAAAACTATCGTAACATGCAGTCTTAACAGCATAATAATAGTCACTTCACAGAAATTAAAACATTTCAATACCACTCTTCGTTTTTGCTACAACAAGACTGCCAATTTTTATTTTACCTTTATAGCCGTGTCGTGACTACCTTACATTTTTTTTGATTAGCCAGAAATATAACTCACTTTTACAACTAAGTAGCTAAATTGTCAGCTACTTGTATTTACGCTGCAATAAAATTGTCAGTCGTAAAACAATAATTTAACACATCAAAAAGCCTTATCCACATTATGTCTAAATTTAACTTGGCCCTGCTTTATCCCTCGAACGCGTGTTCCATCTCAACTTCTCCGTGTGGGTGCACACATGCATCTTAATGCATTTCTTGTACGCACACAGACGTAGCCCTGCATTTGTATAAAGAAGTTTTATGGGGTTTACTGGAAGTGTTTGTGTGCGGGCACTGATTTTACAGGATTTACAGGTTTGTGTGTGTGTGTTGTACATTGGTATTTTGATTGGTCATGCATTTTCGTGTTTACGGCCGAGCGGCTTCGCTGTGCGGGCGAGCGAAGCTATAAAATGGTATAATTTATAAGCGTACCTACCCGAGGCATCGTGATAAGAAGCAGACTCACAAAGGACTTTAGATTGGGTTTTGGGTTGTGTTAGTCGCAAATACTTGAAGGTTTTTTAACCAAGGAATCAATTTATGAAATCGCAAACCATTGGAAAGTGAAAAATATGTTTCTGTTAGTTAAACATTAAATTTTATACACAAACTAGCTGTTGCCCGTGACTCTATCCTCGTGAGGTATGAAAAATAATTTACATCCTATTCTCAGACCTACCAAATGTACACAAAAAAATTCATAACAAATCGGTCAAGCCGTTTCGACGGAGTTTGGTCACAAACATTTTTGACCAAAGAGTTTTAGAGATAAGTAGACAAAAGCGATCTATTTAGGAATCTTTAAAAAACAAGTCTATTAAATTGCTTCCCATCAGGTGACCGTTATTATCCTTATAGTCGTTTGCCCTATCTTACATTAAAAAAAAACTTATAATTATTTTGCCTTAGTTATGATATTTGTAACTATTGTTATATAATGAGTGTGCCCATTCATCCTTAATTAGATTTGAAAACGACCAATGCAGGAAAAACAGATGCGGGCTAGTAGTTATTTTTGCGATGTTCGTTATGAGGTAATAGATGAAGCAGACTTATTTTTTCTAGAATCAGTAAACCTACAAACAAGCTGCTAAAACATCAGTAGGAGCAAATATTGAAAATAAGTAAGGAACATACCCAACAGCGGCGTAGCGTCAGATATTTTCGTGGCAAAGACGAAGCAAAGATCGCATATATGTTTCATAAATCATGTATGTACTGTAGTCCTATTTTGAAAATATTGAACAAGCCGATGGGAATAGGGTTCTATGGACGCTTCGTTACTGATACCCAATATTACCTAAGTAACGTTCCTCTACAATACGAGTACGAGTAAGAGTATTCAACAGAGATCCGAGCGTTAGAACAATACTGCATAAAAAATATATTAATATGACCTATTATGTATGATGTGATATAATATTCTTTGAGAGAGTATCCGTCGTTGTTTTCACTTTAGTAATGCTGTTAAATACGAGTACCTAATACCGTAAACTGCTTCAACTTTGCCCTCTGGCCCCAACATTGCCTGAGTTGATTTAGAGTCGATAACTTAGCTCTCTTAAAGGTTTTAAACTTTTATCTACACGGGAATTATTATTACAGGGGGATATCAGTTTTAAAACCTAAAGGGTGCTAAGTTATCGACTCTAAATCGAATCAGGCAATGTTGGGGCCAGAGGGCAAAGTTGAAGCAGTTTACGGTACACCCGTTAATCCACATTCGTAGTTTAAAACAAGCAAGAGAGGCTTGCCATTTCCACGTCCGCGTAACATCAAAAACTTTGCAGACGATGAAAGTTCGATATTTTTTCAAGCTCTCTGCCGCTTGGCCTAAACACCTACATACAGACCTATTGGTTAAAACATTTTTAATTTTGTTACGTACGTTTGTCCAATTGAGGTAATTTTATTAATTATTAAGGAGGTCGGTCATTATATGGACTAGACTTGACGTTAAGAGGGGTTTCTAACAAAGAACGAAGAAAGAAGTTGCTTATTACTATCTAGTTTTCTACCACATAATAGGTACAAACTTTCATCCGCAACTTCGGCTACCTATCCCGTGGAAATATTGCACTATCCTGGCTGAAAAAGTATAAGTAAACAGGGATAGAATAGTGCATGTTTCACTATCGCACATCGCTCGAAGAACAGATAACGGTTGGGGATGAAAGATCCTCTAGTTTCGAAGCGACCACGAACTGGAAGACGAAGCTTTGGCAGACCTCCCACTACGTGGACAACGCTATCGCGATAGTTACGGGAAATGCGATTGCGAGCTATCGAGTTGTTGTTCATTGTGACATTCTTAATGGGGAAAACCTTTATTCAATCAACAGTGGACATCTTCCGGCTGATGTGACCGTATCTTTTTATAACCTAACCAACAAAAAGGTTGGGACTTGGGAAACCCCTTTGTCACTTCAAAGTTCAATATCTCAAAAACGGCTGATCCGATTCTGATGAAACATATCTAACCACCGCTAGAAACCCGATTTCAAATAAAAAAACGCATTCAAATCGGTTCCCCGTTTAAGAGCTACGGTGCCACAGACAAACACACACTATACAGACACACATAGCGGAACACCCCTCTTTTTGCGTCGGGGGTAAATTAATGAATTAATTTCAGAATCCTTTCAATGGTTACAGAGATTATTCCATAATGATAACGCCTGCCGTATTAGTCAATGACAAATTATGTTATTAATTCCGCAGGTAATGAAAATGGCTGACAAAACCAAATTTGGTCTTAAATAATACATTTGTAAGAATAAGAAAATGTGTAAATGCATTTTAAATCTTCATAGTTAGGTATTCCATCTTAAAATCAAAGGTGGCCTAATCCTCACTGGACCCGCTTGGGAACTAAGGCCCAAGCCCTCTCACTCTGAGAGGAGGCCTGTGCCGAGCAGGAGGACGTATATGGCTGGCATGATGATAATGAGGTATCTACCTATTCCATTCGATTTTGTTAACATTTGTACAAAGGCTATAGTGCCATTTACACGAGACCAATTAAATGGCAAAATTGACATGGTGAATTGTTTCAGATACTCTCTTGAAAATCAGCGCTGTGGTTCCGTACTTAAGCATTTCTGAGCTGCCGGCTATTTCGGCTTTAAGTAACGTTATTTTATTGTTACCTTGTTGTTAAATCTTGTTACTTCGGTTATATATATATACATTTTTAGTTGGACCTTATTATTGTAACCTACCGCTGTAGGTAAGCGGTCCTGAAAAACCTTTTGGATCTCGGGGTCGAAGGCTGGCAAGAGTTGATCTTAAGCAAAGCGTAGTCTAGGCTTGGAGGCCAAGACCCACAATTTATCAAAAAATTACATTCTGCGAATTCAATAGATACGGCCTTTACCCACACAACTGTGTATTGCATATTTGAAGTAGCCGTAGTAGGTATCTTGCCCACCAATTTGATTAATCTACAACCGCGCACTTGTTCCAACTTCTAAGCGCGTAGGAACTGCGTGAGCGTACAAATAGCCCAGCATAAATTTCCTTTTACACACACTATTCCAGCGTGCGTCTGTGTTATCAATGTGTGCGTGTCCCTCAACGTCAACATTTTCCTCGCTCCATTTTATCAAAGCGCTTGATAAACTACGTCGTCTTGTCAAGGGTAATGTTTCAATCGCTTCAGCGCTGAGAGTTCACAGTATGAGATCAATAGCGGCGTGCGATGTTGCCGCTCTTCTGCCCTCTCCCCCCGCGCAGGGGTCTTTGTACCCAAGTACTCCTGATGGGTGCGAAAGGCGGCCTTAAACTGGAGTGTTGGATCGGTCCTCGTATAATCCGCAATTTGAATTCTGAAAGCAATTTTGAAACGCTTATTAACTCTGCCACGTTAAATTAACTTGCGCTTCATTTTCAGTGTAATTTATTACCTATAGGTACTTAATTTCACTTCCCGTAATATAAAGTATCTACCTATTACTTAGTTGCTACTATATTTTGAATCCACTCCTTGTCTATACGAAATTTCGTCTTAATGAAATGACTCGATTGATATAAATGAAGAATAAATACTTTTTTCGAATTTCAACTTTCAACCGCCTATCAAGTTTTCAAAGACACTTTAGTCTTGAATCAGTGAACCATCTGGCAGACAGCCGTAAAAAGTGTGAGAATTTTAATTAAGCAATGCCTTACAGAAAGCTTCGACATTAGAGCCTTGAAATAAGGAGTTATCTGTGTACTTTACTTATACCACAGAATAAGTAATAGTACGCTCTCCGACACGGTGGACAGACCTCATCAAATCTGTGACGCACTCTAATATAAACGATTGCTCCCACAATGCCAGACATCGGGCTACTTGGCGACGCGTCGCGACAGCAGCAGTGGCACAGGAATCGCTCGACCAAAGCATAACCACGACCACTCTGTCAAGAGTGAACGACTAAGAAGAAGGAGAAGTTATAGTACAAAAGTGCCCATAGGTACTACCGTCACGTCATGTTATTTTTTTTCCAGCCGATGGGTTCGCTTGTAGGGGGAGACAATATATCTAACAAATATAACATCAAGGCCTAATATTTTGTACCTAAAAGGATTCCTAAATCAAAAATGCACTTAGCAGACCTATGTTTTTAAAGACCTATTCAACGATACCCCACGCGGTTTAGACGAGAAAAATTTCATCCCCACTTTACGTGTTGGGGAGGCACCTACCCTTTTTTTTCAACATAGGTACCACTTTTTCATCGTGATTAACATAATCATACTCGTACATAGTTATAGCACTCTAGTACTGACAAACAGTCTCCATGCCAAGCCGCGGATGGACGGACGGAAACAGCGAAACTAAAAGGGTTCCTTCTACCCTAAACCCTAAAAACCGCTTATCTAAGCCATGGTCTAGTCTAAAGACATGAAACATAGCACGCTGTTGACGCAACGTTAAACTCCACGGTGCAATTTCTGTGATTCACCAAGGGAAATTTAGTAAAATGTCGGAATATCTTCTTTCTATTGTAAAGGTTGTCTGGAACAGATCGCTCTGAAACGACATGGCCTATTGCTTACCTTGAAATGTTTTCATGTATCTAACTCTGTTTGCTGTAGATACTTACCTACTGCTTACGATATTGTGGTTTACAATAAAGAGTCATAGTATTGTATTGTTGTCTATTTGCATGTCAGAATTATTTATTAACGCAGCCAAAGCAATGGGCAAAAGATAGTGCATTAATAAATCATTGTCAATAATAAATATGGCATCAGGGTTATTTTTTTAACTTTTTAAAATTATTTTTTTCATTTTTAATTTACTTTTACAGTGGGGCCTAAAGTGATTATTAGTACCTACCTATAAGTATTATAGTTAGCCTTTTCTGCCCTTCTGTCCGTCCGTCTGCGGTGCGTTCTCATTAGTCCATGACGCCCACCTAAGCGCATCCGCCACGCCCATATGGACCCATGCCGATGGGTTTTTCCCCCGATAAAAGCCGGAATAAGGTTTATGAGTTTTCATAGGTTTTTTTTGAGTTGTGGAGTATTTTGTAAGCGAGTCTGGAATAGCAGAATACTAATTTAAAAAAAAATAAGTTTCCCTAGGCTAGTTATTTTTGTTTCTTGTTGTTTAAATATTACGTGTGTTAGCTTTAAATAAATATACTTATTCAATGAAATTCTACTAATATTATAAAATTTGTGAAGATGATTGGATGTTTGTTACTCAATCACGTAAACCGCTGAACTGATTTAGATGAAATTCGGTATACAGATAGTTTGAGTCCCCGGAAAGGACATAGGATAGTTTTTGTCCCGGAAAATTGACACGTGTCTAGTCTCCTAAGCACCTTTTTGAGTTATAGCATAGCGGTTTGAAAGTTAGTCATCACGAACAATTACTATGGTTACCATTTCTTTAAAAGTAAAAAAAATTGTACCTTTTGTTTTCAGAGTATAATTTAATTCAATGGTAAGTCATAGCATAGTACTTTGCGAGCTCTACATTATGTGATTAAAATCTCAATTTAAAAAAAAGGTGACTAGTCATGTTCTTTCCGTGGACCTTTCATATATTTATGTACTCACACAGACGCATATTTATATTTATTTATGTGGTACGAGTCCAGGAAATATGAATTGACCATCTGTAAGCTTTACATAACAAGTTATCAATTCAATATTTTCCTGAACTACAAAAAAATATTCTTTTAATAAATCAGACTTTAATTATTTTTTATTTTTTGGTCACTTTCGTGCTTTCTTTTTGGAGGTGGTTCCAATTTATTTGTCACTTTTGGATTTCCTTAAGTAATTTAATTCACCGTAACTCATTAGTCGTTACTGACTGTCATGCCATTGCGTCAGGAAAACAATGACGCATTTTGCATATTTCCATGAATATTTAAATAATTTTTAAAGTTCTCGAGCATTTCTACTTAGTTACGCGATAGTCGTGTACACTTCGAGAAACTGAGAGAAAGAATATAGATAGATGCTTTGAAAATGTGATACTGGAGAAGAATGCTGGGGATATCGTGGACAGAATTCAGGACAAATGTGTTCATCGTTGAAGAACCCTGCATCTAGCAGCGTCTGTGTCTAGTCTAGAGCATAAAGACGCTGCTTGATGGAAGTTCTTCAAGCAGGCTAGGGCGTATAGGTATATACCTAGTGTATTGGATACACTCTAGTTTTTTGCCCATGCCAAGGCGATAATTCCATAGAACTATTTGTCGTCCAGGGTAAAGTGTATGTGTGCCAAATATATTAAGTAGTGTTCATTCATAAATTACGCTACATTTTACATTTGAGGCAATTTCAGACACAAAATGGTGAAGACCAAAAAGTTGCACACCTTAACGCAGGCAGTTAGAATTACTATTAATTTGTTCCATTGTGACACGAAAATTATGTATCCATAAAATGTATAATAAAAATACTTAATAAAAATGTGTAAATGTATAATTAACTTTCGTGTAACAGTTCAACATCAAGTGTTCATAAACTTGTAAGCAAAAATTTTATCAAAAATATCTAAACACGCTTCTACGCCGTCGTGTTCAGATATTTTGGATCAAATTTTTGCTCACTAGTTTATGAACTCGACTGTACAATTACCATGGAATAAAATTCAAAGTAATTCAAACTAGCTGCGTTAAGGTGTGCACTGTGCAACTTTTTGGTCTTGCAAAAACGAATTAATTGCGACGTTGAAATAAAGGTGACAGGGAAAATTTATGTATGTATAGGAGCTGTTTCACCATCCACTGATTAGTGTTAACTGACGTTTAAATGTGATGCCGTCTCCGTCTATTCGAACAAAACAAATAGAGACGGCATCACAATTAACCGTCAGTTAACACTAATCAATGGATGGTGAAGCAGCCCCTTAGTATTAAATACCATATTTTATCTCAATGTATCTTGTATGTGTCTAGACTAGAGGTTTGTGCATATGCGAGTCAAATCTTGCAAGCTAAATTTGACCCACTTTTAGTAATCGGCTTATCTTGAAATTAGGCATACTTATGTAAATTGCGTGACGATACAATAATCTGGTAAAGACATCCTGGTAGTCCGACCAGGATTGTCTCCGCAGGACGGAACTCTTCATCGGTTAATTGCATCGACTTGAAATTTGGTATGCAAAAAGTCAGCAAAAAGTACAGTCAGCAAAAAAAGCTTGTCTTAAAAATTATTATTTTTTTACCAAAAACTTTTTTATCCTATCTCAATTCAATACTATTATTAACATTACAGAAACCGGCGCAAGATAACTGCGAGCGAAAAGTATCAAAACATACGTTAAAAAAGTAATCGACTCGCACAAAATTCACAACCGACCCGACGAACGGATACAGCCGCCGTTCAATCAATGTAGTGCGCCGTTCGGTCGTACGATGTAATAATAATACAGCCGCTCCTCGCGCTTCTACAGCTGCGCGTCCTAGTCGCTCTTACCTCTCGTTCAACACTATAGCGCTAGAGCGAGACCGCGGCGTCCGTCCGTCTGCCCGCCAGTCCCCCGACGCGGTACGGTGAGTTTACGTTAGTCCGCGACCGCACCATGTCGGAAATGAACGCGCGTACCCGATTAGAAAAAGGTGAAAAAGCCATCCTCACCGAGTTGTTGAATTTATACAAAAGCTCCCCTTGCTTATGGGACCAAAAACATGAGCAATACGGCGATAGAGAGGCACGCAATCAAGCTTATCAAGTATTATTAGAGACATACAAATTAATACAATCTGATGCAACAATTTGTGACGTTAAAAAGAAAATCGAATACTTGCGATGCGCCTACCGCCGCGAGCACAAAAGGGTGAGTTGAAATAAAAATATTTTGAATTTACGAGTAGATAGTACAATTATATAGTAGAGTACAATTGATATCGATTTGTTCAGATATGACGAAGCTTGGTGTGGCCTAACGAAACCTGCGCCATGGACGTCCTTTCTACATTTTTATATATTTTTTTCTAATAAATTTGATACTTACTCATTAATTTGTTTTTTAATTTCAGGTGTTAGAAGCTCATAGTCAAGGCGAAGCGCATAGACCTACATTGTGGTATTACGACCTACTAAAGTTCCTAAATGATTACCACCCCGAGATCAAACCAGTCAAAACAGAATATTGTCAGGTATCTTGTTGACTTTTCGTAATTATACAGGCCCATATACTACGAAGTGCAAAATTCGAACTCAGTATCTTGCCGTTCCGCTGACGCTAATAAATTATTTTTACGGGAGTGAGAACGACGAACTTCGATTTTTGAATTTTGTAGTAGCCCTCCAGTTCTAATTCGATTAAGCCGAGACATTTAACGACAT
The DNA here is from genome assembly GCF_025370935.1 of Choristoneura fumiferana. Classification (NCBI taxonomy): domain Eukaryota; kingdom Metazoa; phylum Arthropoda; class Insecta; order Lepidoptera; family Tortricidae; genus Choristoneura; species Choristoneura fumiferana. Next base: position 15,596,721 of record NC_133476.1, on the reverse strand, counting down.
ATTTTTTAACATGTTTTAGGAAACGCATGAAATCATTGATTCTGATGCTGATGAAGACGGCTCGCCAGCGAATAAAAGAGCCTGCAACGGAAGCAATAACGTTATTTATGTCTCAGAGCAACTCAACAACATCGACGGCCTAGAAGATCCAGACAGCTACCAAGATCATGAGCAATCACTATCGTTCATTGTTAGCAACGAATCAGAATCTTTCGGACGCACGATAGGGTTCCAATTAAAAGAGTTGAATCACATGCAACGAGTTTTTGCTGAAAAATTAATTTCAGACGTCATATTTCAAGCTAGATTATGTAATTTGAGCGCTGAAACCAGTTTAAATTTAGGACCTGGATAATATTTTTTTAATTACTGTTGTAAAATTGACTGATTGATACTAATAATAAATGCGAATATTAAAGAAAACAAACTGAATCAAGTATGTATTTTTTTAGTCCTGAACGTTTTCCCCGAGTCCGTAGGACGAGGCGAACCGAGTTTGCTTACTCGTTTTCTCGTTTCACTCGTTTGAGGGTGGTCCATTCGGGCTGCGAGAGCCCGCTGCGGTCCACGCGTCGATAAATACGGCAACAGCCGCGCCGTCGTCATGGTCGCAACCTGCCGCACTGTGCGCAGCATACTAGGAGACCAGAAATCACTAAGAGGTTGCACGCGCCCACATAGCAACACTAGTCAAGTAGACACCCCGCGCGTCCCTGTGACCGTCCATTTTCGGGCGGGAAAGAGAACAAGCCGCTTATCGCTGGGGTCTTGCTATACTGGATAATGTAACATGCTCGACGTTTGAATGTGTGCTGCAGGGCTACTACGAAATTCGAAACTCGAAGTTCGTGTCGTGCGATATACTATTTAATACGAGAGCGAGAGGGACGGTACGATACGAACATCGATTTTCGGAGTAGGCCCTCTGTTTGCCCATGTCATTGTGTTAGAATAGGTACAGCGTGTTTGCCGAACGATTAATTAGCAAGTGATGACGCAATCGCGTACAGTGGTTTTTGTTTCGCATTTACGCGTTTCACTCCTTTTAAGAGTACACGCTGTTTAATTTATGTTACTTGTTCAGGCGTTGTTTAGCGATTTATGGTATTGAGTCGAACGTTACATTGCCTTCGATTCGTTTAATATAGAGACTTGTCACCTATTCGGGGAATTTCGCGAGTCAAATCAAACGGTATAACCTCTCGACTATGTCTATACGTTTGGTTGTTACGCTTTCACGCTCAAAAAAGTACGTAGGTACAGTCAATGGCTAAAATGAAAAAACTGATAGAAGTCTTCGTCATTTCAAAGTTCAATGTCTCAAAAATTACTGAAGCGATTCTAATGAGTAATGAATGGCAGGGAAACTCGCTTTCACGTAAACAATCCGCATCGAAATCGGTCTATCAGTTTAAGAGCTACGATGCCACACAGACATAAGCGTTAAACTTATGACTCCCTTATTTATGTGTCGAGTCCGGGGTTAAATAACCATCTAACCAACAAAAAGTTGGAAAAAAAAAGTTGGAAAGTTGTCACTTCAAAGTCCAATATCTCAAAAACGGCTAAACCGATTTTGATGAAACATGTCTAAAAATCATCGCTAGAAACCCTGCTTTCAAATAAATTAAAAAAGGAGATCGAAACGCATTAGGTTTTAAGAATTAAACGCATTCAGTCAGATACCTGCACATTTAATAACCTAGCTAACAAAAAGTTGGAAAACCCCCGACTTTGTCACTTCAAAGCTCAATATCTCAAAAACGGCTGAACCGATTAAGATAAAATTATGTCTTTAAGAACCATTGCTAGAAAGAAAACATGCTTTCAAATAAAAAAAAACGCATTCAAGTCGGTCCACCCGTTTAAGAGCTACAGTGTCACTGAGAGACAGACAGACAGACACACATAGGGGGTTAATAAAATAGGTAACTAGCTCTTGCCCGCGACTCCACCTGCGAAATTCATTTAGGTATATTTAGGTATACCGCGAGAACTAAGCTACTTTTTGGGAATAAAAACTATCCCATCAACTAACTTAACCAACAAAAAATTGAAAAACCCCTGACTTTGTCACTTCAAAGCTCAATATCTCAAAAGCGGCTTAACCGATTTTGATGAAACATGTCTAAGAACCAACGCTAGAAAACCTGATTTCTAATGAAAAAACTGCATTCAAATCGGTCCACCCACTTAAGTGCTACAGTTCCACAGACAAACTCACAGACACACGCAGCGGTCAAACTTATAACACTCCTCTTTATGCGTCGGGGGTTAAAAAGGCGACTTGATTCAAGCGCCAATTTGAGAATTTTATAGGAGAGCGTTTGAAAAATTAATTTTGGAGAAAAATTCGGTTTTCCTAAAATACCTACATCATCATCCCATCCTAGATACGTCCCACTGCTGGGCATAGGCCTCCTCAGAACAAGAGGGCTTGGGCCATAGTTCCCACGCGGGCCCAGTGCGGATTGGGAACTTCACACGCACCATTGAATTGCTTTGCAGGTTATTATAAAATAGGTACCTACATTTAAAAAAAAATACGAGTGTCCCCAATCATAAAGCAGCATAGCTTTATGCTATTTTTTTATATACATATACATAGATAACTGGATTGCCTGGGCGACCAAGCTTCGCTCGGGTTAAATAAAGCTCGTAAAAATGTGTTTTCATAGAAATGACAAGCTAGATCGTTCGCCTCCGAAAAGCCCGAAATAGTCAATTTCATTACAATCGTTAGAGATGTTTCTGAGATTACCGAAATATAGAAATTTACAAGAATTTCTCGTTTAAAGATATCTATGAAATAATAAAATGTGATTTATCAACTTGAGCCACATCAGGGCTGAAATATTTAAGGCTAAGTAAAGTGCCTCTTCGATTATGATTTATTTCTTCATAGCAAAATAGTTCAAGTGTACGTAAGTACATGAAATACCTACCTTTTATATACTAACTTATATACCCGTGGCCCGTGGCTACTTGCATAGATACCTAAACCATAGTTCTGGCAATAATCTTAAGATTTCGAGATTTTACACGGATCCCGCGAGAATATCGGGATAAAAAGTAGCCTATGTGTTATTCCAGACATCTACCTATTTACATCCAAAACCGTCCAGCCTATATACATAAGTCCAATACTCGTAAACTTTTGCATATTGTCGGATTAAAACTTATGGTAATACATTGTTAAGATTGTGTATTCGGGTCTGTAAAATCATGTAAATTAACTGAAAAAATCGGCTTGTGTCCTCTTAAATATCAACACTGATCTTTGTCAATAAAAGTTCTATTTAATTTTGTTCTTTTGGCAATTAAACAGAAAATAATAAAGATGCAGCCAGATAAAGTTTCGTGTGACACGAACTAATATAGTAAGACATAAAACTTACGAATCATAATATAGAAAACCATAAATATTAAATACCATACAAGAGCAGGCGCAAGCAAACTACAGCTTCCGAGCCAGAAAAGTAAGTTAGGTTAAATTAGAACTGCGACCCCAACAGAAACAAACTGCTGCCAGAAAAGTAGGTTAGGTTAGGACTGCGACCACTACAGAAATGAACCGTTGCCAGAATAGTAGGTTAGGGTAGGTTAGAACTGCGATCCTAGAACAGAAACGAACCGCTGCAAGAAAAGTATAAGTGGGCATTGCCGAAAATTACATCGTAGTTTTCACTGACGTTGCATTCAAAATAATTATGCCAAATATCATGATATTTGGCATGCACGAGACATGACTCTTAAGCCCAGTGGTTGTTTATTCGAGATTTTATCCCTATTCCGTGGGAATACCGAGATAAAAAGTAACCTACTTATGTGTTTCAACCCAAATCCGAATAGCCGTTTTACCCTGAAGGAGTAATAAACATACACACACACACACAACACACACATACAAACTTTCGCATTTATAATATAAGTAGGATTATTATTATGACAAACAATGCTGTACATAGATGATTATGGCAACCAGTATTAGGATATGTGACTATTAGGACAAAATGATCATTAGTACTTAAGAAAATAGTGCAAATAAGCATTAATAATAATAATAATAGGCCTTGACATCTATTACAGATGATCTAAGTAGCATCGCGACAACACTTGCGCTCGTGACTAAATAGAATAATAATAATAATAATAAGCATTACAATATTTAATATTGGGATAAATAATATTATAGCATTTATGTTAGGATCAATTTTATTATCGCAAAAGATCATTATGACCAAAGTTATTATGGAACTTACAATTAGAACAAATGATTATTATGGATTACAAATAATTCCAATATAATATAGATCCTGGAAAAGAAACACTTATTGCAACTTACTGTTAAGAAATTTGGTGGTAAAATATGCGTAGAAAACAAACGCGAACATAATAAAACGCTCTATGAAACATCGCTAAGTATATAAAAAATACATATAAATTGAAATAGCGTTCGGGATGCGAAAAGAAAATTAGCGGCAAGAAAAAAAATGCTTTTGGGAAAAAGCGATGACAAACCCAAGAAAGCATCTACTGTCGAGGATGAAGCTAACAGATCTTACTTAGTATTCGAAGAAACTGCTAAGTAATAAACTAACACCACAACACTGCTGGCATTCTTGACCTTTACATACCTACTTGCTTGATCAGACCATTTAATTTAAATATCCATCTGTCTTGTCTGTCTTGTTTAAGTCAGGCAACGCTGCCGTGTGTTTTGTTGCCTTGTATGTAAGCGTGCGGACACTTCGTGTGTCTGGGGAGTTGCGCAATGCGCGCTGCTCACCAGGCGAGCATAATGCAGTAGCAGCTGTTTTATACATTCCCTTGCGACAATCTCATTCAACACTAACCAAACTAAACTATACAGCAGCGTCATAAAGTGTTGTTTTATTTGAGAGATCGAAGTGCAACGTAAAGATAGGGGAGTACATAGAATGCTCTTTTAGTTTATGATCGCCTGGTAGCAGTGCCCGCTGAATCGCGGCACGCGCCATCTTCTTTCTTCACCGCAAACCGCAGGCAGCGATGCGATGTCGCAGTCATTTTCATGAGGCACGACGTGAAATTGAACGCAGAGTATTTTGTGACTTTGTTTTGTGACTCGTATACAATCTCTCAGCGCCTCCATTTGCAAGCGGGACAAATGTCTGCTAGGATCGAGATACGTGTTTCATTCTAATAATTTGCGGTACTTAAGCGTATGTATGTAAGTTACTATAATTGTGATACTGCCGCAACGGTACGTAATGATGCGGTCGTCGTTGACGATTCGATATTTAAAGTGTTTAACTCGTTTGCGTTGTTTTCTGTTTTTGATTCTGGCATTACTTTAATCGTTTGTGTTTGCTCCCGATATTTTGACGTATCTACCAGCGTTGTGACAACGAACAGACTTACGAATTGGCAAAGCCAAAGGAAGAGTAACGATTTTTTATTTTTTTATTATGTGAAGGAAGCAAACGAGCATGTGGGTCATCTGATGGGAAATTATCTCAATGATCCCACCGCCCATGTGTGCCAACAATTCAAGGAGAGTCATTGGTCCGTTGCCGGCCTTTAAAGAAAGCCCTTTACTTGAAAGCCACGATGTCATTAATAGTTCTCTGGAAACACTGCTGACTAAAGTTGAATCCACAATTTTACTGCAAGAGCTAATTAAAGATAATCTTGGTCTACGTTCCGTGTCCGTGTGTAATAAAATATGCCTAAGCAAGAGTCCAAGAAATCGTCGCTCAATCTAACTGTTATAGTCAACAAACCAATGAAGCATATAATAAGACCTCCTCATTTTGAAAAATTATGAGATATGTAATAATAAATGATCCATCGGACCTGAGGCCGTATTGCCTAACGTGTGTGACGCTTGCGATTGCAATCAAATGACAGATTTCGCACACAAAAACTGTCATTTGATTGCGATCGCGAGTGTCAGAAACATTTTTGGGGCGGAAGCCAACATGTTGAGGCGATAAGAACCGTATAAATGAAATAAGATGGATAATTTATTGAATCAGGCGTTACTTTGCGGAGGTCTATATCAATGAACTAAAAGAATTTCTTTGCTCACCCGCGACCTTTGTGACGCGCGTAAGGTTGCGGGTGAGCGAAGAAATTCTTTCATTTCATGAAATAAGATGGATACAACTAGGCGTACATTGTGGTGGGCTGACGTGCTGCTGCAGGCGAAAACTAGCAGCTGCCTACCCTTGAATTGACCCACTGCACACCATTGAATGAGAGACGCAACTATAGAGACCTATCCCCTAATACATGATCAGGATATGCTAGCGGATAGTCCCCTATCCTCTTGACGCCCAAGTCAAAGTTTTGATTTATGAACATCAAACTTTATGTCATTTATGATAGATATTCGAATTACAATAAGTCCTTTATAAAGGACTCTACACGTCAGGAGGATAAAGTTGCCAAACTATTGCCAAGCAGGAAGCAACTTGGACCGCGTGTTGGTGCTGCAAATAAGATTACCAGGCCACTGCATTGAGATAACGGATACCAACCATTTCAATATCTTCTAAACTGAGGTTTTGGTAGGCGCTGCTCGCCGTTCACTAGTAAATGGACCCGTCAAACTATTGGTAGCTCGGAGCAACGAGGTGGCACCAGCAGCATTGGCGTAAACGGCTAAGGATGGACAATAATTATTCCTGCAGTCCTGCTTCAAAACTCACCATTTACGAAAACACATGGATCGTTATTTAGAGATTGTATCCCTATCCCATGAGAATATCGGGATTAAAAGTATCCTATGTTTTAATCAAGGTTATAAAGTAACTTTTTGACAAATTTCATCCAAATCCGTCCAGCCGTTTCAGCGTGAAGAAGTAACAGACATACTCACTCACTCACTCACTCACTCACAAACTTTCACATTTATAATATTATAAGTAGGATGTCATTTTTAACAAAAACTTATTGAACTCTTAATAACATAGCATGTTTTACAGCAAGAATTAGACATTAAAAACTGTAAATTCCGTATGTATTTACATAAGTTAATTTGCATGATTTTTCAAGTTTACATAGCAGAAGCATCCTTCGTTTAGTTGCCAATCGTCAACACAACTTCCCGCAATAATTTACTGGCGTCAAAAGTGTTACATTGGTATAAAAATGTATCCTCAGCGGTTCAAATATCACATATCAGTAAAAAATACTGTTATTTTTAGCTAGGTGCTTAGCTGTGCTTAGCTTACCCCGTCTGTGGACCTTTGAGCTATTTATTGCACCATTTCACAATTTCCGATAAATTCCACCTAGTGAAGTTACCCCAAATTATCCTTGAGAAGGTATTTTTTGCTATCCTTATTGTGCATTTTTTCTTCGACTATCTTGATAAAATGGGGCCCACGAATTCCAAACGGACGCCTTCGCTATTTGAAAACTTTAAAATTATCACTAATTTATAAAACCACCGCGATGCCGAATAACATTCCGCTGTATAATTTTATCCACTTTATTTTTTATCGATAAAATAAAAGCTTGTTGTAAAAACAAGTCGCCGATAGCTCCCAAGTATCTCATTCATTCACTCCATAAAAGGAATTTCAACGATGCCAAATTGATCCTTAAGCATCGGCACTATTGGGATAACATAAATTTACAAAATACATCACGAATTCTTCACGTGCTTCAGAAACCTTTACCTACTTCCATTTTCGTGGCACGTTTTAAGGGGACCATTAAAAACATCCAGTGTTTGTAGAACGTAGAAAGAACCGTATCTCAATACGACACGATAGTGTTTTGGTTGCTGGCGAAGTTAGGGAAGGCTATCTGGCTCTTTCTATTGCGTTATGTTGTGATATAGTGCGAGTGAGATGGGGTTAGCAGGGGAGAGTTAGAGTGCTCCTGTTGGTTTCTGTTTGCCTGGTAGCAGAGATCGCTTGCGAGTCGGTCGAGGTGGCGCGGTGCTCGGCCCTACGTCTCACCGCAGTCACCGCCCGCCTCTGTACAGCATTCCAGAATATTTATTTCGCCGGCGTAAGTGCTTCGTCGGCATTCCCTTCATCTTTTAAGGCAACTGTTTTTGTGAGACATAGCGTTTAAATAACTGTTTTACTTTTTCAAAACGATTCGATTAAGCTTAATTAAAAATTTAAAAACTACGGCTGCATGAGTCTAACTACCTGACAGTCATGTGTCATCATTATCATTGCCTGCATTTATGTATTTCTGTACTTGATGTTTGTTCTACTCGTACTATCCTGTCGAGCAAGGTCGCTTTAGTAAGGTAAGTAATTAATTGAGCAAAGAGAGCATTGTGCGCTTACGCTGTGTTAATGCTATATTTCTGTGCTCTACGCTACCGTTTCAATGACTACCTACCTAAATGTAAATTGATTTGCACTACAATTAAAAAGTTACTAACTTAAAACCAGGCCAAGTGCGAGTCAGATTCGGGCACCAATGGTTCGGAACAAAAATTAAAAAGTCGGCAGAAATATGTTTGTATTTCATAAAAAAAACAGTTTTTAACCATTCATTGATTATGTGACTTTTTCTTTAAAAACCTAAAAGTAGGTAGCCCTGGAAGGTTTTAATTGTTACGGTTTTAGTACGAACATTAAACAATTAAACTAGTTTGCTAATGTCGTTCGGAACTTGAAACAGAAGATCGGTTTTCTTTTTCTTTGTCATATGAATCTTCAGGAAAACGGAGAAAACCAACGAGTCCCGAGAGACATTAATATTATGGTTGTACTGTTAGGTACATAATGTACTTATGCTTTTGAAAAATTGTATCTTAGGAACGCGTGAGGTCAGAAGTGAATTGTCATCATTGTTTTTCGGTTGCAAGAAGCATAGTCTTGATATTGACAGATACGCGGATAAAACGGACAGACAGAGAGACGAACAACGAAGTTATCCTATCTCTCTTTAAAGAACTGAACCGTCCAAAACACAAGTGAAACAAAATAATGAAAAATCTAAATTCCACATTGGTATAGTAAGTACGCGGCACGGAAATAGAACCTAAAATCATATTTCCTAAAATCATGTTTCAGAGAAATGTAAGCAAGCGAGTACCAAATATGATTTTGGGTTATATTTTAGTAAGGGTTTTAAAAGCCTCATCATCTTGCACTTAACTCAGTGCGTCCGAAATTCAGACTCGAGAAGAAGAGTTCCTGGAAGTTTGGTTTCTATATTGCTGGCCATATAGCACGGAGAACAGATCGTCGAACGTCGGTCGTTGGGGTTGGGGGTGAAAAGTGCTCGAATGGAGACCATAGAGCGTCACCAACGAAGTGGATGGATGACTCGCATTCACCTTCTCTTCCTACCCTTTCTCTATACCGTATGACAGAAAAGTGGTGAAAACGATTGTTATTTTGCAAGATTTAGATTGCTACATTTTCAAGTGTGTTAGGCCATTAGGCCTACCTGAAAACGCTCTAAAGCCGCAGGTTTACGGTGGATGCACGCCGCTTACAACCAAAGCAACTGGAGGTCTATGGGACAGGCCTATGTATGTACAACAGTGGATGTCCTACTATATTGTGATAATGATGATTTAATTTCTTATTTGTAGGGAATTTGTCGTGACACATAGCCGAATTGCGGTCATTTTGGCTGATTGGGTGGGTTAGGCATGCATGTGTTCACTACATATTATCTAAGAAACTATTCTTATTGTTTCTGTATAATCAACCAAGATGAGTAATTTAATTAAGCAAGTTTAGGCAATCCCTTAGCCACGAAGAGAGATTCGAGGCCTATCTTACTAAATCTACATTTATTAGGTACCTTTTGTGTTAGTAAGACAAGCCACGTGCGAGTTGAACTGGCATACGAAGAGTGGGGCTTATACGTTTTTATTCAATAGGTAACTATATTTTTATCATATTTTTCTTCAGGTTTCTAGTTATACGTTTAAGGTTAGATAAAAGATACCGCCCTTCGAATGATAGAAAAACAAACGCTGAAATACTGAAAATGAACAAGGTGTAGGCATAGTCGAGAAACTTCGCATACTGAAACCTTTTCGCGATGAATTTCACGATCATTTCTATGGTGCTGAAAAATATGTCTAAAATACCCTTAATTAGAGACCTTCCTTTGAAAAATGTGCCCATGCAAAGACGTTGCGGGTCGCGTATTGATGAAAGAATTTTTGAAATCGAGCCAATACTTTCTGAGTTTATTCGTTACAAACATTCAAAAATACAAATCGTTCCTATTTATAATATTCGTATAGAAGTATAGATAAGCGTCAATGTAGATTATTTAGTAGAATACAAACCTTCAGTTATAACATTTTTAGAACAGACCACAGAAGTCTGTAGAGCACATATCTACGAATGTTAATTTGTTAATGTTAATCTGAAGACTCATATGAAATGCATAGTTAAAACATCATATGTTCCTACGGATATAGGTATATATCTAAAGATCTATCGAGTCGAGACGAGGCAATATGAACAAAGATAAAATAACCATTCTTTCGGTTTCATGAAAATCTCAAAGTCCAAGACAGAAATCTGGTTGACATTTCTCCAACCCCTAATCACCATTTATTACATTTTCCCGCCCGATTCTCATTTTCCATTCCGAGGAGTGTTCGCAAAGCAATCATCCTTTCGTCACTATAAGATTTGGATTTCTACATCAATCTTAAATTACTACGAAATCCTTTACAACACCGAAAATCTTTTCAGTTTCATATTCGACTTTAAATGTAGTGAGTCAAAGGTCAGGGTTACTAAATTGTACAGCAAACATATCTTTGGTAAGCGTCACAAAAATACTCTCTTGAAAACTCGCAACGTGGCCCGAGGCACCGCTCGGGGTGACTCGCGCCCTTTAAATCGTGTTTTAGACAAAGACAGATATTCCAACAACTACGCTGTAAAAAAAGGACGGTGGATAGTTAAAGAAGGGGGATAAAATTGATTGCTAGGGGTGTTGCGCCCTTCAGTTTGAAAGTCGGGTGGGGCGCTAAAATGAACCGTGGCGTTTTTTTGTTTCGCTCTTTATTTAATTTCGCGATGGTGGATAATTTGAATAATTTACATGACGGACATGTTTGTGCATATGGCCCTTGTAGGTATGGGGTGACGAGATGCAATTTGATACGTACGTTAATGCATCGAATGCAGCTATCAGTTTAGCTTACATAATTGCCTATGCCAGTATAATGACTTTGGCTACCAGCGTTGCTAATCGTCTCGATTATGGTGGAACATTGACGATTTTGACGATTTGTGCTGCGTGCCGACGACCTATTTTGTTACTTTGTACCAATTTTTCATAACAATAGCAATTTTTGAGCATATACACTTCAAATGCTTATTGGGAACGAGTATTTTCATTCACAACTTGCTGTCTACAGTCAAAAATAGTGGTCCTGTATCCTTAAGTTCTTTTTCTTTTCAATATGAAAGACATTGACGGAGGCCTATGTCCAACAGTGGATGTCCCGCGGCGGATATGATGATAATCATCATGAATATAATACAAAATTGATGAAAGCACCCCAGATAAGACCAGCGATAAGAAATATTCCTAGAAATATGTATAATCAAAATCACCGAATCACCAAACTTCGATAATCTCCGACGACGGACCGACTGTCCAGATTTTTTTCCGAAAAGATGACAAACTTTTGGTTATTTTGCGCTCTTAGCTGTTGTGACATTTTTATTCTTCTTATTCATAGATATACTCGTGTTCATTTCAATATCATCATTAATAAAGCTGTAACAGACTGTCAGGAGACAGATAAAGTGATAGCTGCTGGTGTCAAGATGTCAACGGTGGAATTAATAACGCTGAGAGCGAACCTGTGAGAAAATTAAATGCAGCTGTGCCACAACCACAAAGTTCCGGTGTTAGGAAATTCCTTGGAGTAATGTTTTAGTGCGCTTTTGTTAAAGCGATCATTTTATTTAAATTAAATGATATTACTTACACTTATATTCAGCTGTCCTCTTTCTGTTTTCTTCAACCTGTTCCATTTCTTTTATCCTGGAAACGTGTTTGGCAAAACGTCATCGTCATCGTGTTTCGCAGTCGTGTTTACTTCTACTTATGTTACTAGGTACTACTCGCTTCTCCTCTAACTTTATTTTTTAATGATCATTATTAGGTATGTATACTTTAAAGTTACTGCGAACCCGTTAAAGACGCGATCTCAAAAAGTCTTGTGCAAGTTAAAAGTCATTACTCAATTTCTACATGCTCGGAAGAAATTAATGGAGTGCTGTTAGAAAGTTTGCTTTACCTAGCTGAAAATATTAACATCATAGAAAGAACACACGAGCTGGGTTCACGTGGGGTGGGAATTCAGGCCCAAACCCCTTCTGTTCATGAGGAAGGCTGTACCCTGCATACATGATGCCATAAAAGGACACCGAAAAAAGAGTCTCCACTAATAATATGGTTTGGTTTGTTTTGCTGCTCCACAGCAATTTGGTTTCTTTCATTTTTCCTAAATGTTTTGCGTGGCGTCCTTGGCAAGTTTGATAAAGCTTGTGTCCATTAACTGCTAGCTGTTGCATCCCAAGACATATATAACTCAAGCTTCTCACTCTCCGGGTCGACTACCTAATCAAAATGTTCACTCTACGCAATTGTCCATGCCGTGCCCGGTTTTAGAGTAGGACGGATCCATCATCTAGCTCTTCCCGTCGGAGTCATAAGAGGCAACTAAAAAGGAAATGTGAGACTGAGCAGCAGTTGTCATAACGATCCAGTGCCCACTGATCAGGGCCGGATTTAGAGGAAGGCATCCGGACCCTCCACAAAAAAGGCCCCCCCCCCCACAATAGAGACATCGGTTTTTTTTTCAAATTCCGACGATTAAATACTACGCACCTTCAGAACTCGTAATTAGTACAATTGTTCATTTTATTTGGAAAATAGTTTGGGCGGGGGGGCCTCCACTCCTTTGTTGCCCCAAGGCCTCCAGATCTCTAAATCCGGGCCCGCTACGATCCTCATCCAAATTTCAAGAGTGTAGCGACTTAGAAGATGAAGACGCATTGCAACTTACACATTCATTGTTCCCAGAAGCTGTGTTGTCTAAAGCCGAGTTTAGACTTGCAAGAAAAATCGTGTAAGTTGCATTATGTACATTGCGGCGCTCGATTCACCGCTACAAGCTCGTTGGCTTTACGGCTTCGCAATGTAATGCAACTTACACGTATCTTGCAAGTCTCAACTCGGCTTAACGCGCTGACTCTTTCTAAAAAGAAGTGGTGAAAACAATTGTGATTTCAAGAGTGATGGACAATAAAATCTCTGGTTTATCGCTATGATAAGGTTAAAAAATTGTTTGGAATTCAAACTTATTATCCAAACTTTTAACCTGCTCGTTATCATCACAAGGGTACTTTCCATTTTACGACTTCAAAAAAATTCACTACACAATGTTAGTCTTAAATAAAACAAAGGAAAGATTTTGTTTCCAATGAAATATTAAAAGAAAACACTTTAAAAACTACGAAATAAGAACATACTCTGATGTGAAATTGTCTCCCAAACAAACGACATAAATGTGTGTCTGTGATGTGATGGCCAGTTATGTCAATCGACACATCTAAATTTATACTTACCCATATACTCAATCAAAATCATAAGGCTGCGTGTCCACCAGAGATGTGCAAGAATATGCTCCAAGAAATGTATTTGTCATGAACCAATAGAAACGCATATTTATTTACCTATCGTCGCACAGCGCATCTCTAGTGGAAACAGTCGAAAATTATTAAGAAAAATGCGTAACAAAACGGACACATCCATACCATATTTTGGGGACACATTCTGGAGACCCTGTTTTTCCAGCTCGGAATCATGGACTGAGTCTACCTTCCAAATTTTTTTGAAATCGGAGAGATAAACTCAGGGTACAACAGTATAGAAATGCCCTTCTATTGATTCACGATCACGACAAACACGTTCCTCGCAACACATTCTCGCAAATCTCTAGTGGAAATGCAGCCTAACCTTGTTTTCCAACTCGCTGCAGCATCATGCTCAATGTGGCCTTTAATTGTGCTTTTCAGCACCACTGCGCGTTCTGTATTTTGTTTTCCTTTTGTTTTATTTTGTATGGCTGTTTAATTTATTTTATTGTATTGTGGCTAAAAACATTCTTCTTCACGGCTTCGCCGCGCCGCGGTCGTGTAATGATATAATTAGCATCGACATTGTGTCGCGTGTTGTTGATAAAATAGCTCTTGAATTAAAAGATAACAAGAAAAAGACAAGCAATTATTAAAATCCTTGAACAGTATCGTCTTATCTGTGCCTCAGTGGGTGTCTGTGGTCGCGGGTTATCTGTCAAAAACAACGCTCCTGGACTTCTTTGTTGATAACAAACCTACCTACTACCTACTACACGCGAATGGGTTTATTGAGATAGATTAATTAACACGTTCATACTGTAAACAGTTTGTAAGATATATATTGGAGTGTGTTATGTTTTATATGATATATAGGAGGAAACGAGCAAGCGGGTTGATGGAAAGCAATCACCACCGCCCATGGACATCCATAACTTAAGCCGAGTTACAGATCCGTTGCCGGCCCTTTGAGAAATGAGTAGGCTCGTTTTTTGAAGATCCCACTTATACTTACGGTGTTGGTCATATAGCACGTAGAACAGATGACTATTGCGGGTGAAAAGTACTCGAATGGAGACCGCGGATCAACAAGCGTAGGTCGTCCACCAAAGAGATAGACGGACGACCGATCTGAGATCGACTCTAAAATCAAGAGCTGACATTCTCAAAATCTCTTTCTCGTTTTATGCCGTGTGACAGTGGTGAAACGATTGTGATCTCCAGTATGCTAGACAATAAAGCCTCTGGTTAAAGTCGAGGGTTCACAGTGGATGCAGGCCGCTTCCAACCGAAGCAACTGGAGATATTTGAGGGTGGCGTATGTCCAACAGTGGGCGTTCTACACGTTGATATGTTGATGGTGATATTGGAGTGTTGATTTGCCGGATTCTGCCCAATAAATAGTCTAAATTATAATAATAGTATGTTGTGTTTTAAAGGCAGTAAGTAAAGAGACACGAGAATACGTAATAAGCTTAAATAAAAGATTGGAGCTTTCTGAATCGAGCTTCGCAATTCGCATACTGCTCGTGAAACATATTTTTTAATAACGCGCGGGAAGTAAGCGTGGTGCGGTATTCTACGGGGACTCTTTCATGTTAGCTCGAATATTACAACCGGCGTACGGTATCGACTCCGCGCCGCGCCGCACCACTCCGCCACCGCTGTCAGTGTGTTCCAAGCTTAAAGGTCTCATGTAGTCGTATAAAATTACTATTCTGAGTTGAAAAGGTACTATTCTGGGTAGAAAAGGTACCAACAACCTTTTGAAAGTATATCTTCATACATAGGTAAACCATAAAATCTGAACCAATGGGGTACTTACTTCCCGTTGCCATAGAGATATAAATTGCAACAAGCAGAAAGAAAGACGTTTTTTTTTCTTACAAATAGCATGAAATAATTTCACGTTTTTATGCCTAAAATCCTCCTCCGATCGCGAGTTTCACTCGCACTCGCCGTTTTTTTGAACTGAAACTGTTTTGTCTTCTTCTCCCGTTGGCTCTTAAATAAACGTTTCTCTCTCCAATGACTCTTGACAACAGCCTATGCAACAAGCATAATTACAAAATACAGCGCAAGATAATTATCGTTTTTAACCGCACTGCAGTGCAGCCCTCGATGCCAGCCGGCCCTACCACGAGAACTAACTAAAATAAAATAGCTAAATAAATTCTGTGCGACTCATTGAACATCAGGTTTTTTTTGGGTTGAGTCGCCTTCAGAACCACAGACATGGTCCTTTCTTTTGTTTACTAGTTTTAGTTTTTTTTTTAATTTTACATTATTTTCATGACATTTTCGATTGTTTTATAGACGGCGTATTTTTTTATACTTCGTTTTTTTGGCATTAGAAAAAGGGTAAACAATCTTGACGAGTCTTTTCATTGAAAACCATTGAAAAAAAACAGTAGCTATTAATTATGATACCAAAAGCATGTACCTAAATTATCATAATGTCCCTGTTAATTGTTATATATTCACTGTGACTTATTATTCAAAAGTGTTTTTCAATAAAAATAAACGTCAAGATCGCTTACCTTTTTTTCTAATGCTAAAAAAAAAGTATGGAAAGGTAACATGGAAACTATAACACAAAGAGTAGGTATTAGTACCTATAGACAAAAGAGTGGCAAATGCCCCACTGCTATAACATAATCTTCTACTATGTCAACAAAAATGTGCCCACGTAAATGAAATAAAATAAACGCCCGAGTAATGACCCTTACCTATATGAGGTGAAAAATTCATTATGGACAACTGGAAACGGAGGACCCAAAACAGTGCTGGACTCGCACCGATTAAACCCGGCTCCACGCTCCACGTCCCCAACTCCCTGGAGCTGCTCACTGCGGGGAGAAGATTGGATGGAGGGGTTATTATATCGACCCACAGAGCATCACAGATGAACATGCAATCTCACGTTATGCTCTGTGGAGTGGTTAAGTCAGTCTTTTTGTTGATATACCCATTGGTACTACTACTAATACTAGGATTGGATTTAAGCTGCGTGATGTGCACATAAAAAACTCTGAAAGAATCAATTGGTATTGAATTTGAAATCAAATTTTATTTCTAGACTAGCTGCTGAGTCAGGCCACAGCAGCATGCGTATCTAAAACTATAGGTAGAGTATAGGTGACGCGTGCCGTGTTTCTTATTACAATGTCATTAATTTTTTGACAAAATCACGCGTCTTCGTGGATGGCACTAGGTATACATACGTCTATTTTCTTTTATAAGGGCGTGCCAAAAGAATTACAACCTGTCAAGGGAGTCGCGGTGGCCTAGTGGTTTGACCTATCCTATGCCATCTCAAGCGGAGGATTGTGGGTTGAAACCCCGGCTCGCATCTCTGAGCTTTACCCATAGTGAAGGAAAAATCTTGAGGAAACCAGTACAAACCTGGAAAGCAATTCAATGGTGTTTTTGAAGTTCCCAATCCGGACTGGGCCCGCGCGGAAACTACGACCTAAGCTTCTTTCCTTCTGAGAGGAGCATTACTATTATTATTATTATTTATAAATAAGTCTAGATACAGTATTTTGAAGGGATGTTTTTCATGCAACTGTAAAATTGAGGACTCATTGAAGACTACTCGCATTTTAGGAATTCTGCTATTTCAATTCAAACACCATCCATATCTTAGTGATTCTCGCAACAAAAACCGCTGGTTCAGGCTAGCGAGGGATAATTTCCACTAAATTTTACATTTTTTTAAGCGAGAACTAACCAAAAACCATTGGTAATTTTCCTGAAGCATCCGTCACCACACAGTAACCGATTTTACGACCCATTGTAAGCCGTTTACGAGCAACAACGCGATTGCTGGCCGCAATAAAATGGCCTCTGTATCGCCTTCTATAACTTCTTGTTTATTCCCTATAAATATTTATATCTCTCAGTTGGTGATGAAAACTCACATAGTAGAGATATTATTGGCCTTGTATAAATAAATTATTTGGTGGGATTTCTTTAATTATTGTGGTTGTATTTTGTCCTGATAACTTTATACTTTTGTTTGTCTTCTGCCGTGAACCTTTGAGCTGGGACCACTTTTTTAATTATTCTGTGAACTGGATGTCTTTCTCGAGAACTTTTTTTTCTTTTATAGGACCTCCTCATGGGATATTATACTACAGCTACCTAATTGTATTTGTTTAAACAAAACCCGTTATTCACCTGATACTGTAGGTAATTGTGAAAGAAATAAATGACTTTGGACCCTAAAAACTGTCATCACAAGTAAATTATTTTTCCTTAGATTTCGAATCATTAACAATCATCAAAAAATGGTGTGTAAAAATTACGCAAATAACTTTCCTACTTTATAATGAACTTTTTTACAAAGCACTGTCATATATTACGATATCACGACATCTTTTAAGCAGTGTCATATATGTACATGTATGTATGTAACCACATCAATAAGTATTTTATTTCTTCAATTTCTTTGTCATACCTAATTCACGTCCATGCTTTGAATATATGGCCTGAGTCAGACAGCCTGCGGTAGGTAGGGCCTTGAATATGGCGTCAGCGTTCTGCGGTAGGTATATAAAATGACCACAAAATGATTGTTTTGTGTATGAATGTATAATACTTACCTACAGAAGGTCGCAGAAGTCCGATTGTTGCGGGCGGCACAGGACCAGTCATTCTAACTTTGTTTACAGGCGAATTATGTGCAGAAGACATCGTTGATGATAAAGATGATGATACTAAAGTAGTAGCCCACAATTTCCCGTGTGTAACTCTTCGGTGCTGCGTTCTAAAACACTCATTGCCAATGTTGGTGCATAGACTGACAAATTGAAGTTGGACTAGTATCACGTCCGCCAAATGCCATTGAGGTGGGCTAAAAGTGTCACTAGTGAGTGGGTGTTACAGGACGGATGGCGACGGCGAGGTAGGCCCAGAAGGAGATGATGGAACGACCTAGCTAGACCGTTTTGTATAATGCCGAGTTTAGACTTGGAAGAAAAATCGTGCGAGTTGGCTTTACGGCCTCGCAATGTAGGTAATGCAACTTGCGCCATTTTTCTTGCAAGTACGAACTCGGCTTAACACACTGTCGTTTGCGATCACAGTCGCCATCTCTTTCTACCCTAGTTTACCGAGGACAGAAAGAAGTGGTGAAAGCGGTTGTGATTCCAAGTGTTAGACAATAAAGCTTCTGGATGAACTTCTTGACGACTGACCCCAGACTGCTTTGGATGGAGAGAAATGAAGGACATGGGGGGAAGTCTTTGCCCAGCAGTGGGACATGAACCTAGGCTATAGTTTGTTTTTTTTTAGCATTAGAAAAAAGGTAAACAATCTTGACGAGTCTTTTTATTGAAAAACGTTTTATTAAAATAACAGTAGCTATTACTTATGATACCAAAAACATGTACCTACATAAATTATCATAATGTCCCTGTTAATTGTTATATATTCCCTGTGACTTATTATACAAAAGTGTTTTTCAATAAAAAGACACGTCAAGATCGCTTACCTTCTTTTTAATGCTAAAAAAAAACGAAGTATAGATAATAATACTAATAATGAAACTCTAATAGTGACAGCGTAGCCGAATAATGTCGAATGTGGGGGTGGGGCTGCAGTGCGTGTTTTTGTTTAATTACACGTCAAAGAATGTACAAGAAAGATACGTATTCAGAGAATCGTGATACAATCCGATTTCACGAGGATTTCACCATCGCGTGTCTCGGAAGTCCACTTGTCCACTTGTTTCGTACAATGTCGTCATGTTTTCCGGGAAGCTGACAATGGCCGGCAGCGAGGAAGGAAATACCTAGGCGCTCGACTCAGCGCATTAATTTTTAATTTACCTACAATAACAAGTTATTCGTGAGGATCTATTGTGCCGCAGTTGATTAACATCGAAACTACTCCATTTCGGTTTTTTTAATATTGTTTTCAATTCGATTTTGCCTGAAAATACAACGTGAATTCATATCGCGGTTTAAGTTGGCTGTTTTTTTTTTGTAGCGATACGAGTACAAATACATCAAAAAGTTGATATGTCCACGGTTTCTTATATTTTAATGCCTATTTCACTTTCTGCAGGTACATTTTATGTGACAGATATGTGATATCTGTAGGTACATACACAGTCAAAATTTCACTCATCTGCATTCATATCTGCCACAGCGGAATGTGCAAAAATACCTGACGCGTCCTACCGGCTGTAGAAAATAGAGTCGTATCAGATATTTATGCACGGTTTGCTGTGTCAGATTTTGATGCTGGTGACTGTACATAAATATATTATAACGTTTTAAACTTTCACGATTTTCACTCAGTCAAAATACTACAAACGGGACTTGTCACGCTAAAACACACGAGTAATATTTACCCGACGTTTCAACCACATTACAGTGGCCGTGGTCAAGAGTAGACTATGATGATGTTTTGGCTATGAGTGAAAATCACGAAAGTTTTTAAAACGTTAGGTACATATGTACATTTTATCTGTCGTAAACTTATCATTGAGTGGTGAAACAGGCTCTTATTGTACCTATCCAACGTTTCGAAGGAACCACGCTAACTAGATAAACCTGACTGAAAAGAAGCTCATTCAGTTTGCTATCGAATTGAACCTTTTAACTTTTGTCGAATACTGTCGTTTTTGATTAAAAATCAAATGAGAGATTCTCCAAAAATAATTACCAATTTATGAACTTCTGAATTTTGACGATTTTTTTCCTAATAGTTATTCTTCCTAGATATTTACAGTAAAAATATCAATGAACATGTCATTATGTAAGTAGGTATAAAAAATATTATAAATTACAAATTATAGACTAAAATTTAATAAAACCAAACTAAAACTACAAACTAAAACCTCGACAGACATGCCTCGATTCTATAGGGCACCTGTCAGAACTGCTATTCCTAATCCAGTCCTGGGGTCGCCTGAGGCCAGAACTAAGCGAGCAGATAAACCATTAACAAATTTTAGTGTTTTCTGACAATGGTCCCATTTGCCTCAAAAACAAGCGCGTAAAGCCATGATAGGTTGTTAAAGCAGCAATTTGCGGCACTTGTTTATCCAACCAATTTACAATGTATTTGACAAATCCTCAGCACTTTCCACAGAGATGGTTTGGTTCCACAGGTAAAGGTATTTCCACAGACGTATGTTGTTTCGCAATCAGCCCCCTGAGCCGTGCCGGAGTTTCAAGATCTTCAGTAAATCCCAGCTAATTTTCCCCTTTTCAATCATCATAACTCATAAATATCCCTTATATAAGGTAAACGTCCGAGTGTTCGATACGCTAATGCCCAATAGGTGACACCCTGCTGTCATCTCTATTGCAAATGAAATGCTAATAAATGAATGCCAACTATTGGGACAGTGACGAGCACTTGTACGTTCACCTTATGTAGTAATGAGAGAAAGAGAGAGAGAGAGAAACATTTGTGTAAATACGTATTCGATACACATAAAAATACATTAGATGGAAAGAATAAAAATAACATCGAATAGTATAAAGTGGGCCCCTCAGCATAGTGTAATGCCTAGTCTACACTTATCACGTTCTGCCGAATGTGTAACGAAATATCACATTTACACAGCCTTATTTATAAAGTCTATGTTGTGATTAAGATCAGATTCTTTACTATAATAATCCTTAACAGACTGCTTAAGTAGATAAGGTGTCTTTGAACATGAAACTACCATGAGACTCACTCATAAATATTTAATGAATAGAAGCGGATAACTCCCGTCTTAAATCGAGTTTAGCTCGACTGTTTCGGGCTAATTCGTAGCCGTTCTTCCCGATTCGTAGCCCGAAACATGTCCATTTAAATCCTATTTAAGACGTGAATTATACGGTTCCATTTCATTAAATATAGGTAGGTGTCGTTATAATAGCTGGTTCTAGTTAGCTATTAACAAAAAATTTGCCCATCATTGGAAATAGGTACAGTGGCAAACCGATGACGTTAGCTACTTGCCACTGCTCCTAATTTAGCCGTTAAATGCTATTCTGGTTAAGGTAATATCAGCATTAATGTAGGTCTAACGCGGCTAAATTATAAATAGTAGCGAGTGGCTAAGCAATCCTCTTAAGGCTCTTAAATAAGTAATTTGGACATTAAATTACTTTGATGGATACCCTCAGCCATAGACATAATAAGTAGAAACTTATTTCTCTATGGCCTAACATAATTACTTTCCGCCACGCGTTTGCGTGTACCTATCTGATTAAGTATGAACCTTATAAAAATGTGAAATAGATGTTTCTATAAAAATACTTTGAATATTTAGTACTTACAACAGTAATTTCGTTTCGTTGCAAAACCGTCCTATGCTCTAGTTAGTGCAGCTAGCTCTCTCATTAGAGATCGAGGCCAAAAAACGGGACAATAAAAAATCTGCCAACTGACATCGATTCTATCGCCGCATTCAAAAAACGAACACAATGAAGACTCACAACGCCACGCGTCCCGCTACCCTCGACGGCCGCATAATAAACTTAATTTGACATAGTCTCTACGAAACCCACTACAACAAAAGCAACCCTATGTTGAACTTATATAGAGTTCAATCGTAGATAGCAGCTTAGTAATAGAACTCTATCAATCTTTGCTTCAGTTTCAAGCGAGCTTGGAATCCGTCGCCAAGCGGTGCAACGTTGCCGCTCTTGGCAGGCCACAACGTTGCTTTTCTATGTATATGTGTGTTCTGGCACAACTGGCGCCGAATATTTATTGTATACTAACAGAATACTGACGAGCGCTTAGGGCGACACGGTTCTAGTCCCTAGGGACGCGTTTGGATGTGTACTTTGAATGTTGGTCATAGAGTTGATATTAGAAGATTAGGCAGTTTCGTAAGACATTGTGTTATGAAGGTATTTTTCTATGTGACCGTCCAGGTGGCTATGTATAGGTCGGTTTGTCGATACGCATTCTGAATGCACGGCGGCCTTAACTTGGACTTATTGGTTGTTTTGTAATGTAATTAATTTTCCTTGCAAGGTTTTGTGAAGGTAACTCGTGAATTCATGAATACATTGGCGCGTTGGAAACTCGCTGTGGACATTTAATCATGATTTGTTGTAAGTTTCTTTGAATTAACCTATGTTTAAGAATAGAAATGATTACCTACTGAATGGGAAATTAGTAAGTATGATATTATTTAACAAATTTATAGATGTCACGGATAGGGTTGAAACAGTGTAATCTTTTGTTCGAAATATTACCTATAAAAAGTAGCCTATGTCACTCTCTGGCCAATAAACTATCTTTATGCCAAAAATCACGTCGATTCGTCGCTTCGTGTCGACGTGAAAGATGGACAAACATACAAACGCACACACTTTCACATTCATAATATTAGTATGGATTTTTAGGATTTCTTTTTATTTTACTATCCTAAGCCTTCCTATGGGTCTTAAACAACGTTTCAAAGAGGAAAGACGGTTATAGTTCCGGAAACTATATTTTATCCCAGTATTTTTAATCTGATGGCATGAGATTTAATGGAATCCGATTTAGTGGGTGGGGATACATCAAACAAAACCTCCTAGGGTTGACCTGCCTATAGTTAGTGAATTTTGATAGTACTAACTTACCAGGTAAGTTAATCATTAAATAAATAGGTAAGTCTTACCTATTTATTTAATGATTTTAGGGTTATTAGGTCCATTAGACGTATTTTCTACGGGAGTCGAACCGTCATCATGACGCTGGGCTGAGTGAATGATATATCAAGGTAATCACAGTTTAGGTAGGTAAGTAGACCCCGCAGTAAAATGTAAGGAAGAAAGAAAGAATAAATTTATTCGCCAAAATTCGGCACAGCAAAAAAAAACACAATTAAAAATAAGATAAGTAACTTTATTGGAGGTCAAGAGGGGAGGCTTTTGCCCAGCAGTGGGACACTATACAGGCTACTTAAAAAAAAAAAAAAAACTTTATTACATACTAAAATAATAAAATAAGAATAACTACATTTTTTTTGCATTTCTGCATTTTTTTACGACTATCATTAATTATAATGAAACAAAGGGCAACAGGAGATTTGCTAGAAGACCACATCAAGTCTAGCATGGCTAAAAAGGTACCCTAGTTCCAATGCAGCTATCCCCATGATCAGAAATAAAATAAGAAATGCAAAAAGAAAAAGGTGATGAAGCTAATCCGAAAAGATTAGACGAAAAAGATCCTTACTTCTTTCTTAATCTTAGGGCTATACTATTTTTTAGAAAAGCGCACGGAAGGGTTTTTGCCAAAAACCAATTTCTTTTTTCCCTACCTGGAGTGATAAACACGTAGGTAATCTTATTATACGCAAACTTTACTGAGGTAAAAGGAATGTTCTGTGTAATCTAGTTTTTTTTTTTTATTCGACTGGATGGCAAACGAGCAAGTGGGTCTCCTGATCAGATCCTAAGAGATCACCACCGCCCATAAACATGTGCAACACCAGGGGTATTGCAGACGCGTTGCTAACCTAGAGACCTAAGATGGTATACCTACCTCACGTGCCAGTAATTACACCGGCTGTCTTACTCTCCACGCCGAAACACAACAGTGCAAGCACTGCTGCTTCACGGCAGGATTAGCGAGAAAGATGGTGGTAGCATTCAAGTATTCTCTAGAAAGCTCAGCAAAGCGTCCATCCTGCTTAGCGGTAATCAGATTATTATTATCGGCACTTGTAAATCCAATAATAGGTAGTACGCAATAGGTAGGTACTTAAGACTTATTGTTACTTCGAATCGATTTCATTTTCAGTTCTAATGGTTTTCGTTCTGGTATTACTTACGTATCTAAGCGTTTTTCTTGTTATTTGACCCCCTTGCACCTCTTCTTAGTAAAAGTAAGCAAAGAGCTAACCCCCACCCCTAGCCCCCTTTAGCTTACGTATGATTCATATGATTTTTACATCTGTCCAAATTTCTTATTTAATTTAGAGAGTCAACGGAGCGCAGCGGAAATCGGAATAGAATGGTAAGCAGCATGCAGCACTCCACTACTCGTGACCACGGCCACTGTAATGTGGTTGAAACGCCGAAGTAAATATTACTCATGTGTTTTAGCGTGACAAGTCCTGTTTGTAGTATTTTGACTATAGGTGAAAATCGCGAACGTTTAAAACGTTATAATATATTTATGTACAGTCACCAGCATCAAAATCTGACACAGCAAACCGTGCATAAATATCTGCTACGACTCTACTTTCTACAGCCGGTAGGACGCGTCAGATATTTTTGCACATTCCGCTGTAGCAGATATGAATGCAGATGACTGTACTACATATTTTATCCTGATTCTACTCATAGGTAGATAATTATTGTATATGCAGCTCGAAGAGCTCATGAGTAGTAGACGAGTAGTGGAGTCTACTCGTGACCACGGCCACTGTAATGTGGTTGAAACGTCGAGGTAAATATTACTCTTGTGTTTTAGCGTGATAAGTCCCATAAATATGCAGCTTATTATACTTTCGAAGCGCGGTGTCTCGTTGTCTAACCCTAAATTTAAAATCGTTAAAAGATAACGGGACCGTTATAAAAACACCGGGTTTTCTGTATTGGTCATCATGGAACCTATTTCCAATGAATGTTCATTTCAGTCATCTATAAAGTTAAAGTAACGGATTTCTTACATAGGTATTAATATACCTAAGTTAGAACAGCTTAATCCAATGTGTTATGTGTCCTTCTGAGTACTAGCAAGAGTTTTAACATGATAAGATGAAACTACCGGTAAATAAATGTTCAACGTGCTACTTACAATTGCTAGCCCTCTCATACGAAGGGCTAAGGACCAGTTGTAAACAAACATGCCATGCTAAGCTTAAATTAGGTACATGAGTTGAGGTTTATATATAAGTATTTTGTCCGAGTTGCACCAAAAATACGGCATTAGGACACAGGTTTCTTCAATAGATACTTGAAACACACATATAGCGCTCAAAAACATTTTAGAATACGTCAAATGATGAAATCAATTTACTCGTATATATTTAAGAACTGCTAAAACACAACTCTATTTTAAATAAATAAACCACCATGAAAACAAGTCGCGCGCGAGCAAAACAGATTAAGGCTCTACTGAAATCCTTCGCCAGCGCAAAATACTTGCTAGGATAAGTTAATTACATGTTTTATCATTATTATACTTGAAACTTCGCTATTTCACTAATTCGACGTCACTGGAAAAAATAAGTAACGAAATATAAACTGAAACTCAACAGTTGCCAACCGAAAATGCCTTAATTCCCATGTTACGTCAATATTACGACAAAGTATCAAAAGTAAAAGACACTGGCACCAAATAACTCCCGTAAGTATATTATTTAAAAAAAAAGTATTACGAAAAACCTGTAAACAAAAACATACCTAACGCGAGATCAAAATAAATGACGCGCTAACCGGTCGGTCTGGCAACAGCGCGAGTCCAAGCTAGTGCCGCCGCTGGTAGAAAGCAGCGTTTCTAATCTCGACGGGCAGTCATTGACTCCGGCCGGGCGCTCGACACACTTAAAACGGTTAAAACGATGCGTTCTAAATTCAACCGTGAATTGCACTCTAAATTTTACGATTATTTCAACAAATTTGTGTGGAATGAATGGGTGATATTCAAAATTACAATGTTGTGATAAACAAAACGGCTCTACCGAAATTTTGGAGACTTCGTTTAAATTCTCTGATATTCGCCGTTTTGTACTTATTTTTTAAAAGTACATTTATTAATTTAACATTAAAATTTAGGTTTGTAGCTAAAGTAAGTAACAATCACAATACAAAATTGTATTAACTTTGAATAGCAATCTTATTAAATTATAAGAAATAAGTAGGCAAATGATTGTAGCAGGATGCTGGATGGTGAAAGTCGAGGTTTATGTAAAATATATCTTCCTAAAGTTTACCAAGTCCGATAATAATTTCAAATTTAGAAAGATCAGGAAGGACCTAACTTTTTCTTAATAATTCAGGATTATTTACACTAGATATATATAGGCCATGATTACTGTTAATTAGCTTCAGATATTGATGCAGTTGCATGCATCACTTTGCGGGTAGACTGAAGAATTTGCGGGTGGATGTTAACGTCGAGTATAGACAGTGGTCTACAATAGTCTATTATACATCCCAAAACAAATATATCTAGAGGAAATTGCCCGTTTCTGTAGCTTTGTACTGTATTTATTTACAAAAATGCGTCAGTTCGTTCGTTTCATCAACCGCTATTTCTTAGTAAAAGAAATCTATTTTATTAACCTCTGACGCGACGTTTGACGCCATTTTGATGATTTTTATTTTATCGAAATCGAAAGCTATGTTAATCAAGATGATTTTTAGCTAAGTTTCATCCTAATCGGTTCAGGCATTTTTGATATATTGACCTTGGAAAGTACAATATCGAGAATTTTCAACTTTTAACATTTCTAAGTTGGTCATGTCTGCCACAGTGAGGGACCCAAATTACTGCCCATTGGGTTCCGTGGGATGGCCATCGTAACAGAGGCAGGCCGAAGACCAGATGGCGGGGCGACTTGGACGCATATCAAGTAGAGTGGCAGGAGCATGCGCTCGAAATGGACGAGTGACGGAAAAAAGGGGAGGCCTATGCCCAGCAGTGGGACAAGGCAAGCTGCCAGGCGCATATCACAGCTAGGTGAAATTTTTCTTAACAAGCTAAAGTTGATTGCTGTTGAACTGCGGTGGATTTTTTTTAGAGGCAATCTCCAGAGAGGCCAAAGACACGAAGTCCTTGTTATTGATTACTTTGAGAGATTACTTAGATCCTTATAGTTTTTTCCACTACTAGGTACGATAGGGATTATCAGTTTTCTAACTTTAGTCGTTTCTCTCTAATCTTCGGCAGCGAGATATCTGTCTTATAATGTGTGCTAAATTCATTTATTTGGCAAAAACATAAATAAAATAGATAAGACTTTATTATGCTTTTTACCATCGACATCTATGTACAGACTGCATGTTTCTTACATCAAAACGGCGCACAAAATTAGTTCACCGCGCGGATTTGTGAGCCTTTCACTACAGTTTGTTGATATCCGTGACAGGAGTTGTGTCAAAGTAATATTGATGATTGATGCGCCGCGAATTTTGTTCCAAACAGCCAGTCTAGTGCCGTATGGTATGTATGTATGCTTTTTACCCGACTGCCCGAAGGAGGGTTATGTTTTTTACAGTATTTTGCAGCCTGGTAAGGAAGCCGTTAGTTCTACGAGCGTTTCAAACGCTATCAGTTTCCTGCCGCATATATTGAAGATATGAGAGACTATAAGAAAGATATTTTAATGAGTTGTTATTTTATTACCCGACTGCCCGAAGGAGGGCTATGTTTTTCGAGCGTATGTATGTATATGTATGTGGGTATGTATGTCCATTTCTTTGGTCCTCGCTGCAGCCAAAACGGCTGGACGGATTGTGACATATGAGGTATCATTGGATTCGTCATAACTGTCGGAGTGACATAGTATATAATATTTCAACATGGCGTCTGCGAAAAAAATATGGCGAAGGAATAAAAAAAAAAACTTTTCAGACTACTTTTTGCTGCTAATACGTTTTTATTTAGAAATGCTTGCTTAAAAAAGGCCCATTCACCCCAGATTTGAAGTCGACCAGAGTGTAAGTTACTGCTAATTAGTGGAAAGATATAGAGCCTGAGATGATGGCACTGATTATTGAGCACCTGTATAAAGATCGGTCTTTGGTAAATATCATAATGGGGTAGAGTAGATATATATGTACAAAGTAAGTAGGTAACAGAAGAGAAAAAAAATCCTACTGCTACTCGGTTGAGGATCAGAGGGGCTATCACGAAATTCGAAAATCGAAGTTTGTGTCGTATCGTCCCTCTCACTCTCGTATTAAATATAAGCGTCAGCGGCACGGCAAGATACGAAGTTCGAATTTTGCACGCCTTAGTAGGTACAGGACCAGTAGTGAACCTTCATGACGACTTTCTTGGGGGAGTGTGGTGAGTTTCCTTTTGGTACCTTCCACATTGTGCAGCAGAGGCCGTATTGTCTAACGTTATAGCACTCACGATGTTCACTATCTCTTTCCATCCTCTGCTTATGCCTTATGACAGAGTGAAGAAGTGATCAACTTTTTTGATTCTTAGTACGTCAGACATCAAAGTCTCAGGAGTTCATAGTTGACAAGAAACATGAATTTGGGCACGAGTGTTTTACATTATAGGTATGCGACGTTAATGAAATCCACGATGTAATTCATGAGAATATCCATGGGTTTTAAAAGTAAAATGCCGGGTTTTTAATTCTACTGCCGGCTCTAATAGTTTACCGGCATAGATTTTAGACACATTAATAATTCTAGTGATAAATAAATAAGGGATACGGAACCATTAAAATCCATCACATTCCGCCAATTTGCTCTACGAATACTTCGCATACCGCCTCACCAGGTGGCGAAGTGGCAGTCGGCTGAAACCATAAACCTTATCGCTGCTGATAACGCTTATCAGCTCTTATTGCGCCCGCGCAGCTGACACAGCGCTGACAGATTTACTAGTTACTTTCGCGGCCATAGTAATAGTTACTAAAAAATAAACACAAAGGAAAATTAATGAAATCAATCCGGATAACTCACGACTTAAATCAAGTTTTGCAGCATCCGTCGGGTCGCGTGCTCCCAGAGGGAGAGTTACGAATTAGCGTGAAACATGTCGAGCTAAGTAAACTCGATTTAAGACCCTCCCTCCCTACCTTTCCGCAGAATTATTTTTTCCCAAATGTTTCACTTGCCAGCTATTTTATTTCCCAACTCATGATTTTCTGCGAAACCATATTGTTTCGGAACTTTCATAAAACTAACCTCACCTAACCTACTGTGCTCTATTATAACCATAAGAAAATACACTGAGATTATTTTTTGTTTCGGGGAAAATTATCCCACTTTCCTCTGCTATCCTACTTTCTACTAGTATGTGTGTGTTTCTGTTACTCCTTCAAGTTAAAATGACTACTTACACGGACTTGAATTAAATTTTGTATGACGATAGCTCGACATTTAAAATAAAATAATAGGCTAATTTTTATCCCGGGGTCGGGATAAAATATTAAAATCTCACCCATTGGGATTATACACATGAAATTTGGCACTGTTGTTTATAATAAAAAGACAATAAAGACCACGATATAATTTTGAGGAATTTCGACGGGAATTTAGTAAAATCCCTAAATTCCAATTCAATTTTTGGGTCTATGATTAACGCGTACGAAGCCGCAGGAAAACACTAGTCTCAAAAATTAAACTTTGAACCCTGACAGTAAAGTTCATTATGCAGTGTCAATAACAACAAAAGCCTGGTGGCGCCTTCTAAAATTGCTCCATCATTGTCTAGCCTCGCTACCCAATACCTTTCAATCAATAATCAGTGTTATGACAACAGCAATAAAGTCTAAAGTACCTAAGTCGGTTTACTTGTAAATACAGTAGCGGGAACACCGGTAGTCAGCTCATTGTTTAAGGTATCGACTCGACGCTTGTTTGTTTTGAATTCAATACTATTAGAATTTCTAAGTGCGGCGTTATCTTCAAAATTGCTTTGCTTATTGTCTTTGATTATGAATATACCTACTAGCTCCACGCCCCGGCTCCAACCTGATAAAAAATAGTCAAATATTGTATTATCGGCACCTACATACCGTCACCAGCACCAATATCTGACACAACAAAGCTTGCATAAATCCATACTAATATTATAAATACGAAGGTGTGTGTGTTGTGTCTTTGTATGTTTGTCCGTCTTTTACGTCGAAACGGAGCGACAGATCGGCGTGATTTTTGGCACAGAGATAGTTTATGGGCCAGAGAGTGGCATAGGCTACTTTTTATCCTGAAAAGTGCACAGTTCCCGAGGGAACAGCGCGCGATACCCGAATTCCACGCGGGCGAAGCCACGGCCAAAAGCTAGTATATGATACGACTCTATTTCTAGGGCCGGAAGGCCGTGTCAGGTATTTTTGCACGCTCCGCTGTGGTGGATATTATTGCAGGTACGATTGCTTGGTGCAGTCCACAGGTGCAGTCGTACCACTTCGCTATGCCTGGTTTTGTTACTTATGTTGTAAAATGGCCATGTCATGCACCAGTCATCAGTAACCAGTAGGCGTTGAGAATGGATGCAATGTTATAAATACTACCGGTCCGACTCCGAACATTTTGACAGTCATTCTATTAAAGACGGCGTTAAAAGGTTTTTTATACATGATTAGGTCTGCCAAGCTACTGTGTGTGGCGTGCTTGGATTTAATTTATATTTATTTTCAACCATTTTGACTTTTAAGCTAGGTTTAGACTAAGCCAGTGTTGGCTGCCAGTTTCACTGCCAGCCGGTAAAAACAGTTTTTCATGACAATGAGCGCCGGCCTATTTTTCAAGCCAGCGACCCACAAGCCTTATGGCTTATAGGAATGAATTGATGGCCAGGCCAGCGCTGGCTGGTCTGAGGGCTGACGCCATCGTTACTAGCTTCGTCTAAACCAGTCAGTGGCAGTCGATGCTGCAACCAAAGAGTCACCCGATGGGAAGCAATGACAACATATTAAATATAATGACCCGGATAACTCACGTTTTAAATCGAGTTTAGCTCGACATGTTTCGGTTGTCGAGCTAAACTCGATTTAAGACGTGAGTTATCCGGGTCATTATATTTGATATGAGTGAGTCTCACGGTAGTTTCATGTTCAAAATGACAACATAACATTAATAAAAGATAAATCTTCGGGACCTTGCCTAAGGGGGGTACTTTAAGCACTTGTATTATTATTTTTAATTTATGTATGTATTTTACATACATCCATACATAAAATCACGCCTCTTTCCCAACGGGGTAGGCAGAGACTACATCCTTCCGCTTGCTACGATTCTGGCACACAACTCTCGCTTCCTCTACATTCATCAATCTTTTCATGCATGCACGTCGGTTTAGAGTACTCCTGACCCGATCTTTCTTCAGAACGTCCCCGATTTGATCGTGGTACGTTCGTCTAGGCCTTCCTCTCCCAACGTTCCCATTCACGCTCGTCTTATAGATCTGTTAAGTCAATCTGTTTTCATTCATTCTCTAAACATGCCCAAACCATCCAAGAATCCCTTTCTCAATCCGTGTGACTATACCTTCATTTACACCACAGCGTTCCCTTATCGCACTATTTATATTTCTGTCACTCAATTTCACACCTAACATACTTCTTAGCGCTCTCATTTCTACCGCATTTATTCTACTCTGATGCCTTTCCTGCCTGTAAGTATTTTAAGTCTAAGACATTTTTATGTTTTTGCAGGTGGTAGGAACTTGTGCAAGGTCCGCCCGGATTGCTACCACCATCTTGCTCGCTAATCATCTCGTGAAGCAGCAGTGCTGGCACTGTTGTGTTTCGGCGTGGAGAGTAAGACAGCCGGTGAAATTATAGTCATACTTGTTAAGGCCATTTTTTGGCCGGATGCTGCACTTCGTGAAGAAAGCAAGCCGCTTTGCACAGTGATAGTACAGACTAAACTGAGTGATTTGACTCGCAGCAGCGAAAGTTTCACCCCTTAGGAACAGAGATGGCGCCACTTCTTTAAAAAATATTTCAAAAAATTCTACAAGCTAAAGTAATAAACCGATTTCAATGTTTAATATCTCAAATGAGAGCCTATTATATACGTTACTTATAAAAAAATACAAAAAAAATATTTACAAAAAACTTTTGTCAAAAAACGCCATCTTAAGTTTTTTTTTCTTACCTGATTTGTAGTTTTTACTTGATTGCTTAAAAAAACTGTATGCAACATGAATGGTTTAATGCATGTACATATTACTGAGTACATAACAAGTATTTAAAAAAAAATCCGACACCGATACCTATCATATTTAACGAAATATGACAGTTTAAATGTGAGCACAAATTTCTTTAAAAAATATTTCAAAAAATTCTACGAGCTAAAGTTATAGACCGATTTCAATGTTTAATATCTCAAATTAAAGCTCATAACATTCATTATTTACAAAAAAATATAAAAAAAATATTTACTGAAAACTTTTGGCAAAAAACACCATCTCAAGTTTTTTTTCTTACCTGATTGGTTGTTTTTATTTGATTGCTTAAAAAAACTGTATGCAACATGAATGGTTTAATGCATATACATGTTACTGAGTACATAATAAGTATTTAAAAAAAAAATTGACACCGATACCTATCATATTTCACGAAATATGAAAGTTTAAATGTGAGCACAAATTTCTTTAAAAAAATTCAATAAATTCTACAAGCTAAACTTATAAACCGATTTAAATGTTTAATATCCCAAATCAAAGCTCATAAAATTCATTATGTAGGAAAAAATATTAAAAAAAATATTTACTGAAAATTTTTGGCAAAAAACGCCATCTTAAGTTTTTATTTCTTACCTGATTGGTAGTTTTTACTTGATTGCTTAAAAACATTGTATGTTGTATGCAACATAAATGGTTTAATGCATACTTATATATATTTCTGAGTAAATAACAAGTATTATAAAAAAAAACCTACACCGATACCCTTCATACTTCACGAAATATTTAAGTTTAATTGTGCACGCTTTTCTTACAAATAAATTTCAACGAAATCTTCAAGTGAAACTAGTACTCTGATTATAATGTTTAATGTTAAATGAAAAGAAGAACGAAATTACCTAATTTATTTAAAAAAAAAAATTCCTGGTGTTACGAAAAAACATAATTACTTTAAAATTAGTAATTATTAAGACAATAAATAAAAACTATACCGTTTCCGGCATAGTTGGTTCTGAGATGTAATATATATTGCTTAGTAGTTGGCGAATTTATTTAAAAATTAGCTTTTTATGTGATAGGTAGGGCTACAGCTTATAGATATGTCACATTTGAAATAAAAGACTATGAACATCAATGTTCATCAAATATTTAAGTTAAAACCTATAAGTCCTCTTCGGGTTCATCGGCAGATGTAGAACTGAAAAGGAAAAGTCGTTTTGAAGTACTTGTGCTATTCCAATACTACAAAATCACAGATCTTTTAGACACGGACTGTGTTGCTGTAATTACTGTTGAATTATTTTTGTGCCTAGTTGATTACCATTAGATCTAAAATTTTGTGCCTACCTGTGGAAATCAGTGGTCAGCATACTAAATAACCCTGCATTGAATATTATATTAACTTACTTTTGATTTGTACAGCCACCTTTGCAGGATTTACACTGGGCAGTGCATGGTAAGCTGACCCGACGACACCCACAACGCATGGTATCGCAGCCAGATTTGCAGCCACAATACTTAATGGTCCAAGAAGCTTACTTTCTTTTGCCAGCTCTCTTTTGCCTTAGTCCATCCCCAAGAAGATGGACATGGTACGGAAACTTCTGGTTTCAGCGCGTTTCTCCATATTTGGCCCGCTTGGTAAGCTTCACGCAGTGTATGTTTATAGAGAGCATGTCCATACCATGTCCATCTTCTTGGGGATGGACTAAGGCAAAAGAGAAGGACTCCAGAATTGTCGGCAGTTACAGCGATTTGGTCGCAATTAAGCCTCTTGGACCATTGTGGCTGCAAATCTGGCTGCGATACCATGCGTTGTGGGTGTCGTCGGGTCAGCTTACCATGCACTGCCCAGTGTAAATCCTGCAAAGGTGGCTGTACAAATCAAAAGTAAGTAATTATAATATTCAATGCAGGGTTATTTAGTATGCTGACCACTGATTTCCACAGGTAGGCACAAAATTTTAGATCTAATGGTAATCAACTAGGCACAAATATAATTCAACAGTAATTACAGCAACACAGTCCGTGTCTAAAAGATCTGTGATTTAGTAGTATTGGAATAGCACAAGTACTTCAAAACGACTTTTCCTTTTCAGTTCTACATCTGCCGATGAACCCGAAGAGGACTTATAGGTTTTAACTTAAATATTTGATGAACATTGATGTTCATAGTCTTTTATTTCAAATGTGACATATCTATAAGCTGTAGCCCTACCTATCACACAAAAAGCTAATTTTTAAATAAATTCGCCAACTACTAAGCAATATATATTACATCTCAGAATCAACTATGCCGGAAACGGTATAGTTTTTATTTATTGTCTTAATAATTACTAATTTTAAAGTAATTATGTTTTTTCGTAACACCAGGAATTTTTTTTTTTTTAATAAATTAGGTAATTTCGTTCTTCTTTTCATTTAACATTAAACATTATAATCAGAGTACTAGTTTCACTTGAAGATTTCGTTGAAATTTATTTGTAAGAAAAGCGTGCACAATTAAACTTAAATATTTCGTGAAGTATGAAGGGTATCGGTGTAGGTTTTTTTTTTATAATACTTGTTATTTACTCAGAAATTATATAAGTATGCATTAAACCATTCATGTTGCATACAACATACAATGTTTTTAAGCAATCAAGTAAAAACTACCAATCAGGTAAGAAATAAAAACTTAAGATGGCGTTTTTTGCCAAAAATTTTCAGTAAATGTTTTTTTAATATTTTTTCCTACATAATGAATTTTATGAGCTTTGATTTGGGATATTAAACATTTAAATCGGTTTATTAGTTTAGCTTGTAGAATTTATTGATTTTTTTTAAAGAAATTTGTGCTCACATTTAAACTTTCATATTTCGTGAAATATGATAGGTATCGGTGTTAATTTTTTTTAAAATACTTATTATGTACTCAGTAACATGTATATGCATTAAACCATTCATGTTGCATACAGTTTTTTTAAGCAATCAAATAAAAACTACCAATCAGGTAAGAAAAAAAAACTTGAGATGGTGTTTTTTGCCAAAAGTTTTCAGTAAATATTTTTTTTATATTTTTTTGTAAATAATGAATGTTATGAGATTTAATTTGAGATATTAAACATTGAAATCGGTCTATTACTTTAGCTTGTAGAATTTTATGAAATATTTTTTAAAGAAATTTGTGCTCACATTTAAACTGTCATATTTCGTTAAATATGATAGGTATCGGTGTCGGATTTTTTTTTTAAATACTTGTTATGTACTCAGTAATATGTACATGCATTAAACCATTCATGTTGCATACAGTTTTTTTAAGCAATCAAGTAAAAACTACAAATCAGGTAAGAAAAAAAAACTTAAGATGGCGTTTTTTGACAAAATTTTTTTGTAAATATTTTTTTTGTATTTTTTTATAAGTAACGTATATAATAGGCTCTCATTTGAGATATTAAACATAGAAATCGGTTTATTACTTTAGCTTGTAGAATTGTTTGAAATATTTTTTAAAGAAGTGGCGCCATCTCTGTTCCTAAGGGGTGAAACTTCCGCTGCTGCGAGTCAAATCACTCAGTTTAGTGTGTACTATCACTGTGCAAAGCGGCTTGCTTTCTTCACGAAGTGCAGCATTTTGTCTCTAACAAGTATGACTATTACTGGCACTTGAGGTATCCCATCATAGGCATCTAGGTTGGCAACGCATCTGCAATCTCCCTGTTGTTGCAGGTGTCTATGGGCGGTGGTGATCTCTTACCACCAGGAGACCCACTTGCTCGTTTTCCATCCACTCAAAAAAATGTACATAGTTAAAAAGAAACTAACAATCAATAGTAAAAACACATAATGCGTTTCATTTGAGAACAGAGTTCAGGGATCACTTTGCAAAATATATTTTAAGTTGATTAGGTTAGCTTAGCTTTTGTAGAGCATTACGAGTATAATGCTACCCATTGGCTCACTCAGTTGGTCAATGTACACGACCCTATATTTGTCTACTCTACAAGCCATGCAGTTTTACAGAATGCACTTAGTATGTCTCGCATTAAGCCAGGCCCTGTGTCATTTGACGCCGTTAACATGTAGCCTAATAGATTGCAGTAATTAATCCCCGCGCGTACGCAGGGTTGTCACGTCAGTCACGTTAAATATGTAAGTATAGTTTAACAGATAGATGTAAGTATAGCTAATTATTAGCTTTTATTTGCTGATATCCAATAGTTATAATTTAAAAAAAACACCAGTGCATTTTTTTTCAAAGAAAGCCATTTTCAACCGGCTTCAAAAAAAGAGGTTCTCGATTCGTTCCTATGTTTTTTTGTGTGTTTGTTACCTGATAACTCCACCAATTGTGAGCTGAATTTCAGAATTCTTTTTTTGTTCTAAAGGAGATACTTTCGAGGTGGTTTCATTGACACCAAGTCAGGATCTGATGATGGGATCTTAGAGAAATCGAGGGCAACCCATGAATTTTTAAAGTCAAGTATTTACATTCAGAAAGTATAATTTGGTGAATTGGACCTGATAAAGAAGACCGTAGGTACCGGTACTCTGTTATTGAGCTTAATGGAATCGTTGTCAGATGCACTTTGGCTACAAATCACTCAAAACCACGAAAAATAAAATGAAAAAATGGAACCGACTTGAAAATAATTTTCTACTAGTTTGAACTCGGCGCTGCAGCACGAGCCAGCAGGAGTGATTGAAGCCATATAGTATGTAGGTGAGGTAGACGACTATAGTTCCACTCCTGCTGGCTCCTGCTGAGGCACCAACTTCGAACTGGTAAAAATTTATTTTCAAGGTTTTTGAAGACTGTTAAATATTTTGATATTTATTTTTAAATAGGTATTTTGAATGTTTGTACATACATACTTACCTGTGTCACTTCGACAGTTTCCCGAATTTAATGATGCCTCATATGCTTAAAATCGTCCAGCCGTTAGACTATAGAGAGGACCAAAAAATAGGCATAGTCGAATAAACAAGGTATTTCATTATGATTTATTGACTTAAATACCTAACCCGGAAAAGATATTTACCTGGTCCAAAATTCCAAATATTGATATACGGGCCGCATTGAGACGCTCACTGTACGGTCAGAAAAATTTTATGTACCCACTACACCGACGGACACAAACCCTAATCTTTCAACCACCGTAAGAAGTCAACGATGGGGTCAGAATCAGAAGGTTTTCGAATGGCATCCGCGGACCGGGAGACGAGCTGTCGGTAGGCCTGCAACAAGATGGAGCAACGACCTGATTAAGATCGCCGGATCGCGCTGGATGCGGAAAGCACAAGACCGGTTTGAGTGGAGAACCTTGGAGGAGGCCTATGTCCAGCAGTGGACGTCTTTCGGTTGACGTGATGATGATGATGATGATGATGAAGTCAACTGGAGAAGAAATAGGTACCTACGATGAATTACACGTTGTTCTTTATGTTTTAAACATACATAATATGTAAGTTCCGATTTTAAAGCATACACTCATGTTTAGAACTTAATACGTAATTACATAATACATATTATGTTATACATATATTTATTCGACTAAAGCAACTTCAATTTTTGTCCCGTGACAACCCTGCCCTCTACAAATGCGTCGCAACGCTGCGCGCGCGCCTTTAATTAAGTCGTTTGCCGTCGCTACCGATATTACCCGCGGAAACTATCCCAAATTAGCGGTATGGCGGTAGCTAGTCTGTTTTAATTTAGTGCGATGAAAGTCAAAAGTAAAGCCGCTTGCAGACTAGAGCGGGGTACATGTCAAAACACATAAAGTTTTTCAAGGATAATGGGCTAAATACATAATTGGTCATTTGGTATAATGCAACTTTCTTAGAATTTGTGATCTTTATAGAATTGTAATAAAATAACCCTAACCTAAACCGAATGAATCTGTAAAGTCAAAAGTAAAGCCACTTGAAGACTAAAGCGGGGTACATGTCAAAATACATAAAGTTTTACAAGTAGGTATAATGGACTAAATACACAATGGTCATTTGGTATAATGCAACTTTCTTAGAATCTTGTCATCTTTAAGAGATTGTAATAAAATAACACCTTACCTCACCCAAATCAATCCGTAGATTGCACAATAATAATAAATATTTCCAAGTATAATCAAAAGTTTCACCGAAAACTATGTTATACTAGTTCCCACGCAGGCCAGTTTTGGATTAGAAACATTGAACTGCTCTGTTCCGTCCGTCACAGGCATTTTACTGAAAAACTTCAAGGCATAGGTATGTTGAAGCAATTTGATGTATAAGGTGTCTTGTGATGACCGCTACTTAGGTTAAATAACAAAAATAAATATTTTTAGGGGGGTACTCGGAGGGCATTGAGCTGCCCACCGCACTGTGGGGGGGTGGGGGCGCGGCGGCGAGGTATTGCGGCGCGAACTAGCGCTGCAATGTCTACCCTGAAATAGACCCGACTTTCACTCTACCTATACATGTAAACAAAATTTGTTTTTTGGAGGTTTTTGGCATACAGTCTATCTATCTTAGCCTTACCTGTGGGAAAACGCATGTTTTCGAGTTTTCGTAACAAAAAAAAACTACTCCGAGCAAACATTGTTGCACAGGTTATTTAATAACTATTTATGTGACTGATACATAATAAGAGGCATTAGAACACGAGTCACGTTTCACAAAACGAGCCACAGCGAGTTTTATAATAAGATCTCACGAGTATTTTAAGTCGCACACATAATTTTATCTACATGCATATTATAATCATAAGTTTTCTACATATTTACAGATATACCTGCATTTTCGAGTTAGTGTAGGGTCGCCATAAGTCCCGGTACGCCGGGACATGTCCCGGTTTGAAGCATGGTGTCTCGGCGTCCCGACCGATTAGCAAATTGTCCCGGTTTTAAAATCATAGCTATTTAGTAGGGGGCTGGACTGGGTAAATAATAATATACCTACCTAATATTTTCCTCTTTGTAGCGAAAAGCGTATACGAACAGAGAACCCGACTGGCGGGTTGCTGGCATAAATGACTGTGTTAAAAGATGTCTTGTGTTTAGGCAAGGACTATAAACCCTTAAAAAATAAAAGTTAATAAAAGAATAAAATGTAATAAAAAGTAATAAAAATAATTGTAATAAAAGTTCCTTTTATTTTACCTTTACTACTTTTTCTTCAAATGTCCCGGTCTGCGTCCCCACACTTATGGCAACCCTAAGTTGGTGGTTCTTCTTTGTAGGCATAAAACCTCAGTTTCAATACATGACTGATAGTGACAGTTATAGTTCTTTCTATTCATAAACAATCTAGCACCCAATTCCAATCCGCACTGGGCCCGCGTGGGAACTATGGCCCAAGCCCTCTTGTTCTGAGAGGAGGCCTGTGCCCAGCAGTGGGACGTATATAGGCTGGGATGATGATAAACAATCTAGGCTTGAGTCGATTTTGATTCTCAAATCGATTGTAATATTCGCGATTCAAAAAATGTATGGAACAATAATTTTATTACTGAATAGAATTACAAATCGACTGAATTCGATTATCGAAACCGAATATAATTAAAGTGTTGCTTATCGGCACTCAGAAGAACCATAGATAATATTGTAGGGAAGTTATATTATGGGAGTACCTAGATAAAATAATTAAATCAATTAATAAAATCACCTGTAATTAGGTAATAAATAATCGATTTCTATTTGGTATGGTGTCTCAGATATGGGGTTATTGCTTGCCATCAAGCAACGACCGACGTAGACAAAAAACTGGTCTACAATAGAAATAAAAGTAAAATAAAAACTTGTATGAATGCTGTAAGTAATTAATGCATTAATTGCGAATCGAGCGCAAACTGTTCTGCCACAGAATAAATAGTAGTACAAATAGGTATCTGCTTATTATCTGCTTCATCCTTGACATGCGAGCCCGGGCTGTTGCTATGCTGTTAATTCATTTAACGAATGTTTTATAAATGATATTGAACTTTTGTCAATAAGCTGTTTTTAAACAGAAAAAAAATCTTATTGTTTATAATGGATTTTGATTCGTTTTAATTTTGTATGGCTTTAAGTTTTAAATTTTATTTGTTAAGATTATGTATCTGAGTGTGCCCTGTGCTTTATTTTGTTCTATTCAGTTTAATACATCAGTGGTTCTATTTTAATTATCGAATGTACCTATTTTGAATAATTGAACTGCATGTTTTTTTTTTTATATGACTGGATGGCAAACGAGCAAGTGGGTCTCCTGATGGTAAGAGATCACCACCGCCCATAAACATCTGCAACACCAGGGGTATTGCAGACGCGTTGCCAACCTAGAGGCCTAAGATGGGATACCTCACGTGCCAGTAATTTCACCGGCTGTCTTACTCTCCACGCCGAAACACAACAATGCAAGCACTGCTACTTCACGGCAGGATTAGCGAGCAAGATGGTGGTAGCAATCCGGGCGGACCTTGCACAAGGTCCTACCACCTGCAAATGTGTAATAGTTTATAAGTATAAAATGTCTCTTGCTACACCCTGCCACTGCCTGCCTGCCATTGCAATGGTGCAATAAAGAATTGGATTGAAATGGTTCAACTCACAATTAAAACTAGTCTCATCTTTCCGGACGATCTTTTTCAAGGGTGAGTGCGTCACGAAGGCAGCGTGTTTAATTTTTTAGTTTTATGAATTATGTTAAGCTTAAGTAAGACCAGTATACGCTTTACTTTTAATTAAATTTCGTGTCTTAGAATTATTTCAGAATATTTCAGCATAGGTAAGGTTGGGTTAGTTAGACTTAACACCCTTGTAAATGTTTTTAACCACATTTTTAGGTAATCTGTGACTAGGAATTGACTGATTTTAGTTTTTTTTTTAAGACAATGTACAAAATTTGCGTCATTTGAGACTCAATAATTTATTATAATTATTAAAATTGTTGGTTTATCTTATTTTATAGTGTACGTATTGTAAGTCATATTTGTTTATTTTGAATTTTGTAAAATTTGTGTAAGTTGATGGCCATGTTTTCCATGCTTTTAAAAAAAATGACAGTTTGTTTTTTCTTTTTTATTGCATCTTTTATATTCAGCCAGTTATTCAAAACAGGTGAAAACAGTGGTGTGTAGTGCACTTTATTGCGTTCCATTTTGCGTAACTACCGGCTATTGTGCTTCATCCGAGTGATTCACGCGGCGTTGCTTAACGCACACAACAATGGTATTGTCTGCATTGCCTCATCGCTTGTATGTGTACCATTGTTCGGAGTCGGTAGCAGAAAGTCTGAAATTGTTTATGTAAAGTCTTTGTGCTGCTACTGCACTGAGAAAACGTAATTTAATTAAAATGGAGTTGATTTAATTTTGCTTTAAAAAACTCATTCTCACTTTTCACTCATGTTAGTAAAGTTTGTATTTATGGTGGATTTAGGCGACATAAAATGACTTTTTATGACCTAGTGCATAAAGTACAATCCCAAAGCAATTAGGTGTCAACATCCACAAACAACAAGTTCCTATATATTTTTTTAATAATTTTTAATTTATATAAAACTAAAAATCAATAAAAGTAAAAATCTGTAATTTTATAGCAATGCATGAAAAATAAAAGGTACCTAGTACCTAAGTGAACAATTGTTTGCACTGTTGCTATTTAATTTCCTCTTAGTCGATGTGAAAAGCAATGTAAAACTCGAGCATTAAACCCATTTTCCCCTCGAAGTGTCTATCATATCAACCCTCGCCGTACCAGGCCCTATTTATACCACGAAGTGCAAAACTCGAACTTCGTATGTTGCTGTCCCGCTGACGCTTATGTCATTTAATACGCGAGTGAAAAGGACGGTGCGATACGAACTTCGATTTGCGAGTTTCGTAGTAGCTCCTCTGCTCGGGTGGCTATATATTCAACGTCTCGCGTAAAATGGCTCATTTTATGCTCTTCTTGTACTATCTATTATTGTTACCTGGTACTTTTCTGTTTTGAACTTTAACTTTAAAAAACACACATTCGACATGATTCGGTTTGATAGTCGCTAAACCTTAAGGTATAGCGACTATCAAGACTACGAAGAATTCTTCATAACGAAATCCTACTTATTTTTGGCAGCGGGGAAGTTTAGTTCGGAGGCGGGAGATTAAAATATTAAAAATTAACGACCTCTATATTGTTCTCCAAGTTACACTTTAACAACACGTTCGTGAGGCTTATTGCGACAAAAGACATACAAAGGATTCTTTAGGGAACAGAATTATAGGTACGGCAAAACTGAACTTTCCCGCAATGAAGGAAAAACCGACTTGGCGACAGGCATCGTCCTCTCCCCGCACAGCTCAGCCATTCCTTATCGATTTTATGAACTACCTTTAGCGGAAAGCTGCTTTTACATATTTTCAATACTTCACATATTCCTAAGCTTACATCAAGCTTACATCGCATCCAATGGCAGGTGATTCCCGCAATAGACATAAACAAATATTTTTTTCTAAAATGGCTGAGCCCTGTGGGGTGAAAACGAAAAGAACTTAAGTTAAGAAACGTCGCAGGCAGTCAGTAGTTGGATGGGTGACCGCCTCCAGTTTAGTCTTTTTGTTTCTTTTTTTATATCATTTACTATTTTTAAGCAGTGAATAAACATGATTTTTACCTATAATTCATGGCTCTTAAAAACATAGGAAACATGGTGTGATGGGGTGACAAATAAAAATGACCAAGTGCGGGTAGTTCGAAGGACTCGCCCTGCTAGGCAGACTTGACACCCCACACTTCAGTCTACTCGTGACCACGGCCACTGTAATGTTGCCGAAACGTCGAGGTAAATATTACTCGTGTGTGTTAGCGTGATAAGTCCTGTGCGTGGTATTTTGTCGATAGGAAAACAAACTCGCGAGGTTAACGCAACTGGCAGAATCATGGCAGAATCTGACAGAATTTATGATCAATCATCATCATCATATTAGACATACGTAGTATGTCCACTGTAAGACAAAAGCCTCCTTATAAGCTTCCAGTTGCTTCGGTTGGAAGCGGCCTGATCCACCGTGAACCTGCGGCTTTAACCAGATTTTCCGTCCATCTTGTTGATGGACGTCCTACGCTGCACTTGCTGACTTGTGATCTCCATTCGAGCATTGTTCAAAAGAATATCCAGATGACTAGATGTCTGGTCACACCATCATATCATCCCCACGACAAAAGTTTCTCGAGGTTCCCAGGGTGCCAAGTGCCAGCATTATAGAGCGAGTTGCAGTACCTACATTGCCGTCACAGATTGATAACTGTAAATCTATAGCCGCACAGCTCCGCAATGTAAAACATAATTTTCTCGCACTATTGTCTACCAGATAAATTCGTTTGTATCAGGATATCCGATATTGCATACAAATAACTCACTACTCTCGTCAGATGCATTCGCCTCCCTCGCACTAAAACTCATTATAAATTTACGGCCGACGACCGGAATTTACATTTCGTCCGGGGTGGTGTCCGTATTGACAAACCCTCCCTCGAGCCTAGAGCTTAATCCGTTCCGACGAAGTACGCGTGTGGAATTGATAAGAAAATTACAACAAGTTTTGCTTTTTTTTTTCAAGTAGACCCTATAATTATAAAAGAAGGTACCTTGCTATTGCTCCACGTATGTTATTAGTGCAACAAAAACTACTTAAGGGTCAAAACCGATCGCCGCGGAAAGTTCATGGATCTTTCAGGAAGGTTTCTGTCCAGCAGCGTGAACGCTTCTGGCTGATTATGATTGATCATAAATGACTGACGAAATTACAAATATCCTGTCGTGAAATTTGTGACCATGTTTTTTAAGTAAATATATCTCTTCATGAGCATGTCCAACATACCTATTATTATTATTTTTTTTAATTTAAATTTTTTCGTCTTTCAAACTCAAAGGAACTGGTCCATGCATAGTAGTTTAACGTTTGGGCTCCACAGAAAACTAGCGTTGCTGCACATAACGTGTGGCACATGCTGAGTGGAGGCCCTTTTGGTGTCTTTTTGTTACAATTTAGTTTTATTGCTAGTTTTAGGTTTATTAAATGAGGTGGTACTGATAGATAAAACTAAA
This sequence comes from Choristoneura fumiferana, assembly GCF_025370935.1. NCBI lineage: Eukaryota > Metazoa > Arthropoda > Insecta > Lepidoptera > Tortricidae > Choristoneura > Choristoneura fumiferana. The sequence goes on along the minus strand of NC_133476.1, from coordinate 15,552,319 downwards.
TAAATATTTCATTCTTTCTTTTTCTTGTATCATCATCGTCATCAATTGAGAGACATCTGTGCTGGATATAAGCCCCCCAACAAATTCCAGAAATGACCCGTCTTGCTCTTCTTTGCTCACCCGCGACCTTATGAAGAAATTATTTTAGTTTAATGATATGGACCTCCGCAAAGTAACGCCTGATTCAATAAATTACTTCATCAGTCCACCATGTGGAGGGTCTAGCCACGGTACCATTGCCTATTTTTCTACAGTAACCTATCAAATTTGTTTATTAAATAATGGTAAGTACTTTTTGTCTCCCGCGATTCCATCTGCGAAGAATTCGTTTAATACGAACTACGGGAACTATGTAATTTTCAGGATAAAAACTACCCTATGTCCTTCCAAGGGTCTCAAACTGTCTCCTTTGCGAATTCATATTAATCAGTCCAATTCAGATAGATAGAGTTACTTACTAGTTAATTTTAGTAAGGATAATGCTTCAGCTGCCAACCTAAATAACTGCTTTTAGATTTAAGATAAAAAGGCAAAATAACTGCATGTCCGTGACACGAAATAATTGTGGTCGTTTAGAGACCGACTTTGCCAAACATGGCCGCCGTTGAGATAAAGTGCTTTACCCGAAACTTGCGGAACGTCGTTTAATCGGAGCCTTGGAAATGCATTTCTTGCCCTTGGCTCAATTTATAAGAACGAGCGAATTAATAATTGCTAAAAGTAATTGGTATAGGTATATCTTCGTTAAACAGTCATATAGCACGGTGAGCAGATGTCTGTTCGGGCTGAAAGTTCTCGAATGGGTTTCTTTTTTCGCCCAGCACTCCCCTTTCTAGCGACTTACCTGTCATAATGCGTTGCAACATGCCATACTTATCGTTTCGAATACTACAATACCTCATTCGTTAATATATTAATCTAATGATCAAAGCGTCTTCACTGACAATCCACTTTTTTGCTTTGTTAAAAAAACTGATAAGTATTAAGTAGTGCCTACTATTTTATACCATTTATTAAAATAAATTGAAACTTTTTTAAAACTTAATTTTGCCTTCCACATTTATTTCTCGCCAAACATCTTACGACTAACAATTAGCCAAAAAGCCAGCCTAATTACGTCGGCCATTAAAATTATAATATAATTGAAAGTTGGCAGCCTTGACAACATTCCCCGCGTCTCACTCGGCCCGACTCCGAATGGCAGTTTGCTTTTTTTTCTCGGTTTCTGCGAAACACGAAACAGGTCGGACGGGCGAGTTTTTTGGACGGGCAACTCCGTGGTGTTGCCGGCGTTAGCGCGGGGCTTTGAGTATTGGAAGTTGAAAAAAATGGGTTGCCTTAAGCGAGGATTTATGCAGTTTGGAGAGTGAATTTTCCGCGAGGAAATTAAGTATGTGATGTGAAAAGCGATACAAAGGCAACATCTGACAGCTTCATATTGCAAATTGGTTGGAGTAATGAAATGTATAAAAGAAAATTCAGTATCTCTATTTTAAAACTACTGTGATTGTTATTAATACGTGAGTGACACCGTTTCTCTTTTAAATCGACGAAAAAAAACGGAGGAGGTTCTCAAGTCGACGAGTATATTTTTTTTAGTATGATCACGTATATCTTTTTACAGAGTAAAACTGTACTGGCTCGTGCCGTGCTGAGGCACTGAATTCAAACTGGTACCTAGATTAAGGTTAAATGAAAAAGGTTTGTTATCTATTTTTTGCTTTGCAGTTTTTTTCGACGGTTTAATTGTTTTGTTAAAAGTCAGGAGAAAAGACTTTTTTTATAATAAATGGCTGAAAAGACTTCACCAACATGTGAACGTTGAGGCAATCCAGCTTCTCGACAACACGGATGTAAAAAGAAGACTCAAAAGAACTAAGCCGAACTAGAACTAAGCTTTGAATTAGTGGTGCTAGAATAGTGACTAGTGAATAAAAGTTATTGCAGTGCACAAAAGAACACATGAACATAGTTTTTGCCCCTTAAGAAACTAAGAACTGCCAATGGACATTTTCTTAGATTAAATTCTAATTAGATAGTATAAGTTAAAGATTAATTACTTACTCGTATTAGCCTAGATAGGCTAGATTGTAAATGTAATAAAGCACTTTATAAGCGCTTTATAAATAAAATAAAATAGTTTTTTTTTAACTTTTAATAGCTTAATACGTAAATTCCTTATTCAATTTTATCTTCTGAGCTTTCTTTGCACAGTGCTAGTCAGTATACCTAGTTTTCCAGATTCCCTATTCTTATCTACAAATACACCTTAGGTACCATCAGCCAAATATGTGGTCTACAACCCTAAAGTTGATAATCATTTGCATGTCACAAAACAATAATGTCAATAGACGTGACTGACAACTTTAAAATTCGACTTTAGTGACATATTCATTTGATAGGAACTTGTTTAAAAATTGATAGACCACTTATTTGGCTGATGGTACACACCTTTGTTGCCGATCACACAACCTCGATTTACAATAAAAACCCAATTTAGCCTGGGAAGAAAAATAGTGCCTGCAGTTGTATTAGGTACATTGCGAGGTCGAAAAGGGAACGAGTTTGAAGAGGTCAATCGAGCTCTGCAATGTAATGCTTCGGCAGTACATATACTAAAATTGGAACGATACAAAGAAGATTAGCATGGCCCCTGCGCAAGGATGACACGCAAAATCGTGAAGCGTTCCACATTTTTAATATCTCTAGTTTGAGACTTGTTGCTATGGAGGAGCGGGGCTTCCTGACACAGGTTTGCATACCTACTAGGAAGTTCCAATCACTGATGTCAAATAGACTTAAGTTTAAAGTAAAAAAAAATATTCATTTTTCATTTTCAATGCTACTTGCACAATCTTTCTTGCAGTTTTAAACTGGTCTAAAAAATTGTAGCAATGCTAACTGTTGTAAACGGGTGCCAATTTTTTATTTATAGTCATAAACTGCGTCAACATAAAAACACCTATGCAAACTGCTAAAAAAGAAGATGTTGAAGTTGGTATGGATATGTAGATTTATAGATTGTATAGCAATGCCACCAGGAAGAGAAGGATTAAGGGGAATAAATGTATTATTTTCGTTTTTTTTTCTGTGGCAATATTTTTTACTTTCTTTCTGTCTTTCTTTTAAAAATCTAACGTAGGGACTTCCTCAGCCTTGAAACTGGCAACCCAGTCCATCGAGCTAATTGCCCACCACCCGCGGCATACTAATGGAAGATTAAAATAGTTTTATGGCCCATAAACGTTGCTCAATGCGTCGTGCCGTATCGTAAACGTAACCGGATAGTTCGCCTTATTGATATTTGATAAGTTATATCGAAACCGGCCGGTTTTCATTCGATACTGGGCTGATTATTACGAGTAGAAGATGTATGTTCGATTTTTATACTTTTGATACAAAAGGTTGGTAAGATTGCTTTTTTTGATATGCCGGATACTTGTGTTGGATTTGGACCAAATAAAAAGTATGGTCTGCTCACCACGTTCATGTGCATATGCATCAACATAGCTAAGGCTTTTGATCGGGTATGGTATGGAGCTCTTCTTTCTAAGCTTCCTGCGTATGTAATGTCTGAGAAGTTGTGCACTTGGGTCTCCAGTTTTCTCTCAGATCGGAGCATTAAAGTCTTAGTCGATGGCTCATGCTCCTACTGAAACTCCGTAACTACTGGTGTCCCACAAGGATGTGGAATATCTCCTTCTTGGTAGATCAGGTCAGTATTTCTCGCCAGCTCATCGTCTACAACTTTATAAAGCTCAAGTTAGACCTTATATGGGATACTGTCCCCATCTCTGAGCTGGAGCGCTTCAGAAAGGAAGAAGAAAGAAAGAAAGGTTTCTTTTGCCTCCATAAGTACCACCTAAAACTAAGACTAAAACTAGCACTAAAACTATGTTACTTGGTGACACCACAGGATACCGCGATTGCCGCACATTATGTGCAGTAACGCTGGTTTTCTGTGGAGCCCAAAGTCTTTCAATACCAACTTCTCCCATTTGACCGCATTCAACGAAGAGCCGATCGAATTTTCAACGACGAATATCTTTCTAGCCGGCTTGACCCACTGTCCTGACGGTACCTCCGAGTTGGAAAACGGTGTTAAATACTCGTGCTGCGTCATCGGTGTGTGTGAACGTACCTTTACAGAGCGATGTTGTTAGTGTTGTGTGCTACCCTACATTTGACAGTTGTAATGATGATGAAAACGCGGGTAGTCAGTTTCGTCGGGTAGTCGCGCGAGCAGAGCGGCGGCGCGCAGTGCGCGTGTTGCGTTGCAGCAGCCGCTGAGTCGCGTTGCTCCGAAGACGAAGGGCTACGGATTACCCCGAACATGTCGAGCTAAACTCGATTTAAGACGTGAGTTATCCGGGTCATTATATTTAATATGAGTGAGTCTCACGGTAGTTTCATGTTCAGTATTGTCACCAATTTCAAGTCGATCGGACTGCTGGAAGTAGGTCAAATTTAACTTGCAAGATTTGACCCAAATAAATAAACGAACAGGGCAAGTTAAATAAAAGCTCGTAAAAAATTAATATACTTTACCCTAGAGTTCAACTCGTTTTCTTCCGTCTACCTACTGAGTAGTTTCTTCACTGTATAGTTAGATGAAAATTTGTATGTTTCCAAGCAATAACTTTGCAGCGTCACACTTTACTCTGATCACTAGAAAATGAACAACTTTAGTTCGCCATTAAAAACACAATTTCCCTAACAACTTTACCCTTTGTCTTCACTAATTCCATGCTAACTGCACAACGGCTCCCATTCAAACATGGACCTAAAGTCTTAAATCCTAAAACACAAACTGTCATTGCGCCAGAATGTGATATAAGTCTATTTGATATATAGATCGTCATGATTGATACAGCGCGTTAAGCGCTTACGCATAAGAAAGTCATTTGTGTACTGGCAAAAGATAAAATGGCATTATATACAGGGACATAATTATATGCTATATCGTATTCCGAAGCAATTCAGTGGTGTATGATGTTCCATCTACACTGGGCCAGCGCGGCAAGTATAAAGCTGCGTTCCCACCAAAGATGTGCGGGGATGCGTTGCGAGGAATGTGATCTCATGAACCAAAATAAACGCTTCATTTACTTATTCTCGCATAGCACAGCTCTAGTGGAAACAGATCAGCGGAGCGAGGTAATTGAAGCGTTTCTATTGGTGATGACGAACACATTCCTCGCAACGTCCTCGCACATCGTTGGTGGAAATGCAGCCTAATTCAAGCCCTCTTATTCTAAGAAGAGCTCTTATTCAGCAGAGAGACGTAGGACGTGTTACGAGTCAAAAACGATTCTACGGCTCAGGATAATTTGTTTACAAACTAATTTGTCACCTTCTTAACTTAGCCGCATTGGGTCGCCACTTTGATAAAATCGGGTCGACTCTTAAATAATGTTTATAAAGCTCACCCAGAAAATATATCAACGATTTAAAGTTACGAGTTTTTTTTATTAGTGACGATTGCTATTGTCATCCACTAAGCGGTCTTGGACTCTACCTATTTTCTATATCAGTGTTCTAACTGGTCACATTACTAAATCGTCAATTGTACTGACTATGGACACATTTCTGATCAACTCCAGAACTTAAAATCATGAAACACTTCTAAAACAAATTGGCACTAACTGAACTTGAATATGGCGGTAAAGATGTTCGAAATAAAATGTGATAAAAACGACTTCGATTTCATTATTATGAAATAAAATAACACACACAACACAGATAAGAAATTTGTTCTAACAAAACAGTTTTATCTTTATGCCGGACCTAATTTCCGGTTCTTGGCGAGTTCTTGTTCATTGTGGCGTTCTAAAGCTAAAGCCTTTGTTTAACAGTGGACATCCTCCGGCTGATGATGGTGATGCACGCATTCTATGAGTGTTATGATATGTGTGTAGATAAAATAACAAAAAGGCAACCAGCCACCTCTTTGATAGAAGTCATAAAATATGTTCTGTGGTATCATTACACTCATGATCGTATAACGTTCGCGATATCGCGGCATTATCGTGCGTCGCAAACTGCCGCGTTAATGCTGCTAAATTACGCTACCACTTACACTCGAGATGATAGGTTATTTTTATACTGAAGCTGTGTAAAATAATATATGATATGTATATTAAACACATGTCAATGAACTCGTAAAAAGTTCGAGCATTATGTGTGGTGTTTGTGGTAGTTCGGTCTGTAAGTAAATATATTGCTAATTGTAATTACAGTGCTAGCGGTACGCCAAAACATGCTGCACATGGTGTTAAAAACTTTAAAATCGGAACGATTGATCTTTAGGCCATACGAATCAATTTGACCAAGTAGCACGAAAAAAAAGACCAAAAAGGGAGAGGAGTTATGACGTCATCTTTTTTTTGTTATCTTTTGAAAACGATTTTTATTTTTATTTAAAACAAGTGACTAAAATATAATTATGTCATTTTTTTTTAATCGGCTTAGTGAGCCCTTTCATCACATACCACACACGGTAGGTTTCAGAACATTTTTTTTCCATACAACTCTCCTATTTGTTAGGGTTCCGGAGCCAAAATGGTAAAAACGAAACCCTTATAGTTTCGCCATGTCTCTCTGTCTGTCTGTCTATCTGTCTGTCCGTCCGCAGCTTTGCTCAGGGACTATCAATGCTAGAAAGCTGTAAATTACACGGATATATATAAAAAACTATGCCGACAAAATATCCAATAAAAATTAAAAAAAAATTTTTTTAGATTACCTCCCATAGACGTACATTGGGAGATTTTTTTTCTCATGCAACCCTATAGTGTGGGGTATCGTTAGATAGGTCTTTTAAAGCCATTAGGGGTCGGTAATTTTTTTTTTATTCAGTGAGTTGTTTGCGAAATCGCGGCTGTCGAGACTGTCTATTTTCTTGCTGAAATCCGACAGGCTCGTTCTAACGTCCACGAACTCCTGTCGGAAGTCTTTGAGCTCCTGTCGGACCACCTGGAGTTCCTCTCTGAACAGCCGCATCTCATGACTGAGGACTGACGACACACCGTTCGTCTCATCGCCTGGCAGCGGCGCCGCCGAACCTGAAGGATCCGCAGCAGACTCGGCCGCGACGGGACGGAGCACCGCCGGCTGGAGGAGACCCCTCACCGGTGTATCCGCTTTATTGTCCCGCGGCTGAGACCTTTTGCATGCGGGACACTTCCAGTCCCGCGGGACCGAGGCCCCAGCAAGCACGCCTACACAGGCGTGGTGATAATGCGAGACGCATTTCTGGCACATAATGCCTTCACCACGGGACATAAATTTTGCACAGGCGCCACACTTTATTTTTTGAGTGTTATTATTCATTATTATTTTTACTATTATTTTCAATAATAATTAAATTGCTCAGATGCAAGACAATTTTATGTTTCCGAACGCACTTTCGTTCCTTGCAACCCTGCTTTGTCTTACTGACAGTTCAACTGTCAGTGTCAGCATCAGCTGTTAGTGGACACCGTCTAAAAGCTCCAATTAATAGTTTTATCCCGTTATATTATTTTTTTTAAAAGTAAATAAGTTATAACGGTCAAATTGTGTTGCTTACCAATATACTCAACATGTATTTTCTTCTATGTTTAGAATTCAGCAAGCGTTTCTTAGTAAGTAAGTCAACACAGGTGTTTTTTCTCGACTTCCTGGTGCACTAAAGTTTGTTTTTAAGGTAATTATTCCAATTTATGCAATTAAATTTTGACGAACGTACTAGGTATGTGTTTACACGGCCAGAGTTGCCAGAACTTTAAAAATTTATCCCAAAATTCACATTGTCATGAAAATGAAAGATTGGAATAAAATCTCAAAATCACAACTGCTAGGGTTAGAGACATGAAAAGTGTCATGGGTGTTATTAACATTGCAGGCATAATTTTTTAAAATTCCAATGAGAATTTAGTAAAATTCCGAAATTTCGTTTTAACTGCCGGATTTAACTAATTAACCGTGTGAAAATACATAACAATACACATAAAATTTACTTACCTCAATATATCCAACACCATGTTAAACCAATCTCAAAACCCCGGCAACAAAACCAATTATTTTAAAAGGCTCCCAACGCGCAATCAGCTAAAAACCAAATGATTTTCCAATCCCATTTCCGCGTGGAAACCAGAACAAAAGGGGATCACAAAGGCTATCCGGTGTTTCCTGCCCCTCGTAGGTATACGCCACCCGACCCCCTGGCAAGCCCCCCTTGGCACCCCTGCCCCCCTGGACCCCCAGGGATCGCACTAATTGCGAGTCTAAATTGGCGTAATGTATGGAACGCTTGCACGCAGGACGAACGGCTAAGCTCGACGGATCAAAGCGACCATTTGTTTTAATCAGCGAGGATTTTCTTGTCTGGGTACTATACCCTAATGGGATTTATGATGCATAACGCTTATCAATGTTGATACAAGAATTGAGTTCTTTTTCTTTGAAGTTGTTTCCCTTACAAGTTTCAACTCTGTTTATTTCCTGATATAATGTACCTACTTGTTGTGTCCGCGACTTCATGTGGATTTAGATCAACGTTGGTTTATTTGTCTAAAAAGGAAAAATACCCTTCTGGGATTGACCTACAACTTACAGCTCTATTGAATATGCTCGGCCATATTAATGTGACCTCATTTTATATTGAGTTGATTTTAGACTGATTTATCCACGATCTATTTTCTAGTTTTGCATTTTGTTATCAATATCGCATATATTTTCGTATACATATTAATTAGTTAAAAGCTATTATTGTTATATTACAAACAGACACTTAAATTTTATTTATTTGTAGGTGCAGTCAGTTACATGTCGCATAAAAAAGGCAAGAACTACAGTTACCAGACTCCTTTATTATTGTGCTAACGAACTAGTAGTGGCAACGGCTATTTGTGTATTTAATTTTTTATCATAAAGATCTCGTTATTCTTCATTTTAATTAAAAATACGTCAGATCAGAACGGGCGTAATTACAGGATGCATTAAACATTAAAAATACACAGTATGTAAGTTCGTCACAAACAACACGAACCAGTAACCATAGCGTCGAACCTTTTGAATATGTAAATCAAGCTCACAATGTAAATGTATGGGCCGAAATGATACATCGCGTGCAGTCTCGCTACAAGTAGAGCTGCAATATGAGAAAATGTATCTAATATCTTGACATTTCTTGTAACAGAGATTACAGGACAAGACAAGACATGTCAGGACAAATCCTGATGTATGGCAACCCTAGCTAAAAGCTGCTTTGCTTTATAGACACTTCGCTGTCACGCACCGCATCGAGAAAGACTAAACAAACGAGGCACCGAACCTCAGCGAACATAAAATTCGATTGAAACGCCGTAAATAAAACATGTTGCCGGTCTCCCTTCGCATTCGCATTATTGAGTTACGCGGTCCCTGAAGCGTTTTGCCGCCAAAACAACGAACATTTTGCCCCCCGGCGCGCGTAAAAACATCCACAGAAATTCTCCGAGCGAGCGCAACAGAGAACAACACAGGGCAGAAAGGGATGGGTGCCTTAATATTTTATCAAGCATCTTCTCATCAGGAAATTACAGCTCGTTTTATTTCTAAACTTAAACTTGTATAGCATAGAGTTGATATTAAGTTGCTGTGAGAGAGCATCGCGTGTGTGCCCTTACGTCGGTGAAAGGAAATTACAACCACACCCACGTATAATGTTGCCGCAATAAAAAACGTGTGAGAAGAAATAATGAGCGGTTACTGGCGAGCCGAGCGCGGGCCCGGCGATTTGATCTTTTTTTTCGTTTCCCTTTAATTGATTAGACGAAGAAACCGTCAAAGGATCTAAGTCGCAGGTATGAATGATGGATGAAGGGTCGCAAATCTGATTACAAATTTAAATGTCGCACACAGATGAGGTCGTGATCGGCGCTTGTTGAAATTCAATGAGAGCGGGGCCTCGTGATCTTGCATCGATAACACGGGATTGTTCGATGAATTGTCATTCAAAACATTCCACCGACGCACTGAGTTATTTCTAGATACAACTCTATTGTGGCTGTTCGCGGGTACTTAAAGTGCATTAATTTTAAAATCACAGTGGGAAAAGATCTTAATTGACGTGGTAAAAACGGAACTAACGCGGCTATATGCAGAACTTTCAACACTTACAGTTCACCATGAATGAATAGTTTTTAATCTATATTTTGACGTCACCCACGCTCGTGAAACAGTTATACCTACAATTGAAATTCCGGTATCTTACAAATTCCCCTGGGAATTTCCAAAATTTATATCGTTGTATTCATTGAGGTTGTGTTAAGAACAACTGTACAAAATTTCAAGACCCAAAACTCAGCGGTTGAAATTTCAAGATTTTATCCCTGTCCCGTGGGAATATCGGGATAAAAAGTAGCCCATGTGTTATTCCACACGTCCAGCTACTTACATACCAAATTTCATGACTCCAAGCCCAACGGTCGTTATTTCAAGATGTTCTCCCTGTCCCGTGGGAATATCGGGATAAAAGTAACCTATGTGTTATTCCAAACGTCCGGCTATCTACATACCAAATTTCATCCAAATATGTCCAGCCGTTTTAGCATGACGGAGTATCAAACACACACACACACACAATCTTTCACATTTATAATCCTACTTATACTTATATTATAAATGCGAAAGGTTGTGTGTGTGTTTATGGATCACATACAAGTTGCTTTATATTCAATCGGGTTTTTTTCAGTAGACCTCACGATGCTAGAGCAATGTAGCCTATCACTGAAACCCTCATTAAAAAATCTTCAAGTCATCATTCCTCCACCATAAAGTTCTCTGCCCACTACATTGTTTCATACCAACTTTGCGGATATTTTTGTCATTAAATGCCAGTTTAGCTGTAAATACACAACAATTTAGTTGCGGTGTTATCTACTATTCGCTACGGGGTATCGCGCTCTATCGATAACTGCACTTGCATTGCATGACGCATTCCTCAACTCCGGCAAAAACATTGAACGGAAGTTATTTCACCACAGTGGTAACAACATCCTCTCTGATATTCGTAATACGATTATTTATGTGACGCTAAGCTAAATACATTCCAGCAGAAATAGTTGAGTAGTTGTGATGCTCAAAATGGTCTAAACACTCTATGGATAGGTACCTTGGCAGTAGAGTCGTGCGTAGATCCTTTTGAACACCGTAACCGCTTATCCCACTTCTGCTGCTGATTGTACTATAGGATATATGGAGGAATAGAAACATACCTACACTCCCGAACCAAGATTAAAATGGTTTAGACTCTTGTTTAATTTCCTATTTTCTATACCTACAGTAGGTACAGAAATTCCTCAAGAGTCCTATAAAAAATTGAAACCTTTTCTATGTGGGTTTGACGGCAAATGCTCTGGAATCTTCTTACCACCCGCCGCACTAATTTCTTTATATTAGCCCAACTCAAAATAGAAAGCCATCCGAGACTGTTAGCCATCTGTCCCCCAACGTAGGCTGCGCTCCGACATCACCGACGGCGTTGGCTGAAAATCAGCATTGGGGTGTTATAAACGCTTCAGCATTATGCTGAACCAGTTCGCAACCGCAATGACATACTCTATCTTCATCCTTATGATGATGATGATGACTAAATTGCTTCGAAAATTCCCAAAAACTACGTCGTGGATTCCATTAACGTGGCATTAAAAATACCTAATCCTTGCGGTTGCGATTATGAGATTTTATCCTGATCCCGTAGGAATATCGGTATATAAAGTAGCCTATGTGTTACTCCAGATATCCAGCTATCTACTTACCAAATGTCATTCAAATCCGGCCAGCCGTTTTAGCTTAAAGGAGTAACAAACATATACTCAAACTTTTGCATTTAATATTAGTAGAATACCTATACCTAAGCAAGAATTATGAATAGTTAGTAAGGTGTTAACAATTAACGCTACAAAATATCAAGAACTTCAGTACCTGTATCAAATTAACCCTAAACTTGGCAAGATGAGTCAAGTGTACTGAATTCAAGCCTCGTTGGATTCTTGTAGAGCTAACAAAAATAACTTGAAAAAAAATACAAAAAGATGATCTAAAATTATGTATCTTATTAGATACGCTGCCAAGTTTAGGATAACATAAAAAATGAGTGTTTTAATAGCTACAGCAAAAACAGGGATTACCATTTAAGTCTTTATTAAGGAACCGACCTATCGTTACACTTACTCTAAGATACTGTAGCAGAAATATAAATACATACCCATGTGTTATTTGACGATGACAAGTATAATACAATACGATACTGAAGGAAGACGTGGCCACCAAACCTAAACAACATAGCAAATAATATGCTAGCGTTTTGTTGCAGCGCAGGCAATACAATAACACGGTAGGTACCTACAAATGTTATTTATTGAACACCACAAAGCAGTTAGGTAGAAAACAAAAGAGACAATAGGTTGAAAGTGAAGGGTCCACGGAAAGAACATGCCTAGTCACCTTTTTTTTAAATTTAGATTTTAATCTCAAAATGTAGAGCTCACAAAGTACTATGACTTACCACTGAATTAAATAATCTGAAAACAATATAAAATCTATTTATTTATCTTTTAAATAAATGGTAACCATAGTAATTGTTCGTGATGACTAATTTTCAAACCGCTATAACTCAAAAAGTTGCTTAGGTGACTAGACACGTTCTTTCCGTGGACCCTTCAAGTGATCTCTTCTAGACAACCATAGAAACTAATAAATTTTTGCTAAAAATTCATTTTCAATACCTACAAGTTTTTTTGCTTTCTCTACTTTACTTCTACTGTACTTGTGTACTGGACTGTACTTGTATTTTCACCCAAACTACATTTGCATACTAAATTTCAAGTCGATGCCATTAAACGTTGAAGAGTTCCGTTCTGTGGAGACGACCTGGCCGCGGCGGACTACCAGGATGTCATTATTATTTTTGAAAGGTTGATCTATGAAAAAATCGTATAAATTGAAAATAGTATTGGCTTCTACCATACAAAAAATCAATTGATTATATTTGGTGCAACATACTGAAAAAATAAAAAACTAGCAAAAGTATTCAAACACAGTAGTAGTTCAATGACCTTTTGTGACAGCCATACGTCTAATTCAAAATAATACACTCTTTGTTGCTAGGCAACGAACATGAAACTTTAAAAGCGAAACTTCAGAAGGCTACACTCTTGATACTTGAATACTTTCGCTAGTTTTTTGCACCAATTGTAATCAATTGATTTTTCATATGGTACCTACTAGCTAATACTATTTGGAATTTATATGATTTTTTCATAGGTGTACTTCAAAAAAACGTGTTAAAAAAAGCTTTCAAAATATAAATTGTCATTTTTTATTCACGTATAAAATATTAATAAAATTGTAATGTATATTCCCACTCAACGACCTTGTACGAAAGAGCGAAATACCTCCTAATACAAGTGTTAAACTTAAAAGGAGGATTCGTCAACAACTGTAAACACATTGTTAGAAAATAAATGATTTTGATTTTGATTTGATTTACTCAAACTACGTAGCTGTGATTTTTTTCGATGCTGCAGGGCTACTACGAAACTCCAAACTCGAAGTTCATATCGTACTGTTCCTCTCGCTTTCGTATTAAACAGTACAAGTGTCAGAGGGTCCGTACGACACAAACTTCGAGTTTCGAGTTTCGTAGTAGCCCTGCTGTAGCTGCTATGGATTACGAGCAAAAAACATTGAAAAAAAAAATGTTAAAAAAATACATTTTTGACATTATATCTCTGTGACAGTTCAAGTTAGAGGGCTGAAAGTATGGAGTGATTACTAGTTATAAGGCGACAAACAATTGTCACTTATCAATTCAACTATTCCTCACACACGTCCTTCCCTAAACCTAACTAAACCCTTTTAAATTAATCCAACTATTTACTGGAAGTTGGTCGAAATTAACTTGCAAGATTTGATTAGGTACAGACAGACAGACAACGGGACAGGTGAATGTGAAAAGCTTGTAAAATCAAAAATCCTAACTAATATTGTAAATGCGAATGTGAGTATCTTTGTTCACGTTAAATTATCTAGGTAGGTACTCATCCGAAATTTGGTATGGAGATAATTTGAGAGCCTAAAAAGGACATAAAGGACTAAGGACAGTTTCTGTCCAATAAAATTGTAGGCTTAGTTCCTGCAGGTGCACGATAAACGAATCTTCGGATACGAAGTCACTGACAAAGTCTGGCAACATCTAGGTACTTTATACAAAATTTTGATATCAATAATAAATAAGTACCTAGTATATCACGAAAATAACTCTGTCTGTTTGTCTATCATGTTACATCTTTACGCTTCAAATAGAATACCTAAAGTAAAAGTAAAGTTTTATGAATTAAATTCGGGTTTTGTTCCGTACACAGTTGCATGCGGCATCGCGAGACGACTGGAGAAAAATCCATTGTGCCGAAATATCGAGTTTCGAGTTTCGTGATCAAGGTACGCGGAACAAAAAACAGAATTCAATTCTAAAAATAACTTAGTTATGATCGCGATAGTCTAAAATATTGAAAAGTGAAGTTGCCTTGTCAAAAGAAATTGTCTCATCACAACCATGTGATGGTTGCCAAGACCTCAAATCTTAAGGCGTTAGATTTCGCTCAGAAACACATTTGCAATTGTAAATCAAATAACAGATGGGGGTATGTATTTCTATTATCGTATCTCCCACTAGGTAAAACCACACGCTAGCGTTTTTGAGTCAACTTCGGTATTTAACGGTAGAATCCCGTCCGCAAATAATAATTTACCGTCAACAACACATCAGCTCTAAAAATACGAACATGGCCACACTGCGCAAGTGTGAGCCGAATCCAAATTAAGACCGCCGTTGGAGCGAACGTTGTACGAGAATTTGAAATTCGAAGCCGCATTTGATCGGTAACACGGTTCCTATGCGCATGTGTGCGTCTATTGAATTTACAATGTGGCGTTTGAAAACAGCGTGTTTTGTAGTGTGCGTGACTTCTAAACATTATGATGATACGTTCGAATGAGGTTGCGCTTTGGCTGTGTGCGTGGCTAATGGATGCGTTCATGAGAGGGTTTTTTTATCGGGACCCAGAGTTTGATTCTGAAAGGGTCAAGAGCGCTAGTGAATAACAAGCTTATAAATAAGACGTCGCGAGTGATAGCCGTGGGAACTGTCATTATTTATGATTGTAGAGATTAAGCTGTTATATCGCTGTTTTATTCTTGTTCTATAACCAATTGAATGGGATAAATCTTTAGGTAGAGTCTTTAATAGCTAATGTACCTTATTCGTTATTTATTTAATGACGCTTTATTGTTGCACAACACGTTTTAATTGATGCTAATATAACTTGTTTGTTGACAAATTAATTAGGTATGGTTCGTTTCATTAAATGTTACTTTTGTAGTTCACTAGTACATAATTCATTTAGGTAGGTAACCTACACCTTATATTGATGGTAGAAAATTAAAAGCGTTAATTGGATTTTAAATCATTGACATTGACAGCTACTCTACTCTACAGACTACGAACTCCTAACTCCAGCTCTGCGATGAGGAAGGCAAGGGGACCACGCTACTTTACTTTCCCAAGAAAGCCGTCATGAAGGTTCACTACAGAGGCCGTAATTTGTCAAAAGCCGAGTTTGCAAAAAAATGGTGCAAGTTGCATTATACTGCGGCGTTCAATTGACCACTACAAACTCGTTGGCTTTACGGCCTCGTAATGCGACTTGCATGATTTTTCTTGCAAGTCTAAACTAGGCTTAACGTAACTGACGTTCACGAACGCATTCGCATTCACAATCTCTTTCTACCCCCGTCTTAGACTGAAGAAATGGTAAAAACGATTGTGATTCCAAGTATTTTCGATAATAAAAGGCCTGTGATCCTCATCTGACGATCACGACCATCTGTCAAAAGTGTAGTGATAGCGACTTAGAGACTTATGTATCTACCCACACTTAATTGGCATTGGTCTCAAAAAAACAATGTTTATTTTTATCTCTTTTTTCATAAAATAGGCGAATTTAAAACCTATTTGAAGGATTTTTGGTTCTAGTTGCGTTTTAATTGATTACCTTATTTAGAAGTTACCGGAATTATAGCTAACATAGATGCCATGACATGGCCTTAAAACTACGTTTATCTTTGCCCGTTGCCATTATTTATTAAAAGTAGTGTCTTCTGTCACCTGGCAGTGTTAGAATTAGGCGGATTAGTTATATAACGTTTATTTACGATGAAAGTCAAACAAAGGTCAAACGTTATTTTGCAAATATACACACAATCAATTAATATTTTTTTACTCAAGTGTTATAAAATTATTTAATAAACTATTCCTCGAGGTTTTAGAATTAGACCACATTGTAAAAAAGTGATCAATGCCAATTTATCCATTGCGCAAAGCTTAAATTTAATAAAAAAAAAACAGGTAGGAAGTATAACGTTGTTGCTAATTCATGCCTTTAAATTAATCGTCATCATCGTGTCATGTTTAGTAACACACTGTTATACAAAAGTTTATGTTATGAATGAAAAATCCTTTTTCACTTCTCATGCTCGTTAAGTTCGTTTTTATGCTGGATCTAGACCTTAGGCGACATAAAATGATTTTAAGGCTCTAGTCACTAGAGTCTAGTGCATAAAGTAAAATCTTCGTCTAGGACCAAGGCAATCAGGTATCAGGTGTACGTAAACAGCCACAAGCAAAGAAATTTCTACATTTTTTTTAAATAATTTTTAATTTTTATAAAACTAAAAAGCAATCAAAATAGATCAATAAAACTAAAAATTTATAATTATAACAGTAATGCGTGAACAATAAAAGGTACATACTTAGTAAGTGAACAATTGTTTCCACTGTTGCTATTTTACTTCCTCGCCATCTAAGTGAAAAGCAGTGTAAAACTCGAGCATTAACTCCATTTTTCCCTCGACGTGACGCTATATAAACGTCTTGGGTAAAATGGCTCGTTTTGTGCTCTTGTTGTACAATCTACTATTTCAAGACAATATGTTATACTTACCTAAACTAGCTAGTGTCCGCGGCTCCGTCTGAGTAGAATTCTTTTATCGATATCCCGCGGAAACTGTGCAATAACTATTCCGAAATATTTATTAACTGTCTCTGTTCTTCCCAGGCTCTCACACTATCTCCTTGTCAAATTTCACCTAAGTTAGTTCAACGACTCAACGTGAAGATGGTAGCAGGCAAAGTGTAGTAGACATACCATTTACTAAGGATATGTAATTAAGTATGTAACTATCTAAGTATGTATCTATCTACATAATTATATTTATCCGTTGCTTAGTACCCATAACACAAGCTTTGCTAAGCTTACTTTGGGACTAGGTCAATTGGTGTGAATTGTCCCTTGATATTTATTTATTTGTTTATTAATGAAATTCAAAATCCCGCTGTCATTACATGACATGATCATGTGTGCGTGACCTCAACTCTTATGGTATTAGCTATGCTTAGACTCTGTTCAACAACCAGGCATTGAAAGCCAAACTCTTCGCTTCGATGCCTCCTAGTCAGTTGAACGTCAACTTTCCCAGAAGCCGTGGCGTGTGCGCAGCTCGTTAACACACGGAATCCTGCTCCACAAACAACCGGCCGGGCCGCCGATATGGCACTTGCGGCCCACTGTTTTGTACCCTCTAAAAATAAATTTTAAAAAATTGTGAAAGTGAATCCTACTATATATCCTAATGAGAAAGTTTGTGAGTATGTTTCTTACTTCTTCGCGCGGGAGCTGGACAGCATGCCAATGTAAAAAAGTTTTGTTTTCGGACGAAACTAAGATAAATTTGATAAATTCTGACGGCAAACGGTAGGTACGTACGTCGCCCAGTTAACGAAGCACTGAATAACAAATTCACGAAAAAGACAGTGAAGTACGGTGGTGGAAATATTAAAGTGTGGGGATATTTTTTGGGATACGGGGCTGGTCTTGTGAGAAGGATTCAAAGGAAGGATTGAAGGGATGTTGGACCAGTTCCAGTATAAAACCATATTAGAAGTGACAATGATTCCACATTCCGACAGTAATTTACCAATCACATAGATATTTCAACACGACAGCACACAGCAAGAAGCGTGAAAGCATTCCTTAGCGAACAGTTGGTGACAGTATTGGAGTGGCCCGCCAACAGCCCGGATTTGAATCCGATAGAAAATTTGTGGCACATCGTGAAGAAAACATTATCTAATAAACAACTCACCAGCATCAATGAATTTTATGACACTTTTGTTAAGCTTGGTCAACTATATATTCCAGTGGAAACGTGTGAAAAGTTGATAGAGTCAATGCCACGTCGTTGTAAAGCTGTAATAGATAACAACGGTTACCCAACTAAATACTAGAAGTCTATGGATAAGGTGATGGACCTACCCTCTTATCCTTTTTTTTACCTTTTTAATTACTAAATATATGCCATGTTTCTAATTAGTTGTCCACTATATACCGAACTGTATTTTTACTTTAATTTATAATTTGATAGAATTATCGCAAAACCGTTGTTTGATTTTCGCAAAACCGCCGAAATAATACAGAAAAGCCATGATTCATTATAGACAAACGAAAACGAATCCTATTATGCTAAGTGAAAAAAATACATCAAGTTAGTGTAATGAAAAATTTTGAAGTAGTACGTTATGTTTCTAATTATATGAACACCACTGTATATATATATCGGGGATTTCGGAAACGGGCTCAACTTATGTAGGGTTTTTGGGGATGACAAATCGATCTAGCTTTTTTTTTATTATTCGAGACTTGGCAAACGAGCAAGTGGTCTCCTGATGGTAAGAGATCACCACCGCCCATATAAACATCTGCAACACCAGTGGTATTGCATCTTGATCTTATCTCTGAGAAAACGCTTAGGTATTGTCGGGTTTTAGCCCGAGCAAAGCTCAGTCGCCCAGGTACCATAATATCATTAGCGGTAGCTTAGAAATTTTACCATGAGCTTTTTAATGAAGGAAAATTAATAATGTTAATGTCATTAGAACTGTCGTTTTAGGTGCGTAATGAGTTTCCTTCTCTTCACATGCCAGCGCGCGCGAACCACCATTGTAAGCAAGGTAGCCGGTGATACAACGAGATTAACACCTTCCATGTCCAATGTGGGTTCATGAAGCTTTTTCCAGGAGTCCGTGCACCCACTATGGGTTCACAACTTCAAACTCTACCCAAAGTGACTTGGACCTGTGACTTTGTCAAGCCATTGTAGGACAGTGAACGTGTGATATAAGCTTGATCAGTACAAACTAGCAGGTCGTATGAGGAACGCGTACGCACGTGAAGGGCAGTTTAGAGTTGTCATGTCATGGCTATCTACCGCGTGATAAGACTAACGTGGGTGCGGTGCATGGGCCAATACCGACCTACCAGTGGCGTAGAGTGAATGAACTAAAAGAATTTCCTTGCCCACCCGCGACCTTATGATAGTTAAGCTTATGCAAAATATGCGTGTTCATGCAGTTCCTCTACCTCCACACTGTAAGA
>NC_133476.1:15469357-15532791 GCF_025370935.1 Choristoneura fumiferana | reverse complement strand
GGGAGACGAGCTGTCGGCAGACCTCCAACAAGATGGAGCGGCGACCTGTGGTTAAAATCGCGGATCGCGGTGAATGCGGAAAGCACAAGACCAGTCTGAGTTGAGAGCCTTGGGGGGCCTATGTCCAGCAGCGGACGTCTTTCGGCTGACATAATGAGAATGTTTATACCGCTTCCGCGCCTCTCAAAAGTCGCCATCATGATTTTATTTTGTAACTGTAAACTGGAAAGTGGCGCTCCTTACCTTCTGACAGTACCTGATTTCATTCTGTGGAGAACGTACCCTACCCACTTGTTTGTAGGTACAAAAGGACTTGAATCTTCCAAAGAATGATCAAATGGAATAGCGCTACGTGACAATATCCTTGTTTAGTTTTCAGGACGTGCCATGTGTGGATGAGATTTCTATCTTAAGAGCTTTTTGTCTTTTAGTCGTGGACTGGACTGGACGCTAGGCTAGTGGGCAGCGGGGCAGGCAGTGGAGCGGCGAGCGTGTTTTAAACCCCGACGCAAAAAGAGGGGTGTTATAAGTTTGACCGCTATGCTTGTCTGTATGCCTGTGTGTCTATGTGTCTGTATGTCTGTGTGTCTGTCTATGGCACCGTAGCTCTTAAACGGGTGGACCGATTTGAATGCGGTTTTTTATTTGAAAGCAGGTTTTCTAGCGATGGTTCTTAGATATGTTTTATCAAAATCGGTTCAGCCGTTTTATTGAACTTTGAAGTAACAAAGTCGGCGGTTTTCTAACTTTTTGTTGGTTAGGTTATCGTTTTCTGTTCACTGCGGGGTCGAGACACTCGTTGCAATGGGTGCCTGCGCAGCGCACACAATAAGAACAGAGAAATAGCTCGCCGCGCCGCTGCCCGTTTCTCTGTCCACTTGAGTCCAGAGAGGCTACTACGAAACTCGGAAATCGCAGTTCGTATCGCACCGTCCCTTTCACTCGCGTATTAAATGACACGGCAACATACGAAGTTCGAGTTTTGCACTTCGTAGTATATGGCCAGTTCGCGGCCTGTGTCTTATTTAACCACATCACAATCACGCGTGGCTGGAGGCACGGCGCGCTCGCTTCTCTGTTCAATGCGTGGCTGAGATGCTCGCTGTACAGTGGTTACCTGGCAGCACACGCAATGAATAGCGAAAACGCTCGCCGTGCGGCTGTTAAACGCGTAATCGAGATGGCGCTGGTAAGAAAGCCCACAGCGACAACGATTTCTTTTAGAAATATCAATAATAGCTTTGTTTTTGTTTAATATCTCCGGAAGCGATATAACGGTAGGTAACATATAGGGCAGTAGAACAATAGATTTGTCTTATCTAAATACCTACCCGTCATTCCCACGCACGCACGTCATCGCATCAATCGATGACGTCAAGATAATGTCGGAGTTCTAAGCCGATAAGCCCGATAATATCGATTTACCTACTGAGCGAGTTTTTGTTCTTAGAACTTGACAATGGTCCAATTTCCTAAAAAAATATAGGTAAGTAAGTATTAGGTTGTCAGTTAATTAATTATAATTAACCTAACCAACAAAAAGTTGAAAAACAATTCAACTTCAGTTCAATAGCATCTCAAAAATAATAGCTAGACCGATTTTGATGAAACATGTCTAAGAACCATCGCTAGAAAATCTGATTTTAAATAAAAAAACCGCATTCAAATCGGTCCACCCGTTTAAGAGCTACGGTGCCACAGACAGATAGACACACAGACATAAAGACACACAAAGCGGTCAAACTTATAACACCCCTCTTTTTGCGTCGGGGATTAATAAGAAAGAAAAGATGTATCGAAGCTTCCAATTTTTTTTTTCTCTTAAACTCATCTTTGTCGAAACTGAATGCTCCTCTCATCTACTCAAAGGTTGACTGGTAGAGATCCCTTAAAGGGATTCCGCCTTTGTACAAGTATCTTAAGTTTGTCACGTTGTGGTTTGTTATTTTTCAACTGTTACAATAAGAGTTACATTACATACATACAATATTCATTTTTTTACATTCAATGGTCATGTTAAATTACTTAAAGTGCAATATCTCAAAAACGGCTAAACCGATTTTGATAAAACATGTCTAGGAACCATCGCTAGAACCCCTGCTTTAAAATAAAAAAACCGCATTCAAATCGGTTCACCCTTTTAAGAGATACGGTGCCACAAACAGACATACAGACACATAGCGGTCAAATTTATAACACCCCTCTTTTTGCGTCGGGGGTCATAACAAAAACTAATTTTCTACATACAATTATAAGGTAGTACCTAATAAGCGTCGTTTCTACAAGATTTAGTCAACACCTATATCTACAGATTCATTCAATGGAGAAACGTGTTGAGATTTGAGATTCACGAATCAAAGAAGCATTACAAAATTAAACAATATCGAAGCCACTAGGTACATTTGTCGAATCAGAAATGAAGGGGTACGTAGAAGAGCGAGAGTCACCGACATACCCAATGAATTAGCTCGTTGAAATGCCAATGGGCAGGCTATATAGCACGGAGAACAGATGGTCGTTGGGGCTGAAAAATTCTCCAACTGGCAGATCGGGAGACCAACGAACGAGATATGGACGGAAAACCTGGTTATAGCGGTGGATGCAGGCCGCTTCCGACCGAAGCAACTGGAGACTGGGGAGGTCTATGCCTTACAGTGTACCTTCGTCCTACGGCTTATATCATGATGATGATGGTGACATTTTGTCTAGATCAGACTAGATCTACCTACGTATAAAAGTCGGCTGTAGTTTACGAATTAGAGCCTACAGAAGCTTTTTGCAGAAATAATATAGGTTAGGCAGGCATATTCAGAAAACGATAAGCTTGTCGTGAAAAGCATGGGCGGAACCAGCTTTATGGCTAGGGGGGGTGGGGTTGTCACAGGTCAAATCCATACTAATATTATAAATGCGAAAGTGTGTGTTTGTATGTTTGTCCGTCTTTCACGTCGAAACGGAGCGGATTGTCGTGATTTTTGGCATAGAGATAGTTTATGGGCCAGAGAGTGTCATAGGCTACTTTTTATCCCGGAAAAATGCACAGTTCCCGGGGGAACAGCGCGCGATAACCGAATTTCACGCGGGCGAAGCCGCGGGCAAAAGCTAGTTTAGTTATATATTCGCAAATACAACATTGAAACTTATAAACTTAACCAAGCCTTACGGCGCCACTGTACTGTACGGCGGCATCGTATAATACTCACTAGGTATCCTACGATTAGAGTATAAATTGTAGAGTAGGTATGATTCTAAAAGATCTATCACCGATTGGATTTACATAAACGTCATTACAACTACCTAAATCCATTCCGTTATTTAGTAGTTATGCAAACACGGGCGGTCGGTCCCAAAGGGTCGGGTTCGGCGGGTTTTTTGTTTATTTATCGGCGCTGACCGCGGGTTCGGGCTTCGGAGATCGTTATCGCGCGCCAACGCTAGACACCGAACACCGGCTTGAATACTTTGAATTTACACGTTAACATTAAAAGAACTTGATGGTTTTTATGGACGTTAATTATCTGCTTCTAGGTGTTCGAGCACAGAACTGTTATTGTGTATTTTCTTGCACAACCAATATTGCTATTTTTTCGCCTCTCCCACTGTACCTAATTAACAATGTGCACACGTTTTTTCATGTTTTCATAGCTTGTGGATTACGGTAATCACCAATTAAGTGAAAGTAACCCTTTGTGGTACAAAAAATAATTAAGTATTACCTAAGTACTTCCATAGTCCGTGTTTTGAGCAATTTACTTTTTTACAGACTGAATGGGAAAGAAAATCTTCATGGTCTTTTAGACTTATGTGATTTTAGCTCGTGTCACATTTCTAGTCTTCTTGTTCCTCTTGGTTAACTGAAAGAATTAGGAGCACCGACCTGTGGTCCAGTATTCGAATTATTTTTGTCTGGAGAAGACCACCAAACTTAAGTAGAATTGAGCAAGACATTGCTGCTGCCTCATCCACATTGCTGGGCAGAAATCGACACCGATTGGGTTCTCTGCGACGAGTATCGGAGCAGGGGCCGGCCAAAAAGGTAATGGCGGGATGATTTGAAAATTTCGACTCAAATTGTCAAAATTTTGTGAAAAATAGAGAAAGAAGTTTGTGTACCTACACTAAGAGCGGTTCTGCACTACGCTCTCTCTCTCTCTCTCTCTCTAAGTTCTCGAATGAAGAACATCACCGATCGCCGATTGCAGAGTAGAACGACCAACGAGATCCAGGCCGATTCCAACCAAAGCAACTGGAGGTCTATGCGGGAAGCAGAAACAGTGGACGTCCTAACGTCTGATATGATGATGATGATGATTACGCACTAGACCCGATTTTTACCATCCGATTTCAAGTATACTCTGGACCATATTTTCCCGGTTAGGATCGGACGTAGTACGAAACCACTCTACCTGTGGCTTGTTGCACCTAATGACAGACACCTAACAAACGCCTCTCTCACTCTCCAGTTTTCAACGAAAATGTTCACATTTCATGTCATTTCTAGGCATCTACTTTATACCTAAAAGTATAAGCATTTTAAAATCAGGCGCTAATTGTGGTGGTCGTTCAGTACCAATAACTACTTATGTAGGTATCTACCTATACAAAAAGTTTAGTTTTCGAATCGGAGCAATGTCAAAATAATAATAGGTTCTTCAATAACCCTACTTATATTATAAATGCGAAAGCTTGTGAGTGAGTGAGTATTTTTGTTACTTCTTCACGCTGAAACGGCTGGACGGATTTAACCCTTTATAAGGCCTCATTTATTGGAGCATACCTACTACCACAGAATCAAAAGCAGCTATCGAATACATACCTGACAAAGAATATTTTTAAAGCTAGTCGTATTTTCAATAATTACAATGGAAAATGTGACATATTATGAAAGCAATAAGGTTCAGCTTCCAGCTCAATGCAAGTGGTCGCTAAATCGCCTCTACCTTATTAAAGGTTAAATGATATTTGGTAAAAAGTTACTTAACCTGGATTAAAACATAGGATAATTTTTATACTGATATTCCCACGGGATAGGGATAAAATCTCGAAATAACAACCGCTGGGCTTGAGTCATGAAATTTGCTATGTAGGTAGCTGGACGTCTGAAATGACAAAAAGGATTTTTTTTATCCCGATATTCCCACGGGATAGGGATAAAATATCGAAATAACAGTCTTGAAATTTTGGACAGTTGTTCTTAACACAACCTCAATGAAGACCACGATATAAATTCTGGGAATTCCCAGGGGAATTTTGTAAAATGCCGGAATTTCAATTGTTACTACCAGATCGAATAGTTTACGCGTGCGAAGCCGCGAGTAAACTCAGTATTCCAATATAGCACAAAATATAAAATTTCTGTTTTTGATGGCCCCGGCTTTCGCTTACTTGATCTTAGCACATATAGTACGTTTAACCGTTAGCTATAGTATCTTAGCTAGGTCAATTGGTGTCAATTGTCCCATGATATTTATTTATTATTTTTATTTTATTACTAGCCGTTACCAGTGACTCCGTCCGCGTGGAATTCGGTTATCGCTATCCCGCGGGAAATATGCAATTTATCGGGAAAAAACTACCCTTTGTCCTTCTCCGGGACTCAAACTATCTGTATACCGAATCTCATCTAAATCGGTTCAGTGGTTTAGACGTGATAAAGTTACAAACATCCAAACATCTTCACAAACTTTCATATTTTATAATATTAGTCCTAGGCTATTTCGGAAGTTTTAAGTGCATATTTTGGCACTTTATTAGTGTTTATATAATCCGATAGATACACTAGAGTGTACGAGTACTTTGTAAGTTAATCTGTTTGAGCATTTATTAGACGAAATAGTGAAAAAAGATAAAGTTTATTAAAAGCAAAGAAGAGATTAAAGTCGACTTTCGAAGAAAAAAAGATAACCATGCAAACATGGAGATAAACACTTGCGTCATATTGCATATAATTCATTACTGTCGTAAAACATTTATTATCTGGTGATATCGCTACATTCGCTACCAGTTACGCGACGTTTGCTCACGGAAATATAAGATACCTAAAAATGTGAACGGTTTTCTTTGATAGTGTGCAAAAACTTAGTAGAGAAGATTACTGCGAGATACAATTTCTACCTATAGGTCCATACCATTATAGAAGACAAGCTTTTGCCCGCGGCTTCGCTCGCGTGGTATTCGGTTATCGCGCGCTGTTCCCTGAGGAGCTGTGCATTTTTCCGGGATAAAAAGTAGCCTATGTCACTGTCTGGCCCATAAAATATCTCTATGTCAAAAATCACGTCGATCTGTCGCTCCGTTTCATACATACAAACACAACACACTTTGGCGTTTATAACATTAGTAAGTATGGCTTATTGATGTGGCTGTACAAATTTCGTTTTATTTAGTTCCGTACCTCAGTTGGCACTTATAGGATTATTTAGTTGTCCATCTGTCTGTCCGTCCGTCCTTCAAGACCCTTTTTCTGAGGAGCGCGTGGCATCAAGCTAAAAATAAAGTATAAAACACAGGTCTGCTACCCCTTGTCGCAGTAAAAAAGTCAAATTTCTAAGGCAACAGAATCAAATTATGTAGCTAGGTATCTTTTGATGTGTTTCCATAGAAATTGCCCGGGAATGAAACCTATATAAGCCGCCCAATTCTGGCATTTTTTTTTGCCACCTCTGTTCCTTTGTTGAGGTGTCGTGAGACTTGGCTCGACCCCCCAAACCTAACCTGAGATTATGCAAAATTTATATTTTCCGAGCTAGGTACAGTCGAGTTTATAAACTTGTGAGCAATAATTTGATCAAAAATATCTGAACAGCTTCTACGCCGTTAACAATAGAGTCGTGTTATATGCTAGTTTTGGGCTTTCGCATAATTAAACGTTTCGTGGAGAGTGAAGAAACATGATATGTTACATAGGTATTTTTGTAGCAAACTCAACACCGTTTTATGCGGAAAAATCACCTAGGTAGGTACATACACAATATTTGCCAAGGCCTTACCTCTCCCCTGCGTGAGATTGGATGTGATTCGTATTAACCTCCCAAAATAGAGCTCATGTAATTAATGGATGCCCTCTAGGCAGTGTGTTGGGTTATAGGTAATAGCTACGACATGGTTCTCTAGGGATGGATATCGAAATAGAGACAGATCAAAGAGGAGATGGTGGAACGACCTTGATGCTTATCAACTGGGATGGCAAGATCGTACCGTCCATAAGCGAGAGTGGTGCAAAACAGGAGAGACATTGTTATTGACAGCGTGCAAAATGTATCCGTTTTATTTGCTGTTTAGTACCCACAGTTTTATAATATAGCAATATTTCATAACTTGTTTATTTTTAGGCTATATAGTACCTACCTATCAAAGATTATTTTTTCTGGCAACTGAAAGAAAACACACAGCAAGAATAGAGACTTGAAATTAGGCAGATGCATATTCCTTGAAAATATGTAGAGCTGCCCTGAGATGGAATTTTTGAGGATTTCCAAAAGATTCGAAAACTTCCCATTTTTTTATTCTTCCATGAGGATTAAAGCAGCAGCATAGATGGATATGAGAATACGGAAAAGTTTGACATTTGATAGAGCTCGTAGCGTAAATGGTTTCAAGACCAATGATAATGGTATTGGTCGGATTAACTTATAGTCCTTTTCTTAAAGATTTTCTTTTTTATCATCATGATTAACAACATTTTATCGACTCAAATTGCGCAAATAACGCTTCAGAAAACAATGGGTGACCATTACAAATAAAATAACCTCATCATCCGCAATTATCTCCAAGCGTCATAAATTATGGCCCGCCTTTGGAACCCACAAAAAACCTTACCCGAACAGGTAAACGCAAAACCTCCGCTATATATGATTATACACAAAAAATAAGCATTGTAAATAACATTCGGTATTTTTGAAAAGGTCTGACAGACAATAAAATTGTCAGGGAAAATACCGATTGAACACAATTCTTTTTCCTTTCTTATTTGCATCTTTAAAGCATAAACCGCTTTGTAAATGTTGTTGGTATTACCGTTGCATTTAATAAAGCGATGCAGCGCTGTTCTGTGTGAGATCTGAAAGTGGAACCCGAGCACCGGAGGCGCCTTGAGCGTAATAACAGAGGGGTAAAATTCGTTTCGTATTTATCAAGCGAAAGCGGACTCTATCGCGCTGTGTTAAAGTGGATAGTTATGCGCGGGCGTTTTTGTCTGGCATACATAAAGGGGATGCGAGATCGAGCAAAATTTGCGCGCTGTAATGAGTCTGATTTTACAATGGATGTTCTGGGAACGGCGTTGCGAATTTGAGAGCGTCTGGCGACACCATGTGGGCTTTGGCCTTTGGGCGCTTGCACAAAAAAAGTTGCGAATTAAGCCTTTGTTGTTTTTGGCGCGCTTGTGTCTGCTGTATTTATTGGAATATCAAACGGGAATTCGGGATAAGGTTGCTGCTGTTTTAATGCTGGCTCATTGTGAATCGTCCTCAATTAGATTTAGAACAATAAGCGGATGGAATTCTAAAACCTTACTTTACCTACTTGTGGAAAAAGTTTAGATAGGTATGACTGTATGACAATTAATGTTACAAGTTACAAAGGTGGAGTTCAAAAACCATACAAAACAGCCACTAAAAATAAACCATACAAATGTTCCGTTGTGATACGAAAATTACTTGAACTATGAAAATTTCCGAGGTATTTATCGTTTAGCGTGAAAGAGTAAGAAAAAGGTATGCACACAGACATACATACAACATCTCAAATATTATAATATCAGCAGAATTTGTAAGGAATGGCAATTATCTATAAGCGTTGTCCACGCTTTCGTCTGCAAAGAATTCGTTCATCGCTGGGTATCCCGCGAGAACCGTAAAATTCCGGGATAAAAACTATGTATTAAAACAGGTTACAAACTACATGTGTGCCAAATATCATCCAAATCTGTCAAGCAGTTATGGCGTGATTGAGTAATTAAGTAGGATCTAGGTGTAAAAGTATGTTCAAACGAAGGATTCTTTGTTTAAGTAGACTTATATTATAATCATACTAGCTTTTGCCCGCAGCTACGCCCGCGTAGAATTCGGTTATCGCGCGCTGTTCCCTCGGGAACTGTGCATTTTTCCGGGATAAAAAGTAGCCTATGCCACTCTCTGGCCCCTAAACTAAATCCATGCCAAAAATCACGACGATCCGTCGTTCCGTTTCGACGTGTAAGACGGACAAACATACAAACATACACACACACACACACAAACACACGTGACACGCTTCCGCATTTGTAAATAGTATGGATAAATGTAAGAGAAGGGAGACGGTATAATATACAATATCCTGTTAAAAACCTCTGGAATCCTTTATTACCAGACAGATGGGAAAAGACGAGGAAACGACAGACAAAGCAAAATATCACTTCCGATGCTACACACGTACTCCGACGGGTGTCGTTGGCACGTATACTACTTACCGCTCTTGCAGACCTTTTTGTCCATTATTGGACGTAGTCATACTTTGCCGATTACATGTATAAGTGAGTTATGGTCGAGGTTTCTCTATGATATCCATTCAGTAATGAGGAGATACGTAGAATAACGAGGGTCACCGACCTAGGCAAGCGAATTAGCTTGTTGAAGTGGTAATAGGCAGGCCGTATAGCATGGAGAACAAATTGCCATTGTGGCCGAAGAAATCTCGGCTGGTGTAGGAGGATCGGCAAGCGCAGCGTTACCAACGAGATGGATGGATGACTGTTAAAGCCGCGAGTTCACGGTGAATGCAGGCCGCTTCCAACCGAAGCAACTGGAGGTCTATGGGGGAAGCCTATGTCCAACAGTGGACGTCTACGGCTGATATGATGGTGATGATGTGGAAGTACTTCTCAAAAGCTACGGGGACAGTTTACGCACGTGTTTACAATTTTTTTATTCAAATAGCCCTTATAGTCTTCTAGTAAAATGTTCCCGACAAACGGACAGGAAAGACAGGTTACCACCATTTTCACCATTTAGCCTTCGGTTGATACCGTTAGATTTGGCAACTTTACCGAAGCCTATGACAGAGAAACTGACAGGAAGAAAAGGCTATATTTCAGCTATTTGGCTATGTTATCGTCAATCGTCAGATCAGAGAGTATTATACCTAGTACCTAATCAGATTTGGCAACTCTGCTGAGGGTTAATGTTGGGATGAAAACTTTACTACATTCAGTTTAGGATACTAAGATTTCTTAGTCAAAGGATTTCTCAAGCCTAATGCGAAACGCTTCGTTTCTTTGACTATCCTTAAACTTTTGTGTAAAATAGTCATTGACATCTATGTGCCGGGAGGTACATAGATGTCGATGAAAATAGTACATACCTATTGGTTTTCACCGACTTCAATCCCGGTTATTAAGAGCTTAGAAGCTATGTTTCTTCCGTATCTAATAGGATGAGATAATTAGCTTGAAAAGAATAAATCTGTGCAACTCGCAGTTTTGCTTGACAATTGACATAAGCGATACTATTTTGTTACGCTGTATGTATAGGTAATAAGATGAAAGAGATCTAATATTTGACCAAGGAGGGTATGTAGCTCTGACGAAAACAACAAAATTCTTTCCCAGCCAATGATACACACACATACAGTGTTTTTTAAATGGACAGTGTTATTTAATTGCTATAATTATTTAATGAAAGCCATTAAAGAAGGAAAGGGGGGTCCAAAGTAGCTAAAAGTATCTTTACATACGTAATAAATGAATGGCATGCAATAGCAATAAACGGTGTGTTCGTAAATATATCGTCGTAAAAAATGTGACCATTGTCAATCTCATTTCATACTAATTTTTATGTTTTAAAACCGAACGTTATGAAAATTACACTTACCAGTACTATATAAATCTACACGAACTATAAATATATAAACGTTCTCATTGCTTCAAAAATAAAAATAAAACCTGCCCAGACTCACAATTCGACCCTTTAGTGCAGACGAAATGTTCGAAGAGATAAAATTCCCTGGCCTTTTTAATAAAATTACGTCGCCCTTCAGGCGTTAGGGATGGTAAGGGAGGGAAGGGGGGAGAGGGAGCGGAAATTGAAAACCCGGGCTTTGCCCACCCTCGCGCTTATCTTACACTGGCACTTTTATGGGTGCGTTCAAGTGTGGATTCATGGCCAGTGGGTTTCCTCGTGACTTTAATTGGCATTTAGTTATAATTAAATTGGGTGTCGGAAGACGTAGCATGGTATAGGTTTAAAAGTGTTGCGTTTTGGTTTCTTTTATATATTAAAGTAACTGTTGTCCGCGACTCCGTCCGCGTAGAAGTACCTATGAAAAATAGTTTACATCCTATTTTCAGACCTACCGAATATACCCACACAAAAAAAATTAAAAAAAATCGGTCAAGCCGTTTTGAAGGCAGTTTTGGTTTCACTGAAACCATTTTACGCTGACCATTTCGTGACCGTGGTACGTATTTTAATTGGTTTATTTTATTTTTCTGGGCCCGCGTGGGAACTATGGCCCAAGTCCTCTTGTTATGAGAGGAGGCCTCTGCCCTGCAGTGGGACGTATATAGGCTGGGATGAATGAATGAATGAATGAATTTTTCGTGATGTCACGAATAAATGTTTACGAACAAAAATAATGTTAAATTTACGCTGAACGCTGCTAAATTAGTCAAAAATGACACCTATGACATTTTGCTGCCTCGATATGTCATCCGCCATCTTGTATCCAAAAAATAATGACAGATTCGCATTTAACGCTGCCAAATTAGTCAAAAACGACATCCATGACGATTTCCGGCCTTGAAATGTCATCCGCCATCTTGAATCCAAAAAATAATAACATATTCGTGATAAAGTATTCGTGATAAAGTCTATTCGTGATAAAGTCTATTCGTGATATAGTTTTCGTGGTAAAGATTTTTCGTGACAAAGTCTATTCGTGATTAAGTTTTCGTGATAAAGTCGTTAGTGATAAAGTTTTCGTGAAAAAGTTTTTCGTGATCAAGTAGTGACACGACGCCCAATAACACGCATCTTTTTTAGTAAAATGAGTGTAAGAAATGTTGCAATTAAATAAATACTGAGTACCAACTGCTTTTTGTTAATTAACATACTTAACGCAATCTTTATTACACGGGAAAAGTATTAAAACCAAAAAAAAAGAAAACTAACGACTCCGCAAACCACTAAAACAAACCACACAGTTTATTTTCTACCGAAAAATCGACCTAACGAAAGATTTAATAGAGATTAGAGTTCAATTGGCGGGTCTTGCGCACTTTGTCTTAGAGACAATGGCGGTTGAGGCCCCATCCGTCATTGTAATGTCCATTGAAATGTCACTTTTCCCGGTCCAGGCGCAAAAGTTGCTCTCATACGACGCGATGAATGACTGTTTTGAAACTGCTTGAATATCTATACATGGAGTATAGTTAAGAGCAATACCGGCCAAGCGTGTGTCGGGTCAGGCGTAGGGTTCCGTTTATGTTGACATAAGATTGTTTTACTGGGCCTGCATTAACTACACTACACAAACCGAAAAGTACATATTATAAAATACAAATTTCGCACAGTCAGCTTACTTGAAATAGATAAACGACTTTTTGATTCAACTCTTTACTTAATATCTTTTTCTTTTCTTCTTTTTTAAATCTTCTTTTTGATAGCGTAAATTTTTATTTTATTTCTTTAAAAACAAACTGTGAGAAGTTAATCATGGATTGTACATGTACCTAATTTTCGTTGATGCATTTCCATACAATCTAAACTAAATATCTGTATCAAATTTCAAATGAATTCTTGCTCAAAAAGTAAGTGAAATCGGGCATCCAAGATTCGATCTTAGCAAACATACAAAGAGGCAAACAACAATTTTGATTAAAAGCATATTAAAACAAAACGAATAAACACAAACAAGTTTTATATCAGTAAAGTTACTAAGTATTTTAAGTTCGAGATATGTAAATTCAGCTGAGAAAATAAGCAGGAAGCAGGTGCAGTGCCCAGATTTGGGAAGGACTCAGGATGTCTGGCTTAAGCTAATCGTGGGAAAGTTATTTGTAAAATTTTATATGAATTTTACTTATGTTTATAGGCGGGTTTTTTAAAGCGCCTTCGCTCGTCCTTTATCCGGACAGTCATTTAGCAAATTTTCATTTCGCAAGCAACAATTGACAACTACATCATTCATCAATTTATCTATATACAACTAACTACAAATTTTATGAAATTTTACAAATAACTAATTTTACCTAATAATCACTTAACAAATTTTAATTTAATATCGTATTCATTGGCAAATAGATTATTTAATAATTATTTCAAATAGTAAATTAACGTACGACCTATACAAACGTTTGATATACAATTAGTTTGTTTGTCAAACGTTATATTTTATAACTTTAGTACATAATTGTTGTTACGTTTTAAAACATTCAGCCCGTATTATGGACATTTGGGCGGAAGTTCGTTACCAGCAAAGTAGGTTAGAACTGCGACCCCACACAGAAATGAATTGCTAACAGAAGAGTCGGTTAGGTTAGGATAAATTGTTTTAATAGTCATACAGAAGGATAATCAACTTAATAATCACTATTATTACTATTAACTATGGAGATTAGATTAGAATTTCGACAAGGCGCGTAGCGAAACAAGTAGACGGAATAGGAGCTCCGCGAAGCGGACCTCCGTCGACTGTAAATGCCGTAAACGTAGGTTGGCAAAAAGACTAAAAACTTGTTATTATGTGTTAAGTACTCGTATAATTTTGAAATATCTTTTCGTAAATACATGAGTTTGCCTTGTTGAACCTTTTTGCGTTGGTAATGAAAAATACATAAATGAAAATAAAATATTTGATACATTCATGAATATACCATTTGCTAAATGATAAGTTGTCAAACGATAAGTTTTAAATCGAAACATTTAAGAAATATACCATTTGCTAAATGATTAGTTGACAAACGATAAGTTTTAATTCGAAGCATTTTCGGAACAACTTATTTGATTAGTATACGAAACGTTGGTTGCGAAATGAACTTTTGTCAAACAAGTTTCGGCGAAACATTAGTGAACCCTGAGTATAATGTTCTGCTGGCTTCTGTGTTCCCTGATAGCTATACAATCTCGCCGTCTTCAAATCTAGGGTGAATGGGCATTTATTAGGCAAGTTGTGCTCCATGATCCATGTTAGTCCACATCTTATACCTTCGCTTACCATCAGGCGTGATTGTGGTCAAACACAAGCATATTTCTGAGTAAAAAAAAAGATTAACTAACGAAATTGTGGGCAAAAGCTAGTGTAACATAAGATTAAGAGATTATGAATAACTGGGCAAGCCATTACAAGCATTCTCTACAAAAGAGCATAGCTAATAAAGAGCGGAAAATAACCATTTTGTTTCCCAAACGTGTGTGATTAACTGTTTCTTAATTAGAATTTAATGACACTACCGATCGATCTATACTTATCAGCCGAGTGGTATCGTAGCAAGTCGATACCCGCTGGATTGCCTAAATTTTTAACGTGACATCAGTAATGACTAAAGGCTATAGTTTTGCTTGTTAACTTCGAAGTGGTGTCTGAAGACGAGACTTGCAACGAATAGTATATTTGGCCATACGACGAATACCGAATTTTCTCGGGCATCCTAGCCGAACAGCAGGGCTACTACGAAACTCGAAAGTCGAAGTTCGTGTCGTGCGGTCCCTCTGACACTTATACTATTTAATACGAGAGCGAGAGGGACGGTACGATACGAACTTCGAGTTTCGTGTTTCGTAGTAGCCCTGCAGTAACCGAATATTCGGCTAAAGAATTCAGTTGGCAAGTGAAGCGGAAACTTGTCTCGACATGGTAATTTTTCTCGTTCGTTTGTTCCCTTCAACTTCTAAATTTTAATTACGTTAATTCAAGTCCGTTATCATTCATTTCATAGTTTTTTTGGTGTTTTTTGATGCGTCTCTCTCTCAGTATCCGGGTTGCTTAAAGAATGAGGTCATTCCACACCATGTACCTATTGAATTAAACGAAGCTATCCTCTTTTTCGTACTCGTACACATGAACTCATTAGAAAGGGATAGGTACACGCTTTGTCCTCAACAAAACCTACCGAGGCTCGCTCAGTATGAAATATAGCGAAGCGTGCTTTTTCTGCATAGAAAAGCATCCGCCTGAAGAGCGTCAAAGGCTTTATTTACCATTCACATATTAAAACGGTCATACAATAACGTCATTATTGGCTTATTAAAGGAATTAGTAAGGCCATATGGCAGCCATGTGTCAATGCACTTCTTTCATTGTCCCCTCGTCTGCGGTCAAAGAAAGTGTCCATTATGTCTAACTCATTGTTTGATGGTTAGATTAATTGCCCGTTAATGTTGCGTGACGGCACGTTAATGGCTCATTCTGAGTTTTATCGCAATTGACGGTAAATATGACTTCATTTTGTTTTCAGTGTTAACAATAGTTATTATGTTGTGTTCAGCGCGAATTAATTCAGTGTCAGAAGAGGGGTGCCGATTTTGTTGGTATCTCTCGTACATGCGAAAGGTTGTGAGACTTGCGAGTGATTTGGTGTGAAGTGTCCCATGATATTTATTTATTTATTTATTTACGTACCTACCTACATAAGTATTTATGCGTGTGTGATGCGTGTGTGATGCGTGTGTGGTGCTGGTGCGTGCATGTGTGTTTTTTACTTCTTTACGCTATAAAGGCTAAACGGCATTCGATGGAATAGGCTACTTTAAACCCGATATTCCCATGAGATCGGAATAAAATAATCAAAACCGCTAGGTATAAAGGCACGGTATTTGGCACGGTTTTTTATTATGAAACGTTAGTAAAAATCATGATGAATTTTGCAAGTCTTGAATTTCAATTCAAATTCAAAGTAAGAGTTCAAGAAAAAGGGCTAGTAGGTTGGTACTTAATATAGAAGGAAGAAAATTCGGATTAAGTTGAGCATATCTGAATGTACCTATGTTATCTGAATTCAAAATTATTACCTAGTGAGCTGAAAAGCAGGTCATTAGGAAAAAGGATTAGTTCCCGATTCGTCGGATACTTGTTTCGTCGGAATTTTTCAGTTAAAAAACTACGGAAATACATCATTAAGTTTATCATTATATTTAATAAAAGGTAGACTTACATTATCAAAAAATAATGATTGAACAAAATCAAGTCTAATCCTATATAATCCTAATATGTATTTATGTATGTATCTATCTTTAAAATTATATTTATCCGTTGCTTAGTACCCATAACACAAGCTTTACTAAGCTTACTTTGGGACTAGGTCAATTGGTGTGAATTGTCCCGTGATATTTATTTATTTTTATTTATTTAATCCTAAAAACCTATATTAAAAAATCACCCAAGTCGTTGCTATTGGGCAGGGTGCCCATAAGGCTGGCTGCGTTTCTTCGTTGTATGGCAATGCCAATACGTTGACCGAGGAAAGAGCCAGCCCTATGGCCACCTGTATACGAGGAACGGGCAAGATTCTATTTAAAAAAATCTTAAGTTTTTTTAGCTTCGGGTCCCCACGGACCAACGATTTCAACAGCAAAAGCCTTGCGGCTTTTTATATATGAAGTTGTTTGCCAGATTCTCATATTTATCTACTGTATTTTGCTGTTTCGGCCATTGCAGCCGCCGCACCCGTGTTTTATGATGTCTTAGCAAGATGATTGAATAAATATTACTATGATAACTGGCATAACCCGTTTGGACAGTCTCTAACAGTTATTTTTGTTCGTGAAATGTGACTTTTCCTTGTTCGTATATTGACATGTCGATTCGAATAGATTTATATTTCCGACGAAACAAGAATCCGGCGAAACAAGAATCGGATGAAACAAGAATCCGGCGAATCAGGAACTTAATCGGAAAAAGGCTGACGTAAAGGAGACTTTTTTGTCAAGCGCCAATCTGAACAGTCGACAGCTCGACGGTCTTAATCCCTGTGCACTCCGTGATAATACGGAGCCAAGACATCTTACGTCTACTTGGTTTTCGCTTCCCGGGCATGGCCCATCATGAGGGTCTGCAGGATAAAGATAACAAGATAAAGATACAAGGAGCTGTCTGCCAACCTTCAGTAATGGAGTGGTACTTGAAGAAGAAGAAGAAGAAAGGAGACTTATCGTTCGGCCCGCAGAAGTTAAGACATTACAGAGAATATAGAGGGATAGAAACGAAAGCTTTTGCCCTCCTTCTTCATTCTCTCATTCTTTAAAGGCCACCTATGGTTTACCTTGTAATTTTCTTTACATTTAATTTACCTAGTTGTTTTCCGTATTACTGTGGTGTTCCATAAAGAATCGTTGTATTGTACTAAATGGAACCAATAAGGAAAACAGTAAGCTATTTATAGATTACAAATGAGAGGCTTAGTTAAATCTCACGACTAGCGTCTCCCTCGAAGATACCAAAACTTTTTGAAAACAAAAGCATGACTTTCGGTATGAACAAAATTACAATTACCGACTTCAATTAAGTTTATAAATGGGACTACATCTATAACAGACTATCGAAGGTAATAATGATGATAATAAAAAAAATACAAACGAGCCAGTATGATCTAGGACCTCACCTACATACTATATATTGGGCTTCAATCACTCCTGCTGGCTCGTGCTGAGGCACCGATTTCAAACTAGTAGAAAATTATTTTCAAGGTTTTTGAAGTCGGTTCCATTTTTTGTTAAATTTTTGTTTTGCTTTGCTTGTCCTCTATGTCCATACTGCTAGACTAGTTTCCAAACAATAATGGTTTTCCTAAAGTTTAATTGCAACATTTCTTACAACATAAAATAAACATTGTCTTTCTTCTTCGAATAATTGTATAAAAATGACCTAAAACAATTATATAGCTGACACAAACGACTAATGTTCTTTGTTCCTTAGTGCAGTGGCGTAACTAGGTATAGGGTGGCAGGGCTGGCAAAATGCCACGGGCCCCCGACCCAAGAGGGCCCCGGCCCAAGAGGCCGCGAGCTCAGAAATACTTTTTTAACATTGTACTTGAGTATTTTATTTTACTTAAAATTAAACTAAGTACAACGTGACGATTTTTACTGATAGGGCCCCATCAATTGCCACGGGCCCCAGATGGTATAGTTACGCCACTGCGTTAGTGAAAGAACCTCTAAGAACCCCTGCTATTTTATTATTTCTATCCTTGTCATCCAAATGGCGCGGTCTCGTTCTACCTGCGAAGAGACGGGTGTAATGTAAATGAGAGTTTTTATGTGAGGTTAATTGTTGTGCTCATTAATAATATAGTATTAATAGTAGAGGTAAGTAAAATCAGATATTAGACCATGTCTAATGAATTTTTTGTCCCTGTTTTTTATTAAAAATGTTTAAAGTTTATAGCAGGCAAAATGATACGGTAAAAAACAGTTAGTCACCGTTACTATTAAACTGTTTATTATTGCCAAACTACAAAAATATGAAATACAATACCATACAATGACTCTATATTGTACATCATAAATAGTAAGCGATATAGGAACAGCTTTCGAAATACTTACCTACTTAATTAATTCAGATCATGTTTATTTAATCTTTATGATTTTTGTAGCGTTTATTGTTAACTAAATAAGTTAATGTTAAAATTGTAGGACAGTTTTTCATCCAGTTTTGCTTAGAAGTGGGTTCTGCTAATACTGAATGTTCATAGACCTAAGTATAATTTTGTACAGAACCCTCAGTGCGCGGGCAAATTTGCACTTAGCTAGTATAATATATATTCGTACTTACATCAGTGACAAGTATGGCGTTGTATATTAACTACGAAATCCTAGTTCGTACTAAATGCGAACAAAACTAAATGTGAAAGTTTGTATGTGTGTATTGTATGATTGTTGTTATTCCTGCACGCTAAAAGCTCTGCTCGGGTTGGGATGAAATTTGGTACGTAGATAGCTGGACGCCTGGAATAACACATAGGCTCATTTTTAGGGTTCCGTAGCCAAAATGGCAAAAATGGAACCCATATAGTTTCGCCATGTATGTCTGTCTGTTCGTCCGTCCGCGACTTTGATCAGGGAATATCAATGCTAGAAAGCCGTAAATGTTCACGGATATAGGTAAGTAAATGAAAACTATGCCGATGAAATGGTACAATCAAAAATTCGAAAAAAAGTTTTTTTAGTGTACCTCCCGTGGACGTAAAGTGGGGGTGATTTTTTTTCTCATCCAACCCTATAGTGTAGGGTATCATTGGATAGTTCTTTTAAAACCATTAGGGGGTTGCTAAGACGATTTTTTGATTTAGTGATATTTTTGCGAAATATTCAACTTTAAAGTGCAAACTTTCATTAAAATCCAGGGTCCCCTACCCCCTCTAAAATCTAAACCGGTGGGTGGAAAAATTTGAAAAAATCAGGATGATAGTAAGTAAGTATATCAAACTTACAATGAAAACTATAACGGTTAAGTTTGCTTGAAAATTATGAGTAGTTTAAAAGTAAATGGCAGCCTAAGGTATAAAATTTACCTAAACTTGGAAGATTCCGTATAAAATACGAAATCATTAAAAAAATATTTCTTAATTTTTTCGTAATGGCTACGGAACCCTTTTTTGGGCGTGTCCGACACGCTCTTGGCCGGTTTATATCCCGACATTCCGACAGGATCGGGATGCAATCCCGAAGTCTCAACCGCTAGGATTAGGGATGTAAAAGTTGGCGCGAGTTTTTATATATGCAAACGTAAATGAAACCCGTGATATTTTTAAGGGAATACCCGTGTGAATTCATTGAATTCCCGGGATTTAAATTAAACTGTCGTTCTAATGGTTTACATAACATTATAAATGTGTCCTAAAAAATATTTAGAAATTTTTAATCGTCCTATAAAACTACCTTGAATTTTTATTTATTTACTGTCAAGGCGTGTTTTATTAACTGGCATTGCTGAAATTAGACCGAAGCCGTAGCAAGGGAGATGATACTAAATTTACCTGCTCATTAATAATAGACCCCATATTATTGTACCTAATTATCTCCATGCATTCTAGAACATCAACGCCAACGCCAACACAGCCACCACAACATATAATAACACAGCAACGCCTTGTCAGTAAATAAATAAAAAATCAAGGTAGTCTTATAGGACGATTAAAATTTTATTAATATTTTGTAGGTAGTTTTGTTTTGTTTGAGAAAAATATACGTGGGTACTTGGGGAGTTACAGTGACTAATTAAAATGGTTGTTGTGGTTTGTTAGTCTAACAACTGGTAGCATGGTGTACGGTTGTGTTACTCTGAAGATGAGCTCTGGTGTGTGGTGTGGTGGGTGATGGATGGGTTTGTGTGATTTGTGTGTGTTCTTACAGTGTGGAGGTGGAGGAACTGCATGAACACGCATATTTTGCATAAGCTTAACTATCATAAGGTCGCGGGTGGGCAAGGAAATTCTTTTAGTTCATTCACTCTACGCCACTGGTAGGTCGGTATTGGCCCATGCACCGCACCCACGTCAGTCTTATCACGCGGTAGATAGCCATGACAACTCTAAACTGCCCTTCACGTGCGTACGCGTTCCTCATACGACCTGCTAGTTTGTACTGATCAAGCTTATATAACACGTTCACTGTCCTACAATGGCTTGACAAAGTCACAGGTCCAAGTCACTTTGGGGAGAGTTTGAAGTTTTGAACCCATAGTGGTTGCACGGACTCCTGGAAAAAGCTTCATGAACCCACATTGGACATGGAAGGTGTTAATCTCGTTGTATCACCGGCTACCTTGCTTACAATGGTGGTTCGCGCGCGCTGGCATGTGAAGAGAAGGAAACTCATTACGCACTTAAAACGACAGTTCTAATGACATTAACATTATAATTTTCCTTCATTAAAAAGCTCATGGTAAAATTTCTAAGCTACCGCTAATGATATTATGGTACCTGGGCGACTGAGCTTTGCTCGGGCTAAAACCCGACAATAAGCGTTTTCTCAGAGATAAGATCAAGATGCAATACCCCTGGTGTTGCAGATGTTTATATGGGCGGTTGTGATCTCTTACCATCAGGAGACCCACTTGCTCGTTTGCCATCCAGTCGAATAATAAAAAAAAAGCTAGATCGATTTGTCATCCCCAAAAACCCTACATAACGAATTTCTTCGAAATCGTTGGAGCCGTTTCCGAAATCCCCGATATATATATACAGTGGTGTTCATATAATTAGAAACATAACGTACTACTTCAAAAAAATTCATTAAACTAACTTGATGTATTTTTTTCACTTAGCATAATAGGATTCGTTTTCGTTTGTCTATAATGAATCATGGCTTTTCTGTATTATTTCGGCGGTTTTGCGAAAATCAAACAACGGTTTTGCGATAATTCTATCAAATTATAAATTAAAGTAAAAATACAGTTTGTTATATAGTGGACAACTAATTAGAAACATGGCGTATCCTTAGTAATTAAAAAGGTAAAAAAAGGGTAAGAGGGTAGGTCCATCGCCTTATCCATAGACTTCTAGTATTTAGTTGGGTAACCGTTGTTATCTATTACAGCTTTACAACGACGTGGCATTGACTCTATCAACTTTTCACACGTTTCCACTGGAATAGTTGACCAAGCTTAACAAAAGTGTCATAAAATTCATTGATGCTGGTGAGTTGTTTATTAGATAAT
Source organism: Choristoneura fumiferana (assembly GCF_025370935.1). NCBI lineage: Eukaryota > Metazoa > Arthropoda > Insecta > Lepidoptera > Tortricidae > Choristoneura > Choristoneura fumiferana. The sequence continues at coordinate 15,511,161 of NC_133476.1, read as the reverse complement.
GTTTTCTACACGATGTGCCACAAATTTTCTATCGGATTCAAATCCGGGCTGTTGGCGGGCCACTCCAATACTGTCACCAACTGTTCGCTAAGGAATGCTTTCACGCTTCTTGCTGTGTGCTGTCGTGTTGAAATATCTATGTGATTGGTAAATTACTGTCGGAATGTGGAATCATTGTCACTTCTAATATGGTTTTATACTGGAACTGGTCCAACATCCCTTCAATCCTTCTCACAGGACCAGCCCCGTATCCCAAAAAACATCCCCACACTTTAATATTTCCACCACCGTGCTTCACTGTCTTTTTCGTGAATTTGTTATTCGTGCTTCGTTAACTGGGCGACGTACGTACCGTTTGCCGTCAGAATTTATCAAATTTATCTTAGTTTCGTCCGAAAACAAAACTTTTTTACATTGGCATGCTGTCCAGCTCCCGCGCGAAGAAGTAAGAAACATACTCACAAACTTTCTCATTAGGATATAGTAGGATTGACTATCACAATTTTTTTAAATTTATTTTTAGAGGGTACAAAACAGTGGGCCTCAAGTGCCATATCGGCGGCCCGGCCGGTTGTTTGTGGAGCAGGATTCCGTGTGTTAACGAGCTGCGCACACGCCACGGCTTCTGGGAAAGTTGACGTTCAACTGACTAGGAGGCATCGAAGCGAGGAGTTTGGCTTTCAATGCCTGGTTGTTGAACAGAGTCTAAGCATAGCTAATACCATAAGAGTTGAGGTCACGCACACATGATCATGTCATGTAATGACAGCGGGATTTTGAATTTCATTAATAAACAAATAAATAAATAAATATCAAGGGACAATTCACACCAATTGACCTAGTCCCAAAGTAAGCTTAGCAAAGCTTGTGTTATGGGTACTAAGCAACGGATAAATATAATTATGTAGATAGATACATACTTAGATAGTTACATACTTAATTACATATCCTTAGTAATGGTATGTCTGCTACCTTTGCCTGCTACCATCTTCACGTTGAGTCGTTGAACTTACTTAGGTGTAATTTGACAAGGAGATAGTGTGAGAGCCTGGGAAGAACAGAGACAGTTAATAAATATTTCGGAATAGTTATTGCACAGTTTCCGCGGGATATCGATAAAAGAATTCTACTCAGACGGAGCCGCGGACACTAGCTAGTTTAGGTAAGTATAACATATTGTCTTGAAATAGTAGATTGTACAACAAGAGCACAAAACGAGCCATTTTACCCAAGACGTTTATATAGCGTCACGTCGAGGGAAAAATGGAGTTAATGCTCGAGTTTTACACTGCTTTTCACTTAGATGGCGAGGAAGTGAAATAGCAACAGTGGAAACAATTGTTCACTTACTAAGTATGTACCTTTTATTGTTCACGCATTACTATTATAATTATAAATTTTTAGTTTTATTGATCTATTTTGATTGCTTTTTAGTTTTATAAAAATTAAAAATTATTAAAAAAAATATGTAGAAATTTCTTTGCTTGTGGCTGTTTACGTACACCTGACACCTGATTGCCTTGGTCTTAGACGAAGATTTTACTTTATGCACTAGACTCTAGTGACTAGAGCCTTAAAATCATTTTATGTCGCCTAGGTCTAGATCCAGCATAAAAACGAACTTAACGAGCATGAGAAGTGAAAAAGGATTTTTCATTCATAACATAAACTTTTGTATAACAGTGTGTTACTAAAACATGACACGATGATGTCGATTAATTTAAAGGCATGAATTAGCAACAACGTTATACTTCCTACCTGTTTTTTTTTATTAAATTTAAGCTTTGCGCAATGGATAAATTGGCATTGATCACTTTTTTACAATGTGGTCTAATTCTAAAACCTCGAGGAATAGGTTTATTAAATAATTTTATAACACTTGAGTAAAAAAATATTAATTGATTGTGTGTATATTTGCAAAATAACGTTTGACCTTTGTTTGACTTTCATCGTAAATAAACGTTATATAACTAATCCGCCTAATCCTAACACTGCCAGGTGACAGAAGACACTACGTTTTAATAAATAATGGCAACGGGCAAAGATAAACGTAGTTTTTAAGGCCATGTCATGGCATCTATGTTTAGCTATAATTCCGGTAACTTCTAAATAAGGTAATCAATTTAAAACGCAACTAGAACCAAAATCCTTCAAATAGGTTTCTTAAATTCGCCTATTTTATGAAAAAAAGAGATAAAAATAAACATTGTTTTTTTGAGACCAATGCCAATTAAGTGTGGGTAGATACATAAAGTCTCTAAGTCGCTATCACTACACTTTTGACAGATGGTCGTGATCGTCAGATGAGGATCACAGGCCTTTTACTATCGAAAATACTTGGAATCACAATCGTTTTTACCATTTCTTCAGTCTAAGATGAGGGTAGAAAGAGATGGTGAATGCGAATGCGTTCGTGAACGTCAGTTACGTTAAGCCTAGTTTAGACTTGCAAGAAAAATCATGCAAGTCGCATTACGAGGCCGTAAAGCCAACGAGTTTGTAGTGGTCAATTGAACGCCGCAGTATAATGCAACTTGCACCATTTTTCTTGCAAACTCGGCTTTTGACAAATTACGGCCTCTGTAGTGAACCTTCATGACGGCTTTCTTGGGAAAGTAAAGTAGCGTGGTCCCCTTGCCTTCCTCATCGCAGAGCTGGAGTTAGGAGTTCGTAGTCTGTAGAGTAGAGTAGCTGTCAATGTCAATGATTTAAAATCTAATTAACGCTTTTAATTTTCTACCATCAATATAAGGTGTAGGTTACCTACCTAAATGAATTATGTACTAGTGAACTTACAAAAGTAACATTTAATGAAACGAACCATACCTAATTAATTTGTCAACAAACAAGTTATATTAGCATCAATTAAAACGTGTTGTGCAACAATAAAGCGTCATTAAATAAATAACGAATAAGGTACATTAGCTATTAAAGACTCTACCTAAAGATTTATCCCATTCAATTGGTTATAGAACAAGAATAAAACAGCGATATAACAGCTTAATCTCTACAATCATAAATAATGACAGTTCCCACGTCTATCACTCGCGACGTCTTATTTATAAGCTTGTTATTCACTAGCGCTCTTGACCCTTTCAGAATCAAACTCTGGGTCCCGATAAAAAAACCCTCTCATGAACGCATCCATTAGCCACGCACACAGCCAAAGCGCAACCTCATTCGAACGTATCATCATAATGTTTAGAAGTCACGCACACTACAAAACACGCTGTTTTCAAACGCACACTGTAAAATTCAATAGACGCACACATGCGCATAGGAACCGTGTTACCGATCAAATGCGGCTTCGAATTTCAAATTCTCGTACAACGTTCGCTCCAACGGCGGTCTTAATTTGGATTCGGCTCACACTTGCGCAGTGTGGCCATGTTCGTATTTTTAGAGCTGATGTGTTGTTGACGGTAAATTATTATTTGCGGACGGGATTCTACCGTTAATACCCGAAGTTGACTCAAAAACGCTAGCGTGTGGTTTTACCTAGTGGGAGATACGATAATAGAAATACATACCCCCATCTGTTATTTGATTTACAATTGCAAATGTGTTTCTGAGCGAAATCTAACGCCTTAAGATTTGAGGTCTTGGCAACCATCACATGGTTGTGATGAGACAATTTCTTTGACAAGGCAACTTCACTTTTCAATATTTTAGACTATCGCGATCATAACTAAGTTATTTTTAGAATTGAATTCTGTTTTTGTTCCGCGTACCTTGATCACGAAACTCGAAACTCGATATTTCGGCACAATGGATTTTTCTCCAGTCGTCTCGCGATGCCGCATGCAACTGTGTACGGAACAAAACCCGAATTTAATTCATAAAACTTTACTTTTACTTTAGGTATTCTATTTGAAGCGTAAAGATGTAACATGATAGACAAACAGACAGAGTTATTTTCGTGTATAAAGTACCTAGATGTTGCCAGACTTTGTCAGTGACTTCGTATCCGAAGAATTCGTTTATCGTGCACCTGCAGGAACTAAGCCTACAATTTTATTGGACAGAAACTGTCCTTAGTCCTTTATGTCCTTTTTAGGCTCTCAAATTATCTCCATACCAAATTTCGGATGAGTACCTACCTAGATAATTTAACGTGAACAAAGATACTCACATTCGCATTTACAATATTAGTTAGGATTTTTGATTTTACAAGCTTTTCACATTCACCTGTCCCGTTGTCTGTCTGTCTGTACCTAATCAAATCTTGCAAGTTAATTGCGACCAGTAGTTGGATTAATTTAAAAGGGTTTAGTTAGGTTTAGGGAAGGACGTGTGTGAGGAATAGTTGAATTGGTAAATGACAATTGTTTGTCGCCTTATAACTAGTAATCACTCCATACTTTCAGCCCTCTAACTTGAACTGTCACAGAGATATAATGTCAAAAATGTATTTTTTTAACATTTTTTTTTTCAATGTTTTTTGCTCGTAATCCATAGCAGCTACAGCAGGGCTACTACGAAACTCGAAACTCGAAGTTCGTGTCGTACGGTCCCTCTGACACTTGTACTGTTTAATACGAAAGCGAGAGGAACAGTACGATATGAACTTCGAGTTTGGAGTTTCGTAGTAGCCCTGCAGCATCGAAACAAAATCACAGCTACGTAGTTTGAGTAAAAAAATCAAAATCAAAATCAAAATCATTTATTTTCTAACAATGTGTTTACAGTTGTTGACGAATCCTCCTTTTAAGTTTAACACTTGTATTAGGAGGTATTTCGCTCTTTCGTACAAGGTCGTTGAGTGGGAATATACATTACAATTTTATTAATATTTTATACGTGAATAAAAAATGACAATTTTTAACACGTTTTTTTGAAGTACACCTATGAAAAAATCATATAAATTCCAAATAGTATTAGCTAGTAGGTACCATATGAAAAATCAATTGATTATAATTGGTGCAACATACTGAAAATAAAAACTAGCGAAAGTATTCAAGTATCAAAAGTGTAGCCTTCTGAAGTTTCGCTTTTAAAGTTTCATGTTCGTTGCCTAGCAACAAAGAGTGTATTATTTTGAATTAGACGTATGGCTGTCACAAAAGGTCATTGAACTACTACTGTGTTTGAATACTTTCGCTAGTTTTTTATTTTTTCAGTATGTTGCACCAAATATAATCAATTGATTTTTCGTATGGTAGTAGCTAATACTATTTTCAATTTATACGATTTTTTCATAGATCAACCTTTCAAAAATAATAATGACATCCTGGTAGTCCGCCGCGGCCAGGTCGTCTCCACAGAACGGAACTCTTCAACGTTTAATGGCATCGACTTGAAATTTAGTATGCAAATGTAGTTTGGGTGAAAATACAAGTACAGTCCAGTACACAAGTACAGTAGAAGTAAAGTAGAGAAAGCAAAAAAACTTGAAGGTGTTGAAAATGAATTTTTAGCAAAAAAGTATTAGTTTCTATGGTTGTCTAGAAGAGATCACTTGAAGGGTCCACGGAAAGAACGTGTCTAGTCACCTAAGCAACTTTTTGAGTTATAGCGGTTTGAAAATTAGTCATCACGAACAATTACTATGGTTACCATTTATTTAAAAGATAAAAAAATAGATTTTATATTGTTTTCAGATTATTTAATTCAGTGGTAAGCCATAGTAGGTACTTTGTGAGCTCTACATTTTGAGATTAAAATCTAAATTTTAAAAAAAGGTGACTAGGCATGTTCTTTCCGTGGACCCTTCACTTTCAAACTATTGTCTCTTTTGTTTTCTACCTAACTGCTTTGTGGTGTTCAATAAATAACATTTGTAGGTACCTACCGTGTTATTGTATTGCCTGCGCTGCTACAAAACGCTAGCATATTATTTGCTATGTTGTTTAGGTTTGGTGGCCACGGCTTCCTTCAGTATCGTATTGTATTATACTTGTCATCGTCAAATAACACATGAGTAAGTATTTATATTTCTGCTACAGTATCTTAGAGTAAGTGTAACGATAGGTCGGTTCCTTAATAAAGACTTAAATGGTAATCCCTGTTTTTGCTGTAGCTATTAAAACACTCATTTTTTATGTTATCCTAAACTTGGCAGCGTATCTAATAAGATACATAATTTTAGATCATCTTTTTGTATTTTTTTTCAAGTTATTTTTGTTAGCTCTACAAGAATCCAACGAGGCTTGAATTCAGTACACTTGACTCATCTTGCCAAGTTTAGGGTTAATTTGATACAGGTACAGTTCTTGATATTTTGTAGCGTTAATTGTTAACACCTTACTAACTATTCATAATTCTTGCTTAGGTATAGGTATTCTACTAATATTAAATGCAAAAGTTTGAGTATATGTTTGTTACTCCTTTAAGCTAAAACGGCTGGCCGGATTTGAATGACATTTGGTAAGTAGATAGCTGGATATCTGGAGTAACACATAGGCTACTTTATATACCGATATTCCTGCGGGATCAGGATAAAATCTCGTAATCGCAACCGCAAGGATTAGGTTTAATGCCACGTTAATGGAATCCACGACGTATTTTTTGGGAATTTTCGAAGCAATTTAGTCATCATCATCATCATAAGGATGAAGATAGAGTATGTCATTGCGGTTGCGAACTGGTTCAGCATAATGCTGAAGCGTTTATAACACCCCAATGCTGATTTTCAGCCAAGCCGTCGGTGATGTGTCGGAGCGCAGCCTACGTTGGGGGACAGATGGCTAACAGTCTCGGATGGCTTTCTATTTTGAGTTGGGCTAATATAAAGAAATTAGTGCGGCGGGTGGTAAGAAGATTCCAGAGCATTTGCCGTCAAACCCACATAGAAAAGGTTTCAATTTTTTATAGGACTCTTGAGGAATTTCTGTACCTACTGTAGGTATAGAAAATAGGAAATTAAACAAGAGTCTAAACCATTTTAATCTTGGTTCGGGAGTGTAGGTATGTTTCTATTCCTCCATATATCCTATAGTACAATCAGCAGCAGAAGTGGGATAAGCGGTTACGGTGTTCAAAAGGATCTACGAACGACTCTACTGCCAAGGTACCTATCCATAGAGTGTTTAGACCATTTTGAGCATCACAACTACTCAATATTTCTGCTGGAATGTATTTAGCTTAGCGTCACATAAATAATCGTATTACGAATATCAGAGAGGATGTTGTTACCACTGTGGTGAAATAACTTCCGTTCAATGTTTTTGCCGGAGTTGAGGAATGCGTCATGCAATGCAAGTGCAGTTATCTATAGAGCAATACCCCGTAGCGAATAGTAGATAACACGGAAACTACATTGTTGTGTATTTACAGCTAAACTGGCATTTAATGACAAAAGTATCCACAAAATTGGTATGAAACAATGTAGTGGGCAGATAACCTTATGGTAGAGGAACGATGACTTGAAGATTTTTTAATGAGGGTTTCAGTGATATATTGCTCTAGCATCGTGAGGTCTATTAAAAAACCCGATTGAATATAAAGCAACTTGTATGTGATACATAAACACACACACAACCTTTCGCATTTATAATATAAGTATAAGTAGGATTATAAATGTGTGTGTGTTTGATACTCCTTCACGCTAAAACGGCTGGACACATTTGGATGAAATTTGGTATGTAGATAGCCGGACGTTTGAAATAACACATAGGCTACTTTTTATCCCAATATTCCCTAGGGACAAGGATAAAATCTTGAAATTTCAACCGCTGGGGTTTGGGTCTTGAAATTTTGTACAGTTGTTCTTAACACAACCTCAATGAAGACAACGATATAAATTTTGGGAATTCCCTGGGGAATTTGTAAGATCCCGGAATTTCAATTGTAGGTATAACTGTTTCACGAGCGTGGGTGACGTCAAAATATAGATTAAAAACTATTCATTCATGGTGAACTGTAAGTGTTGAAAGTTCTGCATATAGCCGCGTTAGTTCCGTTTTAACCACGTCCATTAAGATCTTTTCCCACTGTAATTTTAAAATTAATGCACTTAAGTACCCGCGAACAGCCACAATAGAGTTGTATCTAGAAATAACTCAGTGCGTCGGTGGAATGTTTTGAATGACAATTCATCGAACAATCCCGTGTTATCGATGCAAGATCACGAGGCCCCGCTCTCATTGAATTTCAACAAGCGCCGATCACGACCTCATCTGTGTGCGACATTTAAATTTGTAATCAGATTTGCGACCCTTCATCCATCATTCATACCTGCGACTTAGATCCTTTGACGGTTTCTTCGTCTAATCAATTAAAGGGAAACGAAAAAAAAGATCAAATCGCCGGGCCCGCGCTCGGCTCGCCAGTAACCGCTCATTATTTCTTCTCACACGTTTTTTATTGCGGCAACATTATACGTGGGTGTGGTTGTAATTTCCTTTCACCGACGTAAGGGCACACACGCGATGCTCTCTCACAGCAACTTAATATCAACTCTATGCTATACAAGTTTAAGTTTAGAAATAAAACGAGCTGTAATTTCCTGATGAGAAGATGCTTGATAAAATATTAAGGCACCCATCCCTTTCTGCCCTGTGTTGTTCTCTGTTGCGCTCGCTCGGAGAATTTCTGTGGATGTTTTTACGCGCGCCGGGGGGCAAAATGTTCGTTGTTTTGGCGGCAAAACGCTTCAGGGACCGCGTAACTCAATAATGCGAATGCGAAGGGAGACCGGCAACATGTTTTATTTACGGCGTTTCAATCGAATTTTATGTTCGCTGAGGTTCGGTGCCTCGTTTGTTTAGTCTTTCTCGATGCGGTGCGTGACAGCGAAGTGTCTATAAAGCAAAGCAGCTTTTAGCTAGGGTTGCCATACATCAGGATTTGTCCTGACATGTCTTGTCTTGTCCTGTAATCTCTGTTACAAGAAATGTCAAGATATTAGATACATTTTCTCATATTGCAGCTCTACTTGTAGCGAGACTGCACGCGATGTATCATTTCGGCCCATCCATTTACATTGTGAGCTTGATTTACATATTCAAAAGGTTCGACGCTATGGTTACTGCAATGGTTCGTGTTGTTTGTGACGAACTTACATACTGTGTATTTTTAATGTTTAATGCATCCTGTAATTACGCCCGTTCTGATCTGACGTATTTTTAATTAAAATGAAGAATAACGAGATCTTTATGATAAAAAATTAAATACACAAATAGCCGTTGCCACTACTAGTTCGTTAGCACAATAATAAAGGAGTCTGGTAACTGTAGTTCTTGCCTTTTTTATGCGACATGTAACTGACTGCACCTACAAATAAATAAAATTTAAGTGTCTGTTTGTAATATTACAATAATAGCTTTTAACTATTTAATATACGAAAATATATGCGATATTGATAACAAAATGCAAAACTAGAAAATAGATCGTGGATAAATCAGTCTAAAATCAACTCAATATAAAATGAGGTCACATTAATATGGCCGAGCATATTCAATAGAGCTGTAAGTTGTAGGTCAAACCCAGAAGGGTATTTTTCCTTTTTAGACAAATAAACCAACGTTGATCTAAATCCACATGAAGTCGCGGACACAACAAGTAGATACATTATATCAGGAAATAAACAGAGTTGAAACTTAAAAGGGAAACAACTTCAAAGAAAAAAAACTCTCTATTCTTGAATCAACATTGATAAGCGTTATGCATCATACTCGTAAATCCTATTAGGTATAGAACCCAGACAAGAAAATCCTCGCTGATTAAAACAAATGGTCGCTTTGATCCGTCGAGCTTAGCCGTTCGTCCTGCGTGCAAGCGTTCCATACATTACGCCAATTTAGACTCGCAATTAGTGCGATCCCTGGGGGTCCAGGGGGGCAGGGGTGCCAAGGGGGCTTGCCAGGGGGTCGGGTGGCGTATACCTACGAGGGGCAGGAAACACCGGATAGCCTTTGTGATCCCCTTTTGTTCTGGTTTCCACGCGGAAATGGGATTGGAAAATCATTTGGTTTTTAGCTGATTGCGCGTTGGGAGCCTTTTAAAATAATTGGTTTTGTTGCCGGGGTTTTGAGATTGGTGTTGGATATATTGAGGTAAGTAAATTTTATGTGTATTGTTATGTATTTTCACACGGTTAATTAGTTAAATCCGGCAGTTAAAACGAAATTTCGGAATTTTACTAAATTCTCATTGGAACTTTCAAAAATTATGCCTGCAACGTTAATAACACCCATGACACTTTTCATGTCTCTAACCCTGGCAGTTGTGATTTTGAGATTTTATTCCAATCTTTCATTTTCATGACAATGTGAATTTTGGGATAAAATTTTAAAGTTCTGGCAACTCTGGCCGTGTAAACACATACCTAGTACGTTCGTCAAAATTTAATTGCATAAATTGGAATAATTACCTTAAAAACACAACTTTAGTGCACCAGGAAGTCGAGAAAAACACCTGTGTTGACTTACTTACTAAGAAACGCTTGCTGAATTCTAAACATAGAAGAAAATACATGTTGAGTATATTGGTAAGCAACACAATTTGACCGTTATAACTTATTTACTTTTTAAAAACAAATAATATAACGGGATAAAACTATTAATTGGAGCTTTTAGACGGTGTCCACTAACAGCTGATGCTGACACTGACAGTTGAACTGTCAGTAAGACAAAGCAGGGTTGCAAGGAACGAAAGTGCGTTCGGAAACATAAAATTGTCTTGCATCTGAGCAATTTAATTATTATTGAAAATAATAGTAAAAATAATAATGAATAATAACACTCAAAAAATAAAGTGTGGCGCCTGTGCAAAATTTATGTCCCGTGGTGAAGGCATTATGTGCCAGAAATGCGTCTCGCATTATCACCACGCCTGTGTAGGCGTGCTTGCTGGGGCCTCGGTCCCGCGGGACTGGAAGTGTCCCGCATGCAAAAGGTCTCAGCCGCGGGACAATAAAGCGGATACACCGGTGAGGGGTCTCCACCTCCAGCCGGGCGGTGCTCCGTCCGTCGCGGCCGAGTCTGCTGCGGATCCTTCAGGTTCGGCGGCGCCGCTGCCAGGCGATGAGACGAACGGTGTGTCGTCAGTCCTCAGTCATGAGATGCGGCTGTTCAGAGAGGAACTCCAGGTGGTCCGACAGGAGCTCAAAGACTTCCGACAGGAGTTCGTGGACGTTAGAACGAGCCTGTCGGATTTCAGCAAGAAAATAGACAGTCTCGACAGCCGCGATTTCGCAAACAACTCACTGAATAAAAAAAAAAATTACCGACCCCCTAATGGCTTTAAAAGACCTATCTAACGATACCCCACACTATAGGGTTGCATGAGAAAAAAAATCACTCCCAATGTACGTCTATGGGAGGTAATCTAAAAAAAATTTTTTTTTAATTTTTTATTGGATATTTTGTCGGCATAGTTTTTTATATATATCCGTGTAAATTTACAGCTTTCTAGCATTGATAGTCCCTGAGCAAAGCTGCGGACGGACAGACAGATAGACAGACAGACAGAGAGACATGGCGAAACTATAAGGGTTTCGTTTTTACCATTTTGGCTCCGGAACCCTAACAAATAGGAGAGTTGTATGGAAAAAAAAATGTTCTGAAACCTACCGTGTGTGGTATGTGATGAAAGGGCTCACTAAGCCGATTAAAAAAAAATGACATAATTATATTTTAGTCACTTGTTTTAAATAAAAATAAAAATCGTTTTCAAAAGATAACAAAAAAAAGATGACGTCATAACTCCTCTCCTTTTTTTTTGTGCTATGGGTCATATTGATTCTTATGGCCTAAAGATCAATCGTTCCGATTTTCAAGTTTTTAACACCATGTGCAGCATTTTTGGCGTACCGCTAGCACTGTAATTACAATTAGCAATGTATTTACTTACAGACCGAACTACCACAAACACCACACATAATGCTCGAACTTTTTACGAGTTCATTGACATGTGTTTAATATACATATCATATATTATTTTACACAGCTTCAGTATAAAAATAACCTATCATCTCGAGTGTAAGTGGTAGCGTAATTTAGCAGCATTAACGCGGCAGTTTGCGACGCACGATAATGCCGCGATATCGCGAACGTTATACGATCATGAGTGTAATGATACCACAGAACATATTTTATGACTTCTATCAAAGAGGTGGCTGGTTGCCTTTTTGTTATTTTATCTACACACATATCATAACACTCAAGAATGCGTGCATCACCATCATCAGCCGGAGGATGTCCACTGTTAAACAAAGGCTTTAGCTTTAGAACGCCACAATGAACAAGAACTCGCCAAGAACCGGAAATTAGGTCCGGCATAAAGATAAAACTGTTTTGTTAGAACAAATTTCTTATCTGTGTTGTGTGTGTTATTTTATTTCATAATAATGAAATCGAAGTCGTTTTTATCACATTTTATTTCGAACATCTTTACCGCCATATTCAAGTTCAGTTAGTGCCAATTTGTTTTAGAAGTGTTTCATGATTTTAAGTTCTGGAGTTGATCAGAAATGTGTCCATAGTCAGTACAATTGACGATTTAGTAATGTGACCAGTTAGAACACTGATATAGAAAATAGGTAGAGTCCAAGACCGCTTAGTGGATGACAATAGCAATCGTCACGTCACTAATAAAAAAACTCGTAACTTTAAATCGTTGATATATTTTCTGGGTGAGCTTTATAAACATTATTTAAGAGTCGACCCGATTTTATCAAAGTGGCGACCCAATGCGGCTAAGTTAAGAAGGTGACAAATTAGTTTGTGAACAAATTATCCTGAGCCGTAGAATCATTTTTGACTCGTAACACGTCCTACGTCTCTCTGCTGAATAAGAGCTCTTCTTAGAATAAGAGGGCTTGAATTAGGCTGCATTTCCACCAACGATGTGCGAGGACGTTGCGAGGAATGTGTTCGTCATCACCAATAGAAACGCTTCATTTACCTCGCTCCGCTGATCTGTTTCCACTAGAGCTGTGCTATGCGAGAATAGGTAAATGAAGCGTTTATTTTGTTCATGACAATCACATTCCTCGCAACGCATCCCCGCACATCTTTGGTGGGAACGCAGCCTTATAGTTGCCGCGCAGGCCCAGTGTAGATGGAACATCATACACCACTGAATTGCTTCGGAATACGATATAGCATATAATTATGTCCCTGTATATAATGCCATTTTATCTTTTGCCAGTACACAAATGACTTTCTTATGCGCAAGCGCTTAACGCGCTGAATCAATCATGACGATCTATATATCAAATAGACTTATATCACATTCTGGCGCAATGACAGTTTGTGTTTTAGGATTTAAGACTTTAGGTCCATGTTTGAATGGGAGCCGTTGTGCAGTTAGCATGGAAATTAGTGAAGACAAAGGGTGAAGTTGTTAGGGAAATTGTGTTTTTAATGGCGAACTAAAGTTGTGCATTTTCTAGTGATCAGAGTAAAGTGTGACGCTGCAAAGTTATTGCTTGGAAACATACAAATTTTCATCTAACTATACAGTGAAGAAACTACTCAGTAGGTAGACGGAAGAAAACGAGTTGAACTCTAGGGTAAAGTATATTAATTTTTTACGAGCTTTTATTTAACTTGCCCTGTTCGTTTATTTATTTGGGTCAAATCTTGCAAGTTAAATTTGACCCACTTCCAGCAGTCCGATCGACTTGAAATTTGGTGACAATACTGAACATGAAACTACCGTGAGACTCACTCATATTAAATATAATGACCCGGATAACTCACGTCTTAAATCGAGTTTAGCTCGACATGTTCGGGGTAATCCGTAGCCCTTCGTCTTCGGAGCAACGCGACTCAGCGGCTGCTGCAACACGCGCACTGCGCGCCGCCGCTCTGCTCGCGCGACTACCCGACGAAACTGACTACCCGCGTTTTCATCATCATTACAACTGTCAAATGTAGGGTAGCACACAACACTAACAACATCGCTCTGTAAAGGTACGTTCACACACACCGATGACGCAGCACGAGTATTTAACACCGTTTTCCAACTCGGAGGTACCGTCAGGACAGTGGGTCAAGCCGGCTAGAAAGATATTCGTCGTTGAAAATTCGATCGGCTCTTCGTTGAATGCGGTCAAATGGGAGAAGTTGGTATTGAAAGACTTTGGGCTCCACAGAAAACCAGCGTTACTGCACATAATGTGCGGCAATCGCGGTATCCTGTGGTGTCACCAAGTAACATAGTTTTAGTGCTAGTTTTAGTCTTAGTTTTAGGTGGTACTTATGGAGGCAAAAGAAACCTTTCTTTCTTTCTTCTTCCTTTCTGAAGCGCTCCAGCTCAGAGATGGGGACAGTATCCCATATAAGGTCTAACTTGAGCTTTATAAAGTTGTAGACGATGAGCTGGCGAGAAATACTGACCTGATCTACCAAGAAGGAGATATTCCACATCCTTGTGGGACACCAGTAGTTACGGAGTTTCAGTAGGAGCATGAGCCATCGACTAAGACTTTAATGCTCCGATCTGAGAGAAAACTGGAGACCCAAGTGCACAACTTCTCAGACATTACATACGCAGGAAGCTTAGAAAGAAGAGCTCCATACCATACCCGATCAAAAGCCTTAGCTATGTTGATGCATATGCACATGCACGTGGTGAGCAGACCGTACTTTTTATTTGGTCCAAATCCAACACAAGTATCCGGCATATGAAAAAAAGCAATCTTACCAACCTTTTGTATCAAAAGTATAAAAATCGAACATACATCTTCTACTCGTAATAATCAGCCCAGTATCGAATGAAAACCGGCCGGTTTCGATATAACTTATCAAATATCAATAAGGCGAACTATCCGGTTACGTTTACGATACGGCACGACGCATTGAGCAACGTTTATGGGCCATAAAACTATTTTAATCTTCCATTAGTATGCCGCGGGTGGTGGGCAATTAGCTCGATGGACTGGGTTGCCAGTTTCAAGGCTGAGGAAGTCCCTACGTTAGATTTTTAAAAGAAAGACAGAAAAATATTGCCACAGAAAAAAAGAAAATAATACATTTATTCCCCTTAATCCTTCTCTTCCTGGTGGCATTGCTATACAATCTATAAATCTACATATCCATACCAACTTCAACATCTTCTTTTTTAGCAGTTTGCATAGGTGTTTTTATGTTGACGCAGTTTATGACTATAAATAAAAAATTGGCACCCGTTTACAACAGTTAGCATTGCTACAATTTTTTAGACCAGTTTTAAAACTGCAAGAAAGATTGTGCAAGTAGCATTGAAAATGAAAAATGAATATTTTTTTTTACTTTAAACTTAAGTCTATTTGACATCAGTGATTGGAACTTCCTAGTAGGTATGCAAACCTGTGTCAGGAAGCCCCGCTCCTCCATAGCAACAAGTCTCAAACTAGAGATATTAAAAATGTGGAACGCTTCACGATTTTGCGTGTCATCCTTGCGCAGGGGCATGCTAATCTTCTTTGTATCGTTCCAATTTTAGTATATGTACTGCTGAAGCATTACATTGCAGAGCTCGATTGACCTCTTCAAACTCGTTCCCTTTTCGACCTCGCAATGTACCTAATACAACTGCAGGCACTATTTTTCTTCCCAGGCTAAATTGGGTTTTTATTGTAAATCGAGGTTGTGTGATCGGCAACAAAGGTGTGTACCATCAGCCAATAAGTGGTCTATCAATTTTTAAACAAGTTCTATCAAATGAATATGTCACTAAAGTCGAATTTTAAAGTTGTCAGTCACGTCCTATGACATTATTGTTTTGTGACATGCAAATGATTATCAACTTTAGGGTGGTAGACCACATATTGGCTGATGGTACCTAAGGTGTATTTGTAGATAAGAATAGGGAATCTGGAAAACTAGGTATACTGACTAGCACTGTGCAAAGAAAGCTCTATCTAGGCTAATACGAGTAAGTAATTAATCTTTAACTTATACTATCTAATTAGAATTTAATCTAAGAAAATGTCCATTGGCAGTTCTTAGTTTCTTAAGGGGCAAAAACTATGTTCATGTGTTCTTTTGTGCACTGCAATAACTTTTATTCACTAGTCACTATTCTAGCACCACTAATTCAAAGCTTAGTTCTAGTTCGGCTTAGTTCTTTTGAGTCTTCTTTTTACATCCGTGTTGTCGAGAAGCTGGATTGCCTCAACGTTCACATGTTGGTGAAGTCTTTTCAGCCATTTATTATAAAAAAAGTCTTTTCTCCTGACTTTTAACAAAACAATTAAACCGTCGAAAAAAACTGCAAAGCAAAAAATAGATAACAAACCTTTTTCATTTAACCTTAATCTAGGTACCAGTTTGAATTCAGTGCCTCAGCACGGCACGAGCCAGTACAGTTTTACTCTGTAAAAAGATATACGTGATCATACTAAAAAAAATATACTCGTCGACTTGAGAACGAAACGGTGTCACTCACGTATTAATAACAATCACAGTAGTTTTAAAATAGAGATACTGAATTTTCTTTTATACATTTCATTACTCCAACCAATTTGCAATATGAAGCTGTCAGATGTTGCCTTTGTATCGCTTTTCACATCACATACTTAATTTCCTCGCGGAAAATTCACTCTCCAAACTGCATAAATCCTCGCTTATGGCAACCCTATTTTTTCAACTTCCAATGCTCAAAGCCCCGCGCTAACGCCGGCAACACCACGGAGTTGCCCGTCCAAAAAACTCGCCCGTCCGACCTGTTTCGTGTTTCGCAGAAACCGAGAAAAAAAAGCAAACTGCCATTCGGAGTCGGGCCGAGTGAGACGCGGGGAATGTTGTCAAGGCTGCCAACTTTCAATTATATTATAATTTTAATGGCCGACGTAATTAGGCTGGCTTTTTGGCTAATTGTTAGTCGTAAGATGTTTGGCGAGAAATAAATGTGGAAGCCAAAATTAAGTTTTAAAAAAGTTTCAATTTATTTTAATAAATGGTATAAAATAGTAGGCACTACTTAATACTTATCAGTTTTTTTAACAAAGCAAAAAAGTGGATTGTCAGTGAAGACGCTTTGATCATTAGATTAATATATTAACGAATGAGGTATTGTAGTATTCGAAACGATAAGTATGGCATGTTGCAACGCAGTATGACAGGTAAGTCGCTAGAAAGGGGAGTGCTGGGCGAAAAAAGAAACCCATTCGAGAACTTTCAGCCCAAACAGACATCTGCTCACCGTGCTATATGACTGTTTAACGAAGATATACCTATACCAATTACTTTTAGCAATTATTAATTCGCTCGTTTTATAAATTGAGCCAAGGGCAAGAAATGCATTTCCAAGGCTCCGATTAAACGACGTTCCGCAAGTTTCGGGTAAAGCACTTTATCTCAACGGCGGCCATGTTTGGCAAAGTCGGTCTCTAAACGACCACAATTATTTCGTGTCACGGACATGCAGTTATTTGCCTTTTTATCTTAAATCTAAAAGCAGTTATTTAGGTTGGCAGCTGAAGCATTATCCTTACTAAAATTAACTAGTAAGTAACTCTATCTATCTGAATTGGACTGATTAATATGAATTCGCAAAGGAGACAGTTTGAGACCCTTGGAAGGACATAGGGTAGTTTTTATCCTGAAAATTACACAGTTCTGTAGTTCGTATTAAACGAATTCTTCGCAGATGGAATCGCGGGAGACAAAAGTACTTACCTTTATTTAATAAACAAATTTGATAGGTTACTGCAGAAAAATAGGCAATGGTACCGTTGCTAGACCCTCCACATGGTGGACTGATAAATAATTTATTGAATCAGGCGTTACTTTGCGGAGGTCCATATCATTAAAAAATAATTCTTCATAAGTCGCGGGTGAGCAAAGAAGAGCAAGACGGGTCATTTCTGGAATTCGTTTGGGGGCTTATATCCAGCACAGATGTCTCTCAATTGATGACGATGATGATACAAGAAAAAGAAAGAATGAAAATTTATTTAGTTTTATCTATCAGTACCACCTCATTTAATAAACCTAAAACTAGCAATAAAACTAAATTGTAACAAAAAGACACCAAAAAACGCTGCTTGAAAAGACAATTAAAAAGTAAAAATAATTATGCGCTACCTAGCTGTGCCGCGACTTCACCTGCAAGAATTCGTTTATCTCTATCCCGCGGGACTATGCTGATTGCCCGCAAAATTAGCCTAAGTTAATTTAGTATAAAGTATCTAGTAATATTTTTTTATCTAAGCGTTGTCGGTGTCGGGGGACCGCTAAGGTTAACATGAAACTAAAATGTGTATTTTTAAAGTATTAACCTTAGCGGTCCCCCGACACCGACAACGCTTAGATAAAAAAATATTACTAGATACTTTATACTAAATTAACTTAGGCTAATTTGCGGGCAATCAGCATAGTCCCCGCGGGATAGAGATAAACGAATTCTTCGCAGGTGAAGTCGCGGGCAACAGCTAGGTAGCGCATAATTATTTTTACTTTTTAATGTCTTTTCAAGCAGCGTTTTTTCGGGCGTTTTTATTTTTATTTTTGCTGGCGTTTTTTAGTCGGGGTTTTTTAAATTTTAAATTTAAGTTTTATTTCATGTTTTTAAAACTTGACATAAGTATATCTTTTTAAACTGTACTAGTGTGTTGGTTATCCTGGCTGCACATCAGCTCATCTTGTTGCCACCATTGCATTTATGTAGAATCAAATACTGATCAAAAGGAATCAAACACGACATATCTGCTATTATTTTTTCAAGAGTATACTGGTGTGCTGAATATCCTGGCTGCAGCATCAGCTCGTCGTGTTGCCACCACTGCATTGTATGTAGAATCAATTACTGATCAAAACGAATCCAAACACGACATATCTGCTATTATTTTTTCAAGAGTATACTGGTGTGCTGAATATCCTGGCTGCAGCATCAGCTCGTCGTGTTGCCACCACTGCATTGTATGTAGAATCAATTACTGATCAAAACGAATCCAAACACGACATATCTGCTATTATTTTTTCAAGAGATAACTGGTGTGCTGGATATCCTGGCTGTAGCATCAGCTCGTCGTGTTGCCACCACTGCATTGCATGTAGAATCAATTACTGATCAAAACGAATCCAACACGACATATCTGCTATTATTTTTTCAAGAGTATACTGGTGTGCTTGATATCCTGGCTGTAGCATCAGCTCGTCGTGTTGCCACCACTGAATGTATGTAGAATCAATTACTGATCAAAACGATTCCAAACACGACATATGTGCTATTATTTTTTATAGAGTGTACTAGTGTGCTGGATATCCTGGCTGCAGCATCAGCTCATCGTGTTGCCACCATTGCATTGTATGTAGAATCAAAATACTGATCAAAAGGAATTAAACACGACATATCTGCTATTATTTTTTCAAGAGTATACTGGTGTGCTGAATATCCTGGCTGCAGCATCAGCTCGTCGTGTTGCCACCACTGCATTGTATGTAGAATCAATTACTGATCAAAACGAATCCAAACACGACATATGTGCTATTATTTTTTATAGAGTGTACTATTGTGCTGGATATCCTGGCTGCAGCATCAGCTCATCCTGTTGCCACCATTGAATTGTGTAGAATCAAATACTGATCAAAACGAACCCAAACACGATATATCTGCTATAGTTTTATTAGAGTGTACCTACTAGTGTCTTATATCCTGGCTGCAGCATCAGGCGAGATTCCAAATCTTGCGTAGCTATATAGCATACATGGGTGCTTCAAATTATAGTCCCAAATATGTTTGAAAGTAAAGTAAATATCCATTATGCGTCTAGATTCCTACCGCAGCGAACAAAAGATCTGATGATCTTGAAACGGCTGAACCGATTTTGATAAATCATGTCTAAGACATCGCTAGAAACCAGCTTTCAAATAAAAAAAACCGCATTCAAATCGTCCACCGTTAAGAGCTACGGTGCCACAGACAGACACACGACACACAGACATACAGACACACAGACACACAGACACACATAGCGGTCAAAACTTATAACACCCCTCTTTTTCGTCGGGGTTAAAAAAGGGCCTCCACTCAGCATGTGCCACACGTTATGTGCAGCAACGCTAGTTTTCTGTGGAGCCCAAACGTTAAACTACTATGCATGGACCAGTTCCTTTGAGTTTGAAAGACGAAAAATTTAAATTAAAAAATAATAATAATAGGTATGTTGGACATGCTCATGAAGAGATATAATTTTACTTAAAAAACATGGTCACAATTTCACGACAGGATATTTGTAATTTCGTCAGTCATTTATGATCAATCATAATCAGCCAGAAGCGTTCACGCTGCTGGACAGAAACCTTCCTGAAAGATCCATGAACTTTCCGCGGCGATCGGTTTTGACCCTTAAGTAGTTTTTGTTGCACTAATAACATACGTGGAGCAATAGCAAGGTACCTTCTTTTAAATATAGGGTCTACTTGAAAAAAAAAAAGCAAAACTTGTTGTAATTTTCTTATCAATTCCACACGCGTACTTCGTCGGAACGGATTAAGCTCTAGGCTCGAGGGAGGGTTTGTCAATACGGACACCACCCCGGACGAAATGTAAATTCCGGTCGTCGGCCGTAAATTTATAATGAGTTTTAGTGCGAGGGAGGCGAATGCATCTGACGAGAGTAGTGAGTTATTTGTATGCGATATCGGATATCCTGATACAAACGAATTTATCTGGTAGACGATAGTGCGAGAAAATTATGTTTTACATGGCGGAGCTGTGCGGCTATAGATTTACAGTTATCAATCTGTGACGGCAATGTAGATACTGCAACTCGCTCTATAATGCTGGCACTTGGCACCCTGGGAACCTCGAGAAACTTTTGTCGTGGGGATGATATATAGGTACTTACCTACAGTACGGGAAAATTCCAATCTGATGGTGTGACCAGACATCTAGTCATCTGGATATTCTTTTGAACAATGCTCGAATGGAGATCATAAGTCAGCAAGTGCAGCGTTAAAAATAAGCGTTAAAATCTGGTTAAAGCCGCAGGTTCACGGTGAATCAGGCCGCTTCCAACCGAAGCAACTGGAAGCTTATAAGGAGGCTTTTGTCTTACAGTGGACATACTACGTATGTCTAATATGATGATGATGATTGATCATAAATTCTGTCAGATTCTGCCATGATTCTGCCAGTTGCGTTAACCTCGCGAGTTTGTTTTCCTATCGACAAAATACCACGCACAGGACTTATCACGCTAACACACACGAGTAATATTTACCTCGACGTTTCGGCAACATTACAGTGGCCGTGGTCACGAGTAGACTGAAGTGTGGGGTGTCAAGTCTGCCTAGCAGCGCGAGTCCTTCGAACTACCCGCACTTGGTCATTTTTATTTGTCACCCCATCACACCATGTTTCCTATGTTTTTAAGAGCCATGAATTATAGGTAAAAATCATGTTTATTCACTGCTTAAAAATAGTAAATGATATAAAAAAAGAAACAAAAAGACTAAACTGGAGGCGGTCACCCATCCAACTACTGACTGCCTGCGACGTTTCTTAACTTAAGTTCTTTTCGTTTTCACCCCACAGGGCTCAGCCATTTTAGAAAAAATATTTGTTTATGTCTATTGCGGGAATCACCTGCCATTGGATGCGATGTAAGCTTGATGTAAGCTTAGGAATATGTGAAGTATTGAAAATATGTAAAAGCAGCTTTCCGCTAAGGTAGTTCATAAAATCGATAAGGAATGGCTGAGCTGTGCGGGGAGAGGACGATGCCTGTCGCCAAGTCGGTTTTTCCTTCATTGCGGGAAAGTTCAGTTTTGCCGTACCTATAATTCTGTTCCCTAAAGAATCCTTTGTATGTCTTTTGTCGCAATAAGCTTCACGAACGTGTTGTTAAAGTGTAACTTGGAGAACAATATAGAGGTCGTTAATTTTTAATATTTTAATCTCCCGCCTCCGAACTAAACTTCCCCGCTGCCAAAAATAAGTAGGATTTCGTTATGAAGAATTCTTCGCAGTCTTCTATAAAAAAATCATGTCGAATGTGTGTTTTTTTAAAGTTAAAGTTCAAAACAGAGAAGTACCAGGTAACAATAATAGATAGTACAAGAAGAGCATAAAATGAGCCATTTTACGCGAGACGTTGAATATATAGCTACCCGAGCAGAGGAGCTACTACGAAACTCGCAAATCGAAGTTCGTATCGCACCGTCCTTTTCACTCGCGTATTAAATGACATAAGCGTCAGCGGGACAGCAACATACGAAGTTCGAGTTTTGCACTTCGTGGTATAAATAGGGCCTGGTACGGCGAGGGTTGATATGATAGACACTTCGAGGGAAAATGGGTTTAATGCTCGAGTTTTACATTGCTTTTCACATCGACTAAGAGGAAATTAAATAGCAACAGTGCAAACAATTGTTCACTTAGGTACTAGGTACCTTTTATTTTTCATGAATTGCTATAAAATTACAGATTTTTACTTTTATTGATTTTTAGTTTTATATAAATTAAAAATTATTTAAAAATATATATAGGAACTTGTTGTTTGTGGATGTTGACACCTAATTGCTTTGGTATTGTACTTTATGCACTAGGTCATAAAAAGTCATTTTATGTCGCCTAAATCCAGCATAAATACAAACTTTACTAACATGAGTGAAAAGTAAAAATGAGTTTTTTAAAGCAAAATTAAATCAACTCCATTTTAATTAAATTACGTTTTCTCAGTGCAGTAGCAGCACAAAGACTTTACATAAACAATTTCAGACTTTCTGCTACCGACTCCGAACAATGGTACACATACAAGCGATGAGGCAATGCAGACAATACCATTGTTGTGTGCGTTAAGCAACGCCGCGTGAATCACTCGGATGAAGCAAAATAGCCGGTAGTTACGCAAAATGGAACGCAATAAAGTGCACTACACACCACTGTTTTCACCTGTTTTGAATAACTGGCTGAATATAAAAGATGCAATAAAAAAGAAAAAAGAAACTGTCATTTTTTTTTAAAGCATGGAAAACATGGCCAGCAACTTACACAAATTTTACAAAATTCAAAATAAAGAAATATGACTTTCAATACGTACACTATAAAATAAGATAAACCAACAATTTTAATAATTATAATAAATTATCGACTCTCAAATGACGCAAATTTTGTACATTGTCTTAAAAAAAAAACTAAAATCAGTCAATTCCTAGTCACAGATTACCTAAAAATGTGGTTAAAAACATTTACAAGGGTGTTAAGTCTAACTAACCCAACCTTACCTATGCTGAAATATTCTGAAATAATTCTAAGACACGAAATTTAATTAAAAGTAAAGCGTATACTGGTCTTACTTAAGCTTAACATAATTCATAAAACTAAAAAATTAAACACGCTGCCTTCGTGACGCACTCACCCTTGAAAAAGATCGTCCGGAAAGATGAGACTAGTTTTAATTGTGAGTTGAACCATTTCAATCCAATTCTTTATTGCACCATTGCAATGGCAGGCAGGCAGTGGCAGGGTGTAGCAAGACACATTTTATACTTATAAACTATTACACATTTGCAGGTGGTAGGACCTTGTGCAAGGTCCGCCCGGATTGCTACCACCATCTTGCTCGCTAATCCTGCCGTGAAGTAGCAGTGCTTGCATTGTTGTGTTTCGGCGTGGAGAGTAAGACAGCCGGTGAAATTACTGGCACGTGAGGTATCCCATCTTAGGCCTCTAGGTTGGCAACGCGTCTGCAATACCCCTGGTGTTGCAGATGTTTATGGGCGGTGGTGATCTCTTACCATCAGGAGACCCACTTGCTCGTTTGCCATCCAGTCATATAAAAAAAAAAACATGCAGTTCAATTATTCAAAATAGGTACATTCGATAATTAAAATAGAACAAAATAAAGCACAGGGCACACTCAGATACATAATCTTAACAAATAAAATTTAAAACTTAAAGCCATACAAAATTAAAACGAATCAAAATCCATTATAAACAATAAGATTTTTTTTCTGTTTAAAAAACAGCTTATTGACAAAAGTTCAATATCATTTATAAAACATTCGTTAAATGAATTAACAGCATAGCAACAGCCCGGGCTCGCATGTCAAGGATGAAGCAGATAATAAGCTGCAGATACCTATTTGTACTACTATTTATTCTGTGGCAGAACAGTTTGCGCTCGATTCGCAATTAATGCATTAATTACTTACATACAAGTTTTTATTTTACTTTTATTTCTATTGTAGACCAGTTTTTTGTCTACGTCGGTCGTTGCTTGATGGCAAGCAATAACCCCATATCTGAGACACCATACCAAATAGAAATCGATTATTTATTACCTAATTACAGGTGATTTTATTAATTGATTTAATTATTTTATCTAGGTACTCCCATAATATAACTTCCCTACAATATTATCTATGGTTCTTCTGAGTGCCGATAAGCAACACTTTAATTATATTCGGTTTCGATAATCGAATTCAGTCGATTTGTAATTCTATTCAGTAATAAAATTATTGTTCCATACATTTTTTGAATCGCGAATATTACAATCGATTTGAGAATCAAAATCGACTCAAGCCTAGATTGTTTATCATATCGATATACGTCACTGCATAGATTGGGCCATAGTTACTGCGATTGGAATAGATTGTTTATGAATAGAAAGAACTATAACTGTCACTATCAGTCATTTATTGAAACTGAGGTTTTATGCCTACAAAGAAGAACCACTTAAACTTAGGGTTGCCATAAGTGTGGGGACGCAGACCGGGACATTTGAAGAAAAAGTAGTAAAGGTAAAATAAAAGGAACTTTTATTACAATTACTTTTATTACTTTTTATTACATTTTATTCTTTTATTAACTTTTATTTTTTAAGGGTTTATAGTCCTTGCCTAAACACAAGACATCTTTTAGCCAGCAACCCGCCAGTCGGGTTCTCTGTTCGTATACGCTTTTCGCTACAAAGAGGAAAATATTAGGTAGGTATATTATTATTTACCCAGTCCAGCCCCCTACTAAATAGCTATGATTTTAAAACCGGGATAATTTGCTAATCGGTCGGGACGCCGAGACACCATGCTTCAAACCGGGACATGTCCCGGCGTACCGGGACTTATGGCGACCCTACACTAACTCGAAAATGCAGGTATATCTGTAAATATGTAGAAAACTTATGATTATAATATGCATGTAGATAAAATTATGTGTGCGACTTAAAACACACGTGAGATCTTATTATAAAACTCGCTGTGGCTCGTTTTGTGAAACGTGACTCGAGTTCTAATGCCTCTTATTATGTATCAGTCACATAAATAGTTATTAAATAACCTGTGCAACAATGTTTGCTCGGAGTAGTTTTTTTTTGTTACGAAAACTCGAAAACATGCGTTTTCCCACAGGTAAGGCTAAGATAGATAGACTGTATGCCAAAAACCTCCAAAAAACAAATTTTGTTTACATGTATAGGTAGAGTGAAAGTCGGGTCTATTTCAGGGTAGACATTGCAGCGCTAGTTCGCGCCGCAACACCGCGTCGCCGCCCCCACCCCCCACAGCGCGGTGGGCAGCTCAATGCCCTCCGAGTACCCCCCTAAAAATATTTATTTTTGTTATTTAACACCCAAACTAAGTAGCGGTCATCACAAGACACCTTATACATCAAATTGCTTCAACATACCTATGCCTTGAAGTTTTTCAGTAAAATGCCTGTGACGGACGGAACAGAGCAGTTCAATGTTTCTAATCCAAAACTGGCCTGCGTGGGAACTAGTATAACATAGTTTTCGGTGAAACTTTTGATTATACTTAGAAACATTTATTATTATTGTGCAATCTACGGATTGATTTGGGTGAGGTTAGGTTTATTTTATTACAATCCCTTAAAGATGACAGATTCTAAGAAAGTTGCATTATACCAAATGACCATTGTGTATTTAGTCCATTATACCTACTTGTAAAACTTTATGTATTTTGACATGTACCCCGCTCTAGTCTTCAAGTGGCTTTACTTTTGACTTTACAGATTCATTCGGTTTAGCTTAGGGTTATTTTATTACAATTCTATAAAGATCACAAATTCTAAGAAAGTTGCATTATACCAAATGACCAATTATGTATTTAGCCCATTATCCTTGAAAAACTTTATGTGTTTTGACATGTACCCCGCTCTAGTCTGCAAGCGGCTTTACTTTTGACTTTCATCGCACTAAATTAAAACAGACTAACTACCGCCATACCGCTAATTTGGGATAGTTTCCGCGGGTAATATCGGTAGCGACGGCAAACGACTTAATTAAAGGCGCGCGCGCAGCGTTGCGACGCATTTGTAGAGGGCAGGGTTGTCACGGGACAAAAATTGAAGTTGCTTTAGTCGAATAAATATATGTATAACATAATATGTATTATGTAATTACGTATTAAGTTCTAAACATGAGTGTATGCTTTAAAATCGGAACTTACATATTATGTATGTTTAGAACATAAAGAGCAACGTGTAATTCATCGTAGGTACCTATTTCTTCTCCAGTTGACTTCATCATCATCATCATTATCATGTCAACCGAAAGACGTCCACTGCTGGACATAGGCCTCCTCCAAGGTTCTCCACTCAAACCGGTCTTGTGCTTTCCGCATACAGCGCGATCCGGCGATCTTAATCAGGTCGTTGCTCCATCTTGTTGCAGGCCTACCGACAGCTCGTCTCCCGGTCCGCGGACGCCATTCGAAAACCTTCTGATTCTGACCCCATCGTTGACTTCTTACGGTGGTTGAAAGATTAGGGTTTGTGTCCGTCGGTGTAGTGGGTACATAAAATTTTTCTGACCGTACAGTGAGCGTCTCAATGCGGCCCGTATATCAATATTTGGAATTTTGGACCAGGTAAATATCTTTTCCGGGTTAGGTATTTAAGTCAATAAATCATAATGAAATACCTTGTTTATTCGACTATGCCTATTTTTTGGTCCTCTCTATAGTCTAACGGCTGGACGATTTTAAGCATATGAGGCATCATTAAATTCGGGAAACTGTCGAAGTGACACAGGTAAGTATGTATGTACAAACATTCAAAATACCTATTTAAAAATAAATATCAAAATATTTAACCGTCTTCAAAAACCTTGAAAATAAATTTTTACCAGTTCGAAGTTGGTGCCTCAGCAGGAGCCAGCAGGAGTGGAACTGCTGGCTCGTGCTGCAGCGCCGAGTTCAAACTAGTAGAAAATTATTTTCAAGTCGGTTCCATTTTTTCATTTTATTTTTCGTGGTTTTGAGTGATTTGTAGCCAAAGTGCATCTGACAACGATTCCATTAAGCTCAATAACAGAGTACCGGTACCTACGGTCTTCTTTATCAGGTCCAATTCACCAAATTATACTTTCTGAATGTAAATACTTGACTTTAAAAATTCATGGGTTGCCCTCGATTTCTCTAAGATCCCATCATCAGATCCTGACTTGGTGTCAATGAAACCACCTCGAAAGTATCTCCTTTAGAACAAAAAAAGAATTTTGAAATTCAGCTCACAATTGGTGGAGTTATCAGGTAACAAACACACAAAAAAAAATTTGAAAAAAATTGAGAACCTCTTTTTTTGAAGCCGGTTGAAAATTTCTTTGAAAAAAAAATGCACTGGTGTTTTTTTAAATTATAACTATTGGATATCAGCAAATAAAAGCTAATAATTAGCTATACTAACATCTATCTGTAACGTGACATGACGTGACAACCCTGCGTACGCGCGGGGATTAATTACTGCAATCTATTAGGCTACATGTTAACGGCGTCAAATGACACAGGGCCTGGCTTAATGCGAGACATACTAAGTGCATTCTGTAAAACTGCATGGCTTGTAGAGTAGACAAATATAGGGTCGTGTACATTGACCAACTGAGTGAGCCAATGGGTAGCATTATACTCGTAATGCTCTACAAAAGCTAAGCTAACCTAATCAACTTAAAATATATTTTGCAAAGTGATCCCTGAACTCTGTTCTCAAATGAAACGCATTATGTGTTTTTACTATTGATTGTAAGTTTCTTTTTGAATTGATAAATAGAAAAAAAAAACTATGTACATTTTTTTGAGTGGAGCAAGTGGGTCTCCTGGTGGTAAGAGATCACCACCGCCCATAGACACCTGCAACAACAGGGAGATTGCAGATGCGTTGCCAACCTAGAGGCCTATGATGGGATACCTCAAGTGCCAGTAATTTCACCGGCTGTCTTACTCTCCACGCCGAAACACAACAGTGCCAGCACTGCTGCTTCACGAGAGGATTAGCGAGCAAGATGGTGGTAGCAATCCGGGCGGACCTTGCACAAGGTCCTACCACCTGCAAAAACATAAAAATGTCTTAGACTTAAAATACTTACAGGCAGGAAAGGCATCAGAGTAGAATAAATGCGGTAGAAATGAGAGCGCTAAGAAGTATGTTAGGTGTGAAATTGAGTGACAGAATTATAAATAGTGCGATAAGGGAACGCTGTGGTGTAAATGAAGGTATAGTCACACGGATTGAGAAAGGGATTCTTGGATGGTTTGGGCATGTTGAGAGAATGAATGAAAACAGATTGACTAAGCAGATCTATAAGACGAGCGTGAATGGGAACGTTGGGAGAGGAAGGCCTACACAAACGTACCACGATCAAATCGGGGACGTTCTGAAGAAAGGTCAGGTCAGGAGTACTCTAAAACCGACGTGCATGCATGAAAAGATTGATGAATGTAGAGGAAGCGAGAGTTGTATGCCAGAATCGTAGCAAGCGGATGGATGTAGTCTCTGCCTACCCCGTTGGGAAAGAGGCGTGATTTTATGTATGGATGTATGTAAAATACATACATAAATTAAAAATAATAATACAAGTGCTTAAAGTACCCTTAGGCAAGGTCCCGAAGATTTATGTTTTATTAATGTTATGTTGTCATTTTAAACATGAGACTACCGTGAGACTCACTCATATCAAATATAATGACCCGGATAACTCACGTCTTAAATCGAGTTTAGCTCGACAACCGAAACATGTCGAGCTAAACTCAATTTAAGACGTGAGTTATCCGGGTCATTATATTTAATATGTTGTCATTGCTTCCCATCGGGTGACTTTTTGGTTGCAGCATCGACTGCCGCCAGCATTAAAGCAGGTTTAGACGAAGCTAGTAACGCTGGCGTCAGCCCTCAGACCAGCCAGCGCTGGCCTGGCCATCAATTCATTCCTATAAGCCATAAGGCTTGTGGGTCGCTGGCTTGAAAAATAGGCCGGCGCTCATTGTCATGAAAAACTGTTTTTACCGGCTGGCAGTGAAACTGGCAGCCAACACTGGCTTAGTCTAAACCTAGCTTAAAAGTCAAAATGGTTGAAAATAAATATAAATTAAATCCAAGCACGCCACACACAGTAGCTTGGCAGACCTAATCATATATAAAAAACCTTTTAACGCCGTCTTTAATAGAATGACTGTCAAAATGTTCGGAGTCGGACCGGTAGTATTTATAACATTGCATCCATTCTCAACGCCTACTGGTTACTGATGACTGGTGCATGACATGACAATTTTACAACATAAGTAACAAAACCAGGCATAGCGAAGTAGTACGACTGTACCAAGCAATTGTACCTGCAATAATATCCACCACAGCGGAGCGTGCAAAAATACCTGACACGGCCTTCCGGCCCTAGAAATAGAGTCGTATCATATACTAGCTTTTGGCCGTGGCTTCGCCCGCGTGGAATTCGGGTATCGCGCGCTGTTCCCTCGGGAACTGTGCACTTTTCAGGATAAAAGTAGCCTATGCCACTCTCTGGCCCATAAACTATCTCTGTGCCAAAAATCACGCCGATCTGTCGCTCCGTTTCGACGTGAAAGACGGACAAACACACACACCTTCGTATTTATAATATTAGTATGGATTTATGCAAGCTTTGTTGTGTCAGATATTGGTGCTGGTGACGGTATGTAGGTGCCCATAATACAATATTTGACTATTTTTTATCAGGTCGGAGCCGGGGCGTGGAGCTAGTAGGTATATTCATAATCAAAGACAATAAGCAAAGCAATTTTGAAGATAACGCCGCACTTAGAAATTCTAATGGTATTGAATTCAAAACAAACAAGCGTCGAGTCGATATCTTAAACAATGAGCTGACTACCGGTGTTCTCGCTACTGTATTTACAAGTAAACCGACTTAGGTACTTTAGACTTTATTGCTGTTGTCATAACACTGATTATTGATTGAAAGGTATTGGGTAGCGAGGCTAGACAATGATGGAGCAATTTTAGAAGGCGCCACCAGGCTTTTGTTGTTATTGACACTGCATAATGAACTTTACTGTCAGGGTTCAAAGTTTAATTTTTGAGACTAGTGTTTTCCTGCGGCTTCGTACGCGTTAATCATAGACCCAGAAGTTGAATTGGAATTTCGGGATTTTACTAAATTCCCGTGGAAATTCCTCAAAATTATATCGTGGTCTTTATTGTCTTTTTATTATAAACAACAGTGCCAAATTTAATGTGTCTAATCCCAATGGGTGAGATTTCAATATTTTATCCCGATCCCGGGATAAAAATTAGCCTATTATGTTATTTTAAATGTCCAGCTATCGTCATACAAAATTTAATTCAAGTCCGTGTAGTCATTTTAACTTAAAGGAGTAACAAAAACACACACATACTAGTAGAAAGTAGGATAGCAGAGGAAAGTGGGATATTTTTTTTCGAAATAAAAAATAATCTCAGTGTATTTTCTTATGGTTATAATAGAGCACAGTAGGTAAGGTGAAGTTAGTTTTATGAAAGTTCCGAAACAATATGGTTTCGCAGAAAATCATGAGTTGGGAAATAAAATAGTTGGCAAGTCAAACATTTGGGAAAAAATAATTCTGCGGAAAGGCAGGGAGCCCCCGATAACTCACGTCTTAAATCGAGTTTACTTAGCTCGACATATTTCAGGCTTATTCGTAACTCTCCTTCTGGGAGCACGCGACCCGGCGGATGCTGCAAAACTTGATTTAAGACGTGAGTTATCCGGATTTATTACATTAATTTTCCTTTGTGTTTATTTTTTAGTAACTATTAACTATGGCCGCGAAAGTAACTAGTAAATCTGTCAGCGCTGTGTCAGCTGCGCGGGCGCAATAAGAGCTGATAAGCGTTATCAGCAGCGATAAGGTTTATGGTTTCAGCCGACTGCCACTTCGCCACCTGGTGAGGCGGTATGTGAAGTATTCGTAGAGCAAATTGGCGGAATGTGATGGATTTTAATGGTTCCGTATCCCTTATTTATTTATCACTAGAATTATTAATGTGTCCAAAATCTATGTCGGTAAACTATTAGAGCCGGCAGTAGAATTAAAAACCCGGCATTTTACTTTTAAAACCCATGGATATTCTCATGAATTACATCGTGGATTTCATTAACGTCGCATATAATGTAAAACACTCGTGCCAAATTTCATGTTTCTTGTCAACTATGAACTCCTGAGACTTTGATGTCTGACGTACTAAGAATCAAAAAAGTTGATCACTTCTTCATTCTGTCATAAGGCATAAGAAGAGGATAGAAATAGATAGTGAACATCGTGAGTGCTATAACGTTAGACAATACGGCCTCTGCTGCGCAATGTGGAAGGTACCAAAAGGAAACTCACCACACTCCCCCAAGAAAGTCGTCATGAAGGTTCACTACTGGTCCTGTACCTACTAAGACGTGCAAAATTCGAACTTCGTATCTTGCCGTGCCGCTGACGCTTATATTTAATACGAGAGTGAGAGGGACGATACGACACAAACTTCGATTTTCGAATTTCGTGATAGCCCCTCTGATCCTCAACCGAGTAGCAGTAGGATTTTTTTTCTCTTCTGTTACCTACTTACTTTGTACATATATCTACTCTAGCCTATTATGATATTTACCAAAGACCGATCTTTATACAGGTGCTCAATAATCAGTGCCATCATCTCAGGCTCTATATCTTTCCACTAATTAGCAGTACACTCTGGTCGACTTCAAATCTGGGGTGAATGGGCGTTTATTAAGCAAGCATTTCTAAATAAAAACGTATTAGCAGCAAAAGGTAGTCTGAAAAGTTACAGACACAGTAGGTATTCCATTTTAGGCCTTTAAGTTGGGGTAGTTCTACGGGCGTTTCAACCGCTATCAGTTTCCGTCGCTTATACTGAAGAATGAGTCAGGTAGAATCGAAGGTTATTATAAAACAATACAATACAGTTCAAACACAATAAAAAACATTAAATTTAAAAAAAAAACCCGACTGCCTTAAAAACTAAAAGGAAGAAAATAAGTCTAGTTGTCTAGAACTCTGTCAAGAAGCTCATTTAAGGTTGAACAGTCGGGACTCATAACCAAGATTTTTTGAGCTGGTTACGATTTGAATGGGTCCAGACTGTTGAACCTTAAATGAGCGTCGTGACAGAGTTCTAGACCACTAGATTTATTTTCTTCCTTTTAGTTTTTAAGGCAGTCGGGTTTTTTGATTTTTTAAATTTAATGTTTTTTATTTGATACTTTTTTGATATTTCTGTGAAAATAGTGCATTAAAAGTATTATAACCCATATATATACCCATATATATTTAGAATGGGCTAATTATTAGCTTTCATTCGATTCCCATATTGTTACAATACAAAATATTTTTTTTTATTCCTTCGCCATATTTTTTTCGCAGACGCCATGTTGAAATATTATTTACCCTATGTCACTCCGACAGTTATAACGAATCCAATGATACCTCATATGTCACAATCCGTCCAGCCGTTTCGGCTGCAGCGAGGGCCAAAGAAATGGACATACATACCCACATACATACATACATACGCTCGAAAAACATAGCCCTCCTTCGGGCAGTCGGGTAATAAAATAACAACTCATTAAAATATCTTTCTTATAGTCTCTCATATCTTCAATATATGCGGCAGGAAACTGATAGCGTTTGAAACGCTCGTAGAACTAACGGCTTCCTTACCAGGCTGCAAAATACTGTATAAAACATAACCCTCCTTCGGGCAGTCGGGTAAAAAGCATACATACATACCATACAGCACTAGACTGGCTGTTTGGAACAAAATGCGCGGCGCATCAATCATCAATATTACTTTGACACAACTCCTGTCACGGATATCAACAAACTGTAGTGAAAGGCTCACAAATCCGCGCGGTGAACTAATTTTGTGCGCCGTTTTGATGTAAGAAACATGCAGTCTGTACATAGATGTCGATGGTAAAAAGCATAATAAAGTCTTATCTATTTTATTTATGTTTTTGCCAAATAAATGAATTTAGCACACATTATAAGACAGATATCTCGCTGCCGAAGATTAGAGAGAAACGACTAAAGTTAGAAAACTGATAATCCCTATCGTACCTAGTAGTGGAAAAAACAATATCTCAGTAATCTCTCAAAGTCATTAATAACAACGACTTCGTGTCTTTGGCCTCTCTGGAGATTGCCTCTAAAAAAAATCCACCGCAGTTCAACAGCGATCTTGCTAAGAAAAATTTCACCTCGCTGAGCTATTCGCCTGGCAGCTTGCCTTGTCCCACTGCTGGGCATAGGCCTCCCCTTTTTTCCGTCACTCATCCATATTGAGCGCATGCTCCTGCCACTCTACTTGATATGCGTCCATGTCGCCCCGCCATCTGCTCTTCGGCCTGCCTCTGTTACGATGGCCATCCCACGGAACCCAATGGGCAGTAATTTGGGTCCCTCACTGTGGCAGACATGACCAGCATTATCTATCCAACTTAGAAATGTTAAAAGTTGAAAATTCTCGATATTGTACTTTCCAAGGTCAATATATCAAAAATGTCTGAACCGATTAGGATGAAACTTAGCTAAAAATCATCTTGATTAACATAGCTTTCGATTTCGATAAAATAAAAATCATCAAAATGGCGTCAAACGTCGCGTCAGAGGTTAATAAAATAGAAATAGCGGTTGATGAAACGAACGAACTGACGCATTTTTGTAAATAAATACAGTACAAAGCTACAGAAACGGGCAATTTCCTCTAGATATATTTGTTTTGGGATGTATAATAGACTATTGTAGACCACTGTCTATACTCGACGTTAACATCCACCCGCAAATTCTTCAGTCTACCCGCAAAATGATGCATGCAACTGCATCAATATCTGAAGCTAATTAACAGTAATCATGGCCTATATATATCTAGTGTAAATAATCCTGAATTATTAAGAAAAAGTTAGGTCCTTCCTGATCTTTCTAAATTTGAAATTATTATCGGACTTGGTAAACTTTAGGAAGATATATTTTACATAAACCTCGACTTTCACCATCCAGCATCCTGCTACAATCATTTGCCTACTTATTTCTTATAATTTAATAAGATTGCTATTCAAAGTTAATACAATTTTGTATTGTGATTGTTACTTACTTTAGCTACAAACCTAAATTTTAATGTTAAATTAATAAATGTACTTTTAAAAATAAGTACAAAACGGCGAATATCAGAGAATTTAAACGAAGTTTTGTTTATCACAACATTGTAATTTTGAATATCACCCATTCATTCCACACAAATTTGTTGAAATAATCGTAAAATTTAGAGTGCAATTCACGGTTGAATTTAGAACGCATCGTTTTAACCGTTTTAAGTGTGTCGAGCGCCCGGCCGGAGTCAATGACTGCCCGTCGAGATTAGAAACGCTGCTTTCTACCAGCGGCGGCACTAGCTTGGACTCGCGCTGTTGCCAGACCGACCGGTTAGCGCGTCATTTATTTTGATCTCGCGTTAGGTATGTTTTTGTTTACAGGTTTTTCGTAATATTTTTTTTTAATAATATACTTACGGGAGTTATTTGGTTGCCAGTGTCTTTTACTTTTGATACTTTGTCGTAATATTGACGTAACATCGGAATTAAGGCATTTTCGGTTGGCAACTGTTGAGTTTCAGTTTATATTTCGTTACTTATTTTTTCCAGTGACGTCGAATTAGTGAAATAGCGAAGTTTCAAGTATAATAATGATAAAACATGTACCTAATCAACTTATCCTAGCAAGTATTTTGCGCTGGCGAAGGATTTCAGTAGAGCCTTAATCTGTTTTGCTCGCGCGCGACTTGTTTTCATGGTGGTTTGTTTATTTAAAATAGAGTTGTGTTTTAGCAGTTCTTAAATATATACGAGTAAATTGATTTCATCATTTGACGTATTCTTAAATGTTTTTGAGCGCTATATGTGTGTTTTAAGTATCTATTGAAGAAACCTGTGTCCTAATGCCGTATTTTTGGTGCAACTCGGACAAAATACTTATATATAAACCTCAACTCATGTACCTAATTTAAGCTTAGCATGGCATGTTTGTTTACAACTGGTCCTTAGCCCTTCGTATGAGAGGGCTAGCAATTGTAAGTAGCACGTCGAACATTTATTTACCGGTAGTTTCATCTTATCATGTTAAAACTCTTGCTAGTACTCAGAAGGACACATTGGATTAAGCTGTTCTAACTTAGGTATATTAATACCTATGTAAGAAATCCGTTACTTTAACTTTATAGATGACTGAAATGAACATTCATTGGAAATAGGTTCCATGATGACCAATACAGAAAACCCGGTGTTTTTATAACGGTCCCGTTATCTTTTAACGATTTTAAATTTAGGGTTAGACAACGAGACACCGCGCTTCGAAAGTATAATAAGCTGCATATTTATGGGACTTATCACGCTAAAACACAAGAGTAATATTTACCTCGACGTTTCAACCACATTACAGTGGCCGTGGTCACGAGTAGACTCCACTACTCGTCTACTACTCATGAGCTCTTCGAGCTGCATATACAATAATTATCTACCTATGAGTAGAATCAGGATAAAATATGTAGTACAGTCATCTGCATTCATATCTGCCACAGCGGAATGTGCAAAAATATCTGACGCGTCCTACCGGTTGTAGAAAATAGAGACGTATCAGATATTTATGCACGGTTTGCTGTGTCAGATTTTGATGCTGGTGACTGTACATAAATATATTATAACGTTTTAAACGTTCGCGATTTTCACCTATAGTCAAAATACTACAAACAGGACTTGTCACGCTAAAACACATGAGTAATATTTACTTCGACGTTTCAACCACATTACAGTGGCCGTGGTCACGAGTAGTGGAGTGCTGCATGCTGCTTACCATTCTATTCCGATTTCCGCTGCGCTCCGTTGACTCTCTAAATTAAATAAGAAATTTGGAAAGATGTAAAAATCATATGAATCATACGTAAGCTAAAGGGGGCTAGGGGTGGGGGTTAGCTCTTTGCTTACTTTTACTAAGAAGAGGTGCAAGGGGGTCAAATAACAAGAAAAACGCTTAGATACGTAAGTAATACCAGAACGAAAACCATTACAACTGAAAATGAAATCGATAAGTAACAATAAGTCTTAAGTACCTACCTATTGCGTACTACCTATTATTGGATTTACAAGTGCCGATAATAATAATCTGATTACCGCTAAGCAGGATGGACGCTTTGCTGAGCTTTCTAGAGAATACTTGAATGCTACCACCATCTTTCTCGCTAATCCTGCCGTGAAGCAGCAGTGCTTGCACTGTTGTGTTTCGGCGTGGAGAGTAAGACAGCCGGTGTAATTACTGGCACGTGAGGTATACCATCTTAGGTCTCTAGGTTGGCAATACCCCTGGTGTTGCACATGTTTATGGGCGGTGGTGATCTCTTACCATCAGGAGACCCACTTGCTCGTTTGCCATCCAGTCGAATAAAAAAAATAAAAAAACTTAAAAAAAAACTAGATTACACAGAACATTCCTTTTACCTCAGTAAAGTTTGCGTAATTAATAAGATTACCTACGTGTTTATCACTCCAGGCAGGGAATAAAGGAATTGGTTTTTGGCAAAAACCCTTCCGTGCGCTTTTCTAATAAATAGTATAGCCCTTTAAGGATTGAGAAAGAAGTAAGGATCTTTTTCGTCTAATCTTTTCGGATTAGCTTCATCACCTTTTTCTTTTTGCATTTCTTATTTTATTTCTGATCATGGGGATAGCTGCATTGGAACTAGGGTACCTTTTTAGCCATGCTAAACTTGATGTGGTCTTCTAGCAAATCTCCTGTTGCCCTTTGTTTCATTATAATGAATGATAGTCGTAAAAAAACAGAAATGAAAAAAAATTTAGTTATTAGACACATTATTACTATTTTATTATTTTAGTATGTAAGAGTATGTATGTAATAAGGTTGTCTTATTTTTAATTGTGTTTTTTTTGCTGTGCCGAATTTTGGCGAATAAATTTATTCTTTCTTTCTTCCTTACATTTTACTGCGGGGTCTACTTACCTACCTAAACTGTGATTACCTTGATATATCATTCACTCAGCCCAGCGTCATGATGACGGGTCGACTCCCGTAGAAAATACGTCTAATGGACCTAATAACCTTAAACTCATTAAATATTATTGAATGATTAACTTACCTGGTAAGTTAGTACTATCAAAATTCACTAACTATAGGCAGGTCAACCCTAGGAGGTTTTGTTTGATGTATCCCCACCCACTAAATCGGATTCCATTAAATCTCATGCCATCAGATTAAAAATACTGGGATAAAATATAGTTTCTGGAACTATAACCGTCTTTCCTCTTTGAAACGTTGTTTAAGACCCATAGGAAGGCTTAGGATAGTAAAATAAAAAGAAATCCTAAAAATCCATACTAATATTATAAATGCGAAAGTGTGTGCGTTTGTATGTTTGTCCGTCTTTCACGTCGACACGAAGCGACGAATCGACGTGATTTTTGGCATAAAGATAGTTTATTGGCCAGAGAGTGACATAGGCTACTTTTTATCCCGGAAAAATGCACAGTTCCCGAGGGAATAGCGCGCGGTAACCGAATTCCACGCGGACGAAGCTGCGGGCAATGGCTAGTAATAATATTAAACCAAAGACCCTGATTTAGTATAGGTACATACATACGTAGGTAGAGCGTATCTTTAACATAAGGGCTTTGCCTTGTGTATTTCGAAATTAAAAGAAGTTAAAAATATCGCTTTCCGTCGTATTTTCTTGCGTGCCTGCACATATATTACAAGTTGATCGTTCATGTATTTATAACCAGCGGAATAAACTATAATTAAGTATAATAATCTCTCGTAGCCGTATTTGGTCACAACTCACAACAACTACATCTTACACGTGAGAGCGGCTTTGATGTGCGCTCTGGCGACTTAAATCCAAATTAAAAACACCGAATAAAGCTATATTTTGTGAAAAAGAACTAAGTACTTAATAACTTTTTATAATCTAGGTTTATATTTAGGTAATATTTCGAACAAAAGATTACACTGTTTCAACCCTATCCGTGACATCTATAAATTTGTTAAATAATATCATACTTACTAATTTCCCATTCAGTAGGTAATCATTTCTATTCTTAAACATAGGTTAATTCAAAGAAACTTACAACAAATCATGATTAAATGTCCACAGCGAGTTTCCAACGCGCCAATGTATTTATGAATTCACGAGTTACCTTCACAAAACCTTGCAAGGAAAAATTAATTACATTACAAAACAACCAATAAGTCCAAGTTAAGGCCGCCGTGCATTCAGAATGCGTATCGACAAACCGACCTATACATAGCCACCTGGACGGTCACATAGAAAAATACCTTCATAACACAATGTCTTACGAAACTGCCTAATCTTCTAATATCAACTCTATGACCAACATTCAAAGTACACATCCAAACGCGTCCCTAGGGACTAGAACCGTGTCGCCCTAAGCGCTCGTCAGTATTCTGTTAGTATACAATAAATATTCGGCGCCAGTTGTGCCAGAACACACATATACATAGAAAAGCAACGTTGTGGCCTGCCAAGAGCGGCAACGTTGCACCGCTTGGCGACGGATTCCAAGCTCGCTTGAAACTGAAGCAAAGATTGATAGAGTTCTATTACTAAGCTGCTATCTACGATTGAACTCTATATAAGTTCAACATAGGGTTGCTTTTGTTGTAGTGGGTTTCGTAGAGACTATGTCAAATTAAGTTTATTATGCGGCC
This sequence comes from Choristoneura fumiferana, assembly GCF_025370935.1. Taxonomy (NCBI): domain Eukaryota; kingdom Metazoa; phylum Arthropoda; class Insecta; order Lepidoptera; family Tortricidae; genus Choristoneura; species Choristoneura fumiferana. Next base: position 15,472,285 of record NC_133476.1, on the reverse strand, counting down.
GTCGAGGGTAGCGGGACGCGTGGCGTTGTGAGTCTTCATTGTGTTCGTTTTTTGAATGCGGCGATAGAATCGATGTCAGTTGGCAGATTTTTTATTGTCCCGTTTTTTGGCCTCGATCTCTAATGAGAGAGCTAGCTGCACTAACTAGAGCATAGGACGGTTTTGCAACGAAACGAAATTACTGTTGTAAGTACTAAATATTCAAAGTATTTTTATAGAAACATCTATTTCACATTTTTATAAGGTTCATACTTAATCAGTTAGGTACACGCAAACGCGTGGCGGAAAGTAATTATGTTAGGCCATAGAGAAATAAGTTTCTACTTATTATGTCTATGGCTGAGGGTATCCATCAAAGTAATTTAATGTCCAAATTACTTATTTAAGAGCCTTAAGAGGATTGCTTAGCTACTCGCCACTATTTATAATTTAGCCGCGTTAGACCTACATTAATGCTGATATTACCTTAACCAGAATAGCATTTAACGGCTAAATTAGGAGCAGTGGCAAGTAGCTAACGTCATCGGTTTGCCACTGTACCTATTTCCAATGATGGGCAAATTTTTTGTTAATAGCAAACTAGAACCAGCTATTATAACGACACCTACCTATATTTAATGAAATAGAACCGTATAACTCACGTCTTAAATAGGATTTAAATGGACATGTTTCGGGCTACGAATCGGGAAGAACGGCTACGAATTAGCCCGAAACAGTCGAGCTAAACTCGATTTAAGGCGGGAGTTATCCTCTTCTATTCATTAAATATTTATGAGTGAGTCTCATGGTAGTTTCATGTTCAAAGACACCTTATCTACTTAAGCAGTCTGATAAGGATTATTATAGTAGAGAATCTGATCTTAATCACAACATAGACTTTATAAATAAGGCTGTGTAAATGTGATATTTCGTTACAGATTCGGCAGAACGTGATAAGTGTACCTACAATACAACTGCAGACTAGGCATTACACTATGCTGAGGGGCCCACTTTATACTATTCGATGTTATTTTTATTCTTTCCATCTAATGTATTTTTATGTGTATCGAATACGTATTTACACAAATGTTTCTCTCTCTCTCTCTTTCTCTCATTACTACATAAGGTGAACGTACAAGTGCTCGTCACTGTCTCAATAGTTGGCATTCATTCATTAGCATTTCATTTGCAATAGAGATGACAGCAGGGTGTCACCTATTGGGCATTAGCGTGTCGAACACTCGGACGTTTACCTTATATAAGGGATATTTATGAGTTATGATGATTGAAAAGGGGAAAATTAGCTGGGATTTACTGAAGATCTTGAAACTCCGGCACGGCTCAGGGGGCTGATTGCGAAACAACATACGTCTGTGGAAATACCTTTACCTGTGGAACCAAACCATCTCTGTGGAAAGTGCTGAGGATTTGTCAAATACATTGTAAATTGGTTGGATAAACAAGTGCCGCAAATTGCTGCTTTAACAACCTATCATGGCTTTACGCGCTTGTTTTTGAGGCAAATGGGACCATTGTCAGAAAACACTAAAATTTGTTAATGGTTTATCTGCTCGCTTAGTTCTGGCCTCAGGCGACCCCAGGACTGGATTAGGAATAGCAGTTCTGACAGGTGCCCTATAGAATCGAGCATGTCTGTCGAGGTTTTAGTTGTAGTTTTAGTTTGGTTTTATTACATTTTAGTCTATAATTTGTAATTTATAATATTTTTTATACCTACTTACATAATGACATGTTCATTGATATTTTTACTGTAAATATCTAGGAAGAATAACTATTAGGAAAAAAATCGTCAAAATTCAGAAGTTCATAAATTGGTAATTATTTTTGGAGAATCTCTCATTTGATTTTTAATCAAAAACGACAGTATTCGACAAAAGTTAAAAGGTTCAATTCGATAGCAAACTGAATGAGCTTCTTTTCAGTCAGGTTTATCTACTTAGCGTGGTTCCTTCGAAACGTTGGATACAATAAGAGCCTGTTTCACCACTCAATGACAAGTTTACGACAGATAAAATGTACATATGTACCTAACGTTTTAAAAACTTTCGTGATTTTCACTCATAGCCAAAACATCATCATAGTCTACTCTTGACCACGGCCACTGTAATGTGGTTGAAACGTCGGGGTAAATATTACTCGTGTGTTTTAGCGTGACAAGTCCCGTTTGTAGTATTTTGACTGAGTGAAAATCGTGAAAGTTTAAAACGTTATAATATATTTATGTACAGTCACCAGCATCAAAATCTGACACAGCAAACCGTGCATAAATATCTGATACGACTCTATTTTCTACAGCCGGTAGGACGCGTCAGGTATTTTTGCACATTCCGCTGTGGCAGATATGAATGCAGATGAGTGATATTTTGACTGTGTATGTACCTACAGATATCACATATCTGTCACATAAAATGTACCAGCAGAAAGTGAAATAGGCATTAAAATATAAGAAACCGTGGACATATCAACTTTTTGACGTATTTGTACTCGTATCAATACAAAAAAAAAACAGCCAACTTAAACCGCGATATGAATTCACGTTGTATTTTCAGGCAAAATCGAATTGAAAACAATATTAAAAAAACCGAAATGGAGTAGTTTCGATGTTAATCAACTGCGGCACAATAGATCCTCACGAATAACTTGTTATTGTAGGTAAATTAAAAATTAATGCGCTGAGTCGAGCGCCTAGGTATTTCCTTCCTCGCTGCCGGCCATTGTCAGCTTCCCGGAAAACATGACGACATTGTACGAAACAAGTGGACAAGTGGACTTCCGAGACACGCGATGGTGAAATCCTCGTGAAATCGCATTGTATCACGATTCTCTGAATACGTATCTTTCTTGAACATTCTTTGACGTGTAATTAACAAAAAAACGCACTGCAGCCCCCCCCACATTCAACATTATTCGGCTGCGCTGTCACTATTA